>NC_136509.1:68833883-69166383 GCF_053919585.1 Euprymna scolopes
CTCTCTATATATATATATATATATATATATATATATATATATATATTATTTATAATTAGCAACAAGGTACAGCTTAAGAAGATCGAAGGTTACAGCGATCAAAACCTTCAACGTTTTTAACTGTAAGTGTTATATTCACAAATAGTAGTTTAGAAAATCCAAATATATAATTCTCATCTAAAAATTCAGCAACCTAAGATGCATATTGTTTGCAGAAAAAAAGAGAGTCTCATCTATGTCCATAGACACCAAGTAAATTCAGGAAAATCGTAAAAGCTTCCGTATGTGTTTAATGTACAAGAATATAAAAATGAAATTAACAAATAAGGTAGACATTGCATCCGTTGCAAACAAGCTGTTTTGTCCCACTCATCTCTCTCCTGCCATTTTGCATTTTACTCGGGGTGTTATCTAAAACTGCCTCATCCACGTCTTTGGTAATCAGCTATGCCAGGCAGGTCTTCAAGCAACCATGACATGGGTCATTGGTATTCCATTATTATACTTGTCATTTCTAAAACTTTTTCTGGACCTTTTGTTATAGATTGTATTTCTTTTGGAAAAGTCGAGGTTGGTTGGTCGGGCAGCATGTCCATCGTCCGCCTTCGGGGCATTGTCAGGAAAAGCAACTTGCATTCTTTCAGCCACACCACTACCATCGCTATCACCGCTTCTATAGACGCCCCCTCCCCTCGTTTCACGCTTTAATCGGACATCTCTTGTCTTGCCCTTCCACGCACTTGTTGCTCTTTCCCTGCTGCTTCTCTCTATAACACAATAAATAAAACTGTCGATTCATTAGTTGTGTAGGAATCTTTCAAGAAATATACAAGTTGACATGAGGCACACAAATTTTGCCTTGCAAGCAAATACATACATACATACATACATACATACATTCACACAAACACACATACATTCTTGAAGCATTTTACACATTATCTGAACTTTATAATTCTACCATCATCCTCGATCCATTTTCATCTTCTACTTCTCCTTTCTCGACAAGTACATACTGAAAACTTTCGAAGCTTCACTAGCTGAAGCATTTGTTTCGGGTGGGTAACTGACTTTTTGAAAATAACTATATATATATATATATATATATATATATATATATATATATATATATATATATATATATATAGTTATTTTCAAAAAGTCAGTTGTGTGTGTGTGTGTGTGTGTGTGTGTGTGTGTGTGTGTGTGTGTGTGTGTGTTTAAGAAATACAATTTAAACTTTTTAAATTAGAATTTACCACAAATTTATTACACGACTAGTAATACAAGTTGAAAAGTTTCAAAGAATGGCTCTTATCGTAAGAGGAAAGTAGTTAGCAAAATGATATTCATAGGTAAACTATAATTGTACTGACGAGCACATAAATAGAAAACTAAAAATCATGAGAAAAGCCATATTTGTATAATAATGCAGAAATGTATAAGTTAAAAGGATATTCCAAATGAAGTCCAGGCTCAGTAAACAAAATGTTGAAAAATGTGATACAATCAAAACGAAAATATTCATCGGTTAGTTGTAGAAGTGCAAATGAAATAGTAATTGTAATAATCCCACGTGTAGATTGGTAAACAGGAGCATATTCCAAATGCAAAGAAGGCATCTTAAAATTCTGATAGAAGATTTTTCAATTGGAAAGATACTAAGTGAAAAAATGAGTATTGGCCTCACAACGAGAGGAAAAAGTTGAAATGAATTATGCTAAAAAAAAAAAATTGAAGACAAAAAATAATAATATTTAAGGGTAGGCCGGACGTTCTCTTTCTCTCTCTCCCTATATATATATCAGCAAGTTCTTATTGACGTAAGTTTGATTGAAGAATACTGAATTTTCTCGTTTTATAATTTTTAATTACTGTCTCAATCTGGCGAGTACGTTTTCAGGTTTCCGGTGGTAATTTATGGAGTATATTCGAAAACATTAGGTAGTCTTTAATCAGTGATATATATACATATACATACATATATATATATATATATATATATATATATATATATATTCATCCTTGTCTGTCATTCTTGAAAACGGTCTCTACAAAATGCCTCTGACAAATTTTTGAATTTGACTCCCGTTTCGATATCGATTGAAAGTGATATTCTCCCATGTGAAAATATAGATTTACATCTTTTACAACGTTATTTTTTAAGTTTTTATATACGTAAAGACATAGTATAGGGTGTTCCAAAAGTCTTGAGCACATTTTGACATTGAATATCTCAAGAACTATTAAGAATATAAAAACGTATTTGGGATATACAGAAAGCTTGTAATCTCAAGTTTTTCATGAAATGTTCAAAGGTGTTCAATGTGAGCACCATTGATCACACAACACACATCAAGCCGATAGTCCAAGTCTTGTCAAACGCGTCTCAGCTTTGTGTTGTTAATGGTTTCAGCAGCTAGTTATTCGGTCTTTCAACTCATCCACATCTCTTGGAATGGGAGGCACATAGACCAGTACTTTCACAAATCCTCACAAAAAAAAAACAAAAAAAACAAGTGTCCATGATCCAGTTTTTGCAAATTCAAACACACAAAACGCCTTTTCTGGTTGAATGAACTCCATTACTGGATCTAAAAAGAAATGAAAAATAAAACAATAAAAAATTTAATGCATTTAGCACATTAATCTAATTGCCAATCATAGTTAAGCAGATATTAGGACTTGAAATATGCCCAAGAGTTTTGGAACACCTTGTACAGATAAGAATAAGGCTGGAAAGCTATATGTTTTGGTTTCAATTCTAACTGATGGCACTGAGGTCATATTTTATTTTAACTTTCGAAATCACTATTATATATGTGGTACACTGTGATAATCAATAGAGTATTGGCTCTATAATAATAAATGCAAAATCTGCAATCATTATTAAAATATCATATTTAAGCATATTTAACAACCGGGCCACGCTGGAGATCTACTACTACATATTTGGTACAATATAATAATCAGTAGCGAATTGGCTCTATAATTATAGATGCAACATCTGCATAAATTAAACATTATATTTGAGCTTATTTTATAACCGCAAAACGATACATACACACACACACACACACACACATATATATATATATATATATATATATATATATATATATATATATATATATATATTAGTGTATATATATATTATAGTGTGTATATATATATATATATATATATATATATATATATATATATATATATATATATATGTGTGTGTGCGTGTGTGTGTTTACAAAACGCATATACAGATACAGGGTGTGAGACGCAAATTCCAGGTAGACAGATATAAACAAAGACTGAAGAGAGTTCGACATAGATAACCAAATATTGGTCCACTTTGTTTGGATTTAAAATCGACGATACAGTTGAACCCCTGGGATACGGCATTAAAAATTAGTAACAAAATACAGTACAGTACATACAGTATAGTATATACACATGTATATAATCAAATAACATTATAAATAACACCATAAGGCCGAGCAAGTACCGTAATCAGGAGCCGGAAAAAACATTGTATTCCATATTGTAACCGGAAAAAATCATATCCTAGAGCCACCGTATCCCAGGGTTCTACTGTACCGATGTTGTTCTGGTCTTCTGTAACATATATATAAATATTATGCTCTTACTTTTTAAAATGCTTAATAATCAAGCAATCTGCTGACTTTTATCTTTAAAGTGAGTTTCATGTTTTTGACTCATCATTTTCATGATTTTCCCTAAGTACCTTCTTTCTTATTTTCGTTTTGGAAATATGTGTAGACTTTTACATTTTTATATGTTTGTCTCTAAGCTGCCTAATGGTATTAGAATAATATTTTTCATCATAATGGCGAAAGAAGTGGAAAACAGTAAAGAAAATAATATTGACATTCGTCTAAATTATGTAAAACAATTCTAAAATGTCAAAAATGAGAAAAAACTAAGAATAAAAATTATGAATGTGGACTGATTCTTTACATTATTTATTGGAATGTAACTTATGAGTATATGTGCTCTGAAGCTGAAAACATAGCTTCATTAAGCTTGCTTTTTGATACAATTTGGACAATATTATAAGGAAAATATACCCCAAATATATATTTTATAAAGACTCAAGAATTTTCAATTTTCAACTTCTAAAAAACCGTTAGCACGGCAGTATTCTAAAAAAATTCTTATTAATTACAGTCACACACCTCATAGTGTGCTTCAAAGTGTTCTGCACTTCTGTATATCAGTGCCTTCCGCTGCTTGCGATCATATGCTAGGGACTCTCAACTGTCAACAGGAACATTAAAGCTCACCAGACTCTCCTGGATGCTATCACGAAAACGTTTTTTGGGCTTGTGCTGGGGTCTTTTGCCAAGAAGGAGCTCACCATAAAACAACTGTTTTGGGAGTCGATAGTCATCAAGCTGGACAAGATGACCCACCCAACGCATCTGGTTCTTAATAACAATGCTAGTAATACTGGTTGTTTTGGCCTTATTTAAGACATATGTATCAAGGATAAAACTATCCCACTTTAAACCTAGAATTTGTCTAAGGCAGTGCCGATGAAATCTCTCGATCTATTCTACATGTGACTGGTACAAGGTCCATGTTTCAAAGGCAGAGAGTAGGGATGGCAATGCACATGTTTGATCTGCTGACATTTTAGCTGTCAGAGTTAGATCACCATCAGACCAGACTCTATCTCGTCACCTTCCAAATGCGTCTAAAGCCTTGTTGATTCTCTGTCTTATTTTTGCATCAAGAGTACCATCATTTGATAAGGTGATAAGGTACTAGCAAGGTAGTCAAATTTTTTTTTTTACGACTTCAATGCACTTTCCATAGACGAAGATATCAGCTTTCACATAGAGATCATCACGAACGGGAGTGTACATGACCTTAGTCTTCTTAATGCTAACTCTCAGTCCGAACCAGGTACAAGCATTCATGAAGAGATGCATATCAACTGGGGAGTGTGTCACCAGGTCAGCATCATCAGTATACAACAGCTCCATAACAAGTCCATCAATAACAAGTGTTTTGACTTGGAATCTTCTGCGGTTGAACACCTTTCCAATCGTTCAGAATCTAATATAAGCACCCATATCGCAATTGTGGAAACCATATCAGCGCACAGCAGTCAGACAGAGCGAAAACAATGTTGGTGCAGGTATATCATTATATATATATATATATATATATATATATATATATATATATATATATATATATATATATACCAACTTGACTTTCTTTATATATATATATTATATATATATACCATTCTTATATATTTTATATATATATTATATATATATATCAACTTGACTTTCTTTTGTTGAATATTTTCTGACTGTTTACTATTTCTACCCACTGACATGGTATTTATTGATAATTCTTTTCATTACCTGTGTTAATTGTTTGTAGCCTCGAGGTACGAGAATGATAACCTATGAAGTCAAGGGGGACTTTGTGACTGTGTTCGAACCTTTCTGTTGGGAATAATTGTCACTTCCTACACCGATGACTGCATAAGCATGAAACACTAGTGTCTATAGGTGCAAAAATAATTGTTAATATTTATTTATAAAAAATATTATGTTTGTATATATATATTTTTTTGTGTATATATATTATAGTGTGCGTGTATATATATATATATATATATATATATATATATATATATATATATATATATATATATATATATATATATATATATGATTTTTCATTGCTGTAAAAGTAACAAGTGATATCTTTATCAATGGCATCAGAGATAGAAAATACGGTATTGCATCAAAGTGATCAAGTATCCAAAGGTAGATCATTACATGAGCATACACGTCCTGTATACAAACGCACACACCAGCACTCTCATATATGTGTGTGTGTGGGTATGTGTGCGTGTGTGTGCATGTGTGTGTGAATTTTTATTCTGTTTATATTCTTGAATAAATACGTACTCTTTCACTACATATTATCATAACAAAGGTCCATACAATTTTTTATTTATTTTCTTTTTTTTTTTACTTATGTTCACCCCTAACAAAGTATAGCCTCACATAGACGTAAGGAGCTACTATTTGGGATCATGCCTAGGAAAGATTAACAAGATGTGGTTTACGTGACATTTAAAGTTCTGCATATTAGTACAGCCGAGAAGCAGGTAGCAGGAAGGGAATTCCAAAATCTACTTATTTAGGGGAAGAAACTATTGGAGTAGGAAGCTTTCTGGTATTTAGGGACCTCAACAGTGAAGGTGTGAGATTTTGTTCCTAAGCAGGTTTGTCAGGGATATGTACGTTAATTGTAACGAGTTCATCACAGCACATTCCATTAAAATATTTGTAAAACAAGCACAGAGATGCAACACTGCAGTGATTGGACAGGGGTTAGAGCTTAGTTGAAAAAGTGGGACTTACTAGATTGAAAAGTTTTTGGGGCCCTATCCAAGAGAGGGAGAGAGAGAGAGACTAGTGGTAGATGCACTAGCCCAGATGTGGTAACAATACTCCATGCATGGGCGAATGGTGGCCTTGTAGAGATACAGGATACTCTCAGGTGAAATTAGTCTTCTAGCTCGATAGAGAGAACCCACCTTCTTTGCAGCAGTTTTCGCCATGTCCTCATTGTATTTATTCTAGTTCATATTGCTCGTGAATGTAAGGGCGAGGAGTTTGAAGGAAGAATTCTCAGATAGGATTCTATTTGTCATGGATATGGGTGGTAGAAGAGGCGTCTTGTAATTGTTCAAGGAGAGCAGCTTAGTCTTACTAGCATTAAATGTTATCATCCATTTGTGTCCCCATTCCACTACGGTCTGGCTGTCATTTTCCAACGATGCTGCGATTGTCTTACATGTATGCATATTCGTTCTTCTCTTGTGCATGTTATAGAGTGTTGTGTCATCAGCAAATATACCCACCTCGGATACAATATTATCAAGGAGGTGGTTTATGAATGTCAGAAAATATTAGCTCGACCCAGTAGTTTCCAAGAAAACTTCTAATGAAAATGTATTAGTGTTGTGACTAATACCTATTAATTCCTAACTGCGCATTCAACAGATACCATAATACTTAATTCGGTACACATTATCCGAACAAAGGCTCATGCAAAATTTCAGCAAGATCGGGTCAGTAGCTTTTGAAGAAAAAGTTGAACGGACAAACAGATTAAGAAAAAAAAAATATATATATAAAGGAAGAGAGAGAAAAAGAAAAAAATATATATAAAGGAAGAGAGAGAAAAAGAAAGAGAGAGAGAGGGAGAGTTGGGCAAAGGCGACCATATATTGGTCACGTTTTTTTTTTTTTTTTTTTTTTTTTACAAAGGCGTCACCACATTATCAAGGCCCAGAGGCCACTCAAGGATAAGGGTTAAAGAGTGTACAGTAGAAATTGGTCAATATAGTAATCATTAGTAATGAAAATTTGGTAAATTTAATAACTTATATGGAACGGCTCATCAAGAACTTATTTACTTTAGACTTGAACACAACCATATTGTAGTCAGCCGGAAAGCAGGAAAACGGAAGACAATTCCACAGGCGTGCAGTTCTAAGAAAGAAGCTTTGTTCATGGAATCTACGTTTAGGTTTAGGCACAGATAAAGAGTGGGGGAAATTATTGATAGTGTTTACAGCTAGACGAGTGTTTCTTGTGAAAGTTTGGCGAGGGGGGACCATAGATTGAAGCTCAGTTGAACACTTTCCATGAATATAACGATACATCAGAGACAAATTCGCAACATCTCTTCTGTGAGATAGAGGTTGCAAGGAGGAGAAAAGGACATCTCCTACGAGGCTACGAAGTCTATTTTGAACTCTATCAAGGCAGGACAAGTCCTTTCTAGCAGCTCCTGCCCAGATGTGGCAACAGTATTCCATCCTTGGACGTACCTGGCTCTTATATAGGTAGAGAATAGCATCAGCAGTGAGATATCTACTGGATCGATAGAAAGATCCCACCATTTTTCCAGCGGCCTTGGCAACAGATTTGATATACGTGTTCCATTTAAGATCAGGAGTAATGGTCAAGCCCAGAAGCTTGTCAAAACTTGAGGCCTCCTGAAGACGAGAGCCATTCATTTCAATTGATGACAAATGTGAATTAGAATGTTGATGATGTAAAGAGAGAAGCTTGGTTTTAGATGCATTAAAAGTAACCAGCCACTCCTTTCCCCATTGTACTACGTGCTCAAGATCAGAGGAGAGAGAATTGGAGAGAACTTGGTCGTTTACTGTCTTAGATGTGCTACCATAAATGGTAGTGTCGTCAGCATAAATGTCTACAAATGATGTAAGGATATGATTTGGAAGATCATTAATGTAGATCAGGAAAAGAGTTGGGCCCAGGATGGATCCCTGAGGGACACCGGCATTAATACTGTGAGCTTCTGATTTTTGCCCCTCAACTACTACTCTTATGAACCTATCAGAAAGAAATGATTTAATAATTGAGAAGACTTTTCCAGCTATACCATAGCTAGCGATCTTATGAAGTAAACCTTTATGCCATACCCTATCAAAGGCTTTAGATATGTCAAGAGCAATTGCCCTAGAAAGATTGCCACCGTCGAGAGATTTGCTAATCCTATGCGATATAACTGTAAGGACATCTGCTGTAGATCTAGCAGAACGGAAACCATATTGAGTGTCACTAAGAAGGTTATTTTTGTTGAGATGTTTGATTACTTCTGTATTTAACACAGATTCTAGCAACTTACTCATGACGCACAGGAGACTTATTGGCCTGTACTGAGAGGGGGATGAGCGATCACCTGAATTCTTAAATACAGGGCATACTGATGAGATTTTCCAGGGAGATGGGAAACTATTCTCCTTAAGACAACGTTTAAACAGTTTTGTAAGTATGGGCGCTAATTCAGGTTGAAGTTTTTTGAGTACTATAATTGGAATACCGTCAGGGCCAGTTGCTTTACTCGAATCAAGGTTTTTGATTAGCTTCGCAACATCACATACAGATATACGTATATCACATAGCGTGTTTTCTGATACAGGAGGAAATATTGGGGGTTGGCGGTCTTGGTCGCAAAGGGTAGAATTAGCTGCAAAGTTCTTGACAAAGAGTTTGGCTTTGTCTGATGCTGACGAGATTACCTCAGGTCCATTGATAATAGTTGGGATGGAGCACACGCTTCTGTTCAGGATTCTGTTTGCTATTTGCCAAAACTGGTGGGAACCAAGCCGCTGCTCAGCTACTTTGGACTTTTTGGATTTGAAACCGACGGTATCGATGTTTTTCTGATCCTCTGTAACACACACACACACACACACACACACACACACACACACATACATACACACACACACAAATATAGTTGAACTCCAGGAAACGGTGGCTCTATGACACGTTTTTTTTTTCAGTTTACGATGTGGAATACGATGTTATTCCGGCCCCTGGTTACGAAATTTGCCCCGCCAACGGTGTTATTTATAATGTTATTTAATTATATAACGTGTATTATATATTGTACTGTATTTTATTACTAATTTTTAATGCCGTATTTCGGGGTTCAACTATATATATATATATATATATATATATATATATATATATATATATATATATATATATATATAATTTTGATTCGTACATTTTGGATAAGAGTTTCTTCTTCGCCAATTCTTTAAACTCAGAAGCATCATCGTTTGCTAACGATGACACACGATTATCTGTAATGAGGAAATATTTTGGTCTTGCGTGATTCCATGATTACATATGATGAGAAAAGATTGTCGTGTGAGTTTTGAGAAAGAGGATACACAATGACTCATCTCTCCTTCTCTACCTTCACCCCCCCCCCTTGTCCCCGCTGATGCGCTCTCCACTTTGGGAGGTGAATGCTGAACTGCCGCTGCGGTGATAGCACCGCCTGGTGGGAAATAAAGAGGCAGGTGGGAAGGACAGACAGGCAGACAGACATACGGAGAGAGAGAAAGAGAGGAAGACATCAAAGATGGGCGCTTGATATAAATATACCAAATTATGAAGAGGGTGTCCTCATCAGAAGTATATGATGATGAGGACATCGCGGTAAGCGTGGCGGCGGAGGAGAAGGTATCGGCATTGTTGGCCGTGACATTACGCTCTGGGCAGAGAAACACAGAGATCACCATGACGTTTGCTGATTGATAATATATAGACCCTATCATCTGAAGCTACGACAATCTCGTCATGGTGGCATCATCAGGAACATTGCCCGCCTAACCAAGCCGGTTGAGCTTTCTGATTGAAAAGCGGCATCTTTTGATTTACGGCGTCTTAAATTTGGAATCTGGCACAGTATTTTTATCCTTGGGTGAAGGAAGTTGGCATGGGGGAAAAATATGAAGAGAATTAGGAATTGCCATTTTGGCATTTGGAGAAGCAATGTCGGTATTGGGGAAGGGGAGAGGCCTGATAATTGTAGTGGTGGGAAGAGGTTATTTTATCGAATATTGCTTTTGTAAATTTTATGCTGGACAGTGTATTCGGAGACAAAACGACATACGGCTTATCATGTTCGGCTTATAAGACTTGCTCTAGGGGTTCATGATCGTTCTTCTTGTGTTGAGTTAAAAGTTATGCGCTAACAATCGAGGTTATTTATGTCAGCTGGAGAAACTGATTTAGGTCCTGGTGAAAGAGAGAGAGAGAGAGAGAGAGAGAGAGAGAGAGAGAGAGAGAGATGCGGGAAGCAATTGGTACAAAAGATAACGAATTAGTTCCTTGACGTTTTCAAATGAGAAGTTGTCGACATGATTATTAATCACAAACGAACAAATCCTGCCCTTTTCTGCTACTACTGAAAACAAGTGAATCAATTTCGATCAAAAGATGGCTCACCAATTAAGTATAAAAGGTCATTTTTCTCTCAATTTTATATATATATAAACACACACACACACACACACACACACACACACACACACACACACACACACACACATATATATATATAGTAAGTTATGAAAATATATATGGCAATTTAGCTACACAGAATTTTACTTATTACCTAGCTCTACTCACGTATTGAGCACTGTTGAAGTAAATACTGAAAATCGATACATAAAATATTATAACTCATAAAATTTTGTGTGGATACATGAAATTATATATATATATATATATATATATATATATATATATATATATATATATATATATATATATATACACACAAAAATAACAGATTAAAGCGCTACAAAAACGATTATTTACATAAAAATTAATAATTTTATTATATCATAATTAGGATCATTTAATTCATTTTATGTAAATTATAAAATTATTAATTCCATCTACTAACTAACTAATGAATTAATTTTATTCAAACAATTTTCACTACATAAATATATGCAAATAATAGGGGGGAAATAAGTTCAATCCAGCGACTGACACCCTTTCTAACTCAACAATAAACAACAACATATGCAAATAATAAATAAAATATTTATCAATATTCAAATTTTATTTTTAGTTGCAATATTTTAAGTCTAAAAAATTCTTATTTTTTACTTTACTAGAATATCTTGTTCTTTACTTTTCCAGGTTGAATTTCTTGTCCTTTACTTTTCCAGGTTTAATAAAATCTTAAGAATATCACTTTTCATGCGCGCATTTTTCCATATAATATATATATATATATATATATATATATATATATATATATATATATATATATATATATATATATGTATGTATGTATATATATGTATATATATATGTATATATATATATATATATATATATATATATATATATATATATATATATATATATATATATATATAATGCTCCTTATCTTGAGTTAAGAATATTGGGAAGTGATACATGATATACCATTGGCGTATTAAGCGATGCTTTTTGTGTAAACAAATCGAGCTTAAGTATTCGGACGATGTCAAAACATCGTTAATTCACTACCCGCACAGCAGCTGCTGATTGGCGTAACGGTTCAAAGCCCTGAATATCGTAAGGACGGTCGTGTTTCGATCCAGCTTGAGGTAATTGCCTGTCCAGCCGCACTGATGAGCTGTGATGCAGCGAAACAGTACTTTATGTGGATGACTATATATTTATATATATATATATATATGTGTGTGTGTGTAGAAAGAGAGAGAGAGAGAGAGAGGAAAAGAGAGAGAGGGAGAAAGTTTTTTTGTTCATAAAGTTTTTCTTCTTATAATTTTCTTATTTTATTTTCTTAAAATATCAAATTGGCTGGCTGTGATTAGTGCTTCATACGAGACTGACTGATATTTTTTATTTAATTTTGTTTTTTATAAGGACTTAATGTGTCACAAGCACAAATTGTTACAATCAGATTTATAAAAAGAAAGAACGCAGATTCATTTCCAATCTTCAAACTACAAACAATGAATGAATAAGTACATAAAAAATAAATAGTAAAACAATGAAATGTCTCAAATTCAGTCGATCCCATCTACATTTTTAATAAATTTTCACAAAAAGTGTGTGAATTGAAACCTTAAATATAATTGTCCGTTATTACAATTATCCATTATAAATTAAAAAAAAAATCATTTAATTTTTATATTTATTGTTGATAAATGATATTAATATATGTTAAGATTGCTATGTGATTTATATTAACTTTGACAGCAGCAAAAATCAAATTTTAGGCAATAATGTTGATACAAATTTTAGGCATTAATGAGAGCATGAGTGATATATATATATATATATATATATATATATATATATATATATATATATATACATACATACATATACATATATTTATATATATATATATATATATATATATATATATACATAAATATATACACACATATATATTTTTAAATATATATATATATATATTTATTTATTTATATATATTATATATATATATGATGAGAATAATAGAATAGTATGCCGACAAGATAGAGAGATAAAAAAGAACCAATTTATGTGTTCTATCAACATTTTGTCTTCATTGTGAGACTTCTTCTGGGTAAATGAAATTAAGAAAACAAAAGACCAGTACAAATATTTGTTGTTGGTTATTTGTTTTTGTCTTACGGCATATCAACCGTTTTCAGGTTATTTAATGCCGAATCCAAAGATTTTGAAAAAAGATTTTTCAATAGAATATATTTGTTGTTTTCAAGTCAGTTTCTATTCAACCCATAGTTGGGACCCTAACAGGTACTACCACTCCGGGTCAGAGTGGACCTTGGAGCAATGGCAATTAAAGGGTGGCTCCACACTCCCTAAAGCCTGCAAGCTGGGGCCTCACCATTGGATATAGTTTAAGGTCATATCCAGGACCCACAAATATTTGAAAAAAATGTTTTGATGTAATGAAATGTATGACCTTATCCCATTTCAGAAACGAAAAAGGTCGTCAAAAAGTGAGGGAGGGCATAGTGTTGTGAAACAGAGTAAGATGTTTGTTCAAACAGGAGTATGAATTACACGTTAAAAAACGACCCTGGTGTCTAACTCTGTCCTGTGGGGAGGCATTGTAAATAGGTACATCATATTTTTATAAATATATTAACGGCTGTATGGCGTTATAAAAAAATCTTTCTCTGTTTCACAACTCGATGCCCCCCCCCCTTTTTTAAATTCTGAAATGGAACAAGGTCATAGATTTCATTACATCAAAAATATATTTTTATATATTTGAACTGGTGTTTTGTTTTTTTAATTTCATTCATTCAGAGGAAGTCTCGCAATAAAGACAAAACGTTGAAGAACACATAACTTAGTTTGTTCCATTTTATCCCTCTGTAATCATATGTACACTAGACTACCCGTGACCCATTGGGTCAGTATGTTATATTAGCTATGGAATTCATGTATGAGCGTGACACTTGTGACGTAAAGAAAATAGTTTTTTTGACATAACAGAAACATTTCTATGAAAGTATATTAAAATGAAAAATCACGGACGGATCACTCAAACATGAAAAGAAAAATCCTCCCTATTCGTGTAAAGTTACCTATTTTTCCAAATAATCGCTCAAAAATCGAAAATTAAACATGATTTTCCTACGAATCGAACGCCGACGAAAGTCATTTGGCAGCAAAAACGCACATGAACCTACCGATGAGAAATATAAGAATGAAAAACCCAGCGACTTTAAAATGGAGAGCCCCGTTTTCAATTTGAAGGAGGGGCACCTGAGCATTCTGTGTTAACAATTTAAGAGAGTTCCGTAAACGTAAGGAATATTTATGAACATATTTTGATGTTTTTCGTTATTTTGTGCTTGAGGAATATTTGATTATGGCATGTGTAGTTTATATAAAAATTCATTTAAGTAGTTATCGCCTCAAATTTCGTTTTAATTTCGGGTCGCTGAAATTATTTCAAGTAAAGAGCATTAAAAACCATTTCAAAACAAAAAAAAACATGAACTGAACTTTTATTGACTATGGTAACATTTATTCCTTGTATATGTATTTTTTCGGGTAGTCGTTTGTTGGCTTTTCTGCTAAACACTCATACTAAATAATATCGACGAAATATCGAAAAACAAAGAAACAAAAACAGTTTGGAAAAATAATGAAGCTTTACTTACTTTAGTAAAATAATCCGAAACAGCAAAATGTGATATTAAAAAAGTAAACATGTAATTACTTTAGTTTTTTAAAGCAAATAATCTATATAAATATGAATAAGAAGAAAATGGCACCATTTTCAAGCAGAACAGCTTCATTTCAGTTTTACACTATTGAACGGTGTAGTATTGCGCCGTCGGATTCAGGGTTGTACTATTGTAATGTAAAGAACATGCAGAAAGGGTTGTAATCAACTGAATTCCTTCTAGTACACTGACAAAAAAGCTTAAACAGATATATAAATAAAAATAAAAAGGTTATGTAAATGTTTTTAAAAAGACACATAATCACGTGAGCAGGATTTTTTCCTTCTTTTGACACGATAACAAGTAACGTTCTTATTTTTTTATTATTTATCTATTTATCTATTTTCGAAAGAGTGCCACGTGCAAGTGGAGAAGGAAAAAAACAGAGTTATGCAAAATTTGTGTCGAGAATTGTCTAAAGTTCCAACATTTTTTTGACTTTCACTTTAATAAGAATGTGAATTTATGAGATGAATTTATTCGACACAATATGATTCAACTCAAAAAAATAAATAAAAGCTTACGTGGATTAAGATTAAAGTTAAGGTGTTATTGTGGACCCTCACTCCTTTTAAAAAACCTTGTTAAACTTTGTGACATATTTACATTCTATGGAGGTCAGGCGCGAATGAGCACCATTTAATTTTATTATACCACATTTCTTCAAACTGAAACATAATTATCACAGTATACTTACGCCAGAAGATATGAAAAGTCTTTGTTAAAGTTTGTGCCAAATTTCCATGGAGTACAGGCGCGAACGCAGACCCCACAATTTTATTATACCATCCCTATTTAAGTTGAAACATACTTATTAACGTATTATTATGTACATTTATATCAAAAACCCTTGTAAATGTTTTTTATTGTTTTCATTTTTTATTTCCATACTTTGGGGGCCAGGCGCGAACGCAGACCCCACAATTTTTATGAACCACCGTTCTGCCAGATCAAGCATACCCATTCCTGATCCTCAATACATCTATCATTATATGTAATCAGTTTTTTAAAATAGTCAACCATATAGGAGCCTATTCGTGACCACACACACACACACACACACACATACACGTTCAGCTTTATATTTTACATATGGGCACATGCAACAATGTGTGTCTGCATATTTTTCTTCAGATCCGTTCTAAGTTCCTTATCATATTTCGAGTTTAAAGCTGGAATTGGCCAATTTATTTGTCAAGCCCGTTTTGGGTCTTTGTACTTTCAGATCCACAGATTCATCTGGATCCTTCTTCATGGTTGATTAGTAAGTAAGAAAAACGCGTGGTTTTAAATATTTATTAATAGTCTTGGCAATTTTTTTTTTTAATTATTGTAGTATTAAAAGTTATGCACACACATAAATAACGTCTGGCTGAAACTACTGTCAATAATTTTCCCCACTCTTTATCTGTGCTTAAATCCAAACATAGATTCCATGAGCAGAGCTTCTTTCTCAGAAGTGCATGACTGTGGAACTCTCTTCCGTTTGCCTGTTTCCCACCTGACTACAACTTGGATGTCTTCAAATCTAACATAAACAAATTCCTGACAAACCGCCCCGTTTAGTAAGACACACTATCAAATCTCCAATACTAATGATTACTACAATACTATCTCATTGATTACTGTACACACAATAACCCTTATCCCTGAGTGGCCTCCGGGCCTTGAAAATGGTGAACCCCATGTAAAAAAAAAAAAAATATGTATATATATATATATATATATATATATATAGTCATCCATATGCAGTACTGTTTTGCAGCGCATCTGTGCGGCTAGACAGGCAACTGCCTCAAGCCAGGATCGAAACCTGACCGCCCAAATGACAGTCACGGCTTCTCACCATTACGCTATACGCCTGATGCTGAGTGGGTAATGACTTAACAATGTTTTGACATCGTCCAAATGCCTTCGCTCGATTTGTTTACACAAAGAGCGTCGCTTAACACGCTATTGGCAGTTTTGTAACTTCATCAGACATTACAGAAACCTGTTTCTGTAATGTCTGATGAAGTTACTGGATCGTTAATACGATTCGGTAACTGAAACATGTGTAACTAAGCTGATAAAACGGTAATAAAAAAATAAAACATATATTTGCTCTGCAATAGTATTGAGCACTTTCTTCAGGTTTTTACTAATTACCATTTTTGCTAAATATATATATATATATATATATATATATATATATATTGTTAGTTATCCTTCCAAAACCAGATATATTTAAGTTACACTCAATATTTTATTCATTTTTATGAATTACGTCTTACACATGTTTCGTCGAATGGAGGAAGCCTACTAAACAACTCATTAGAGACACAATATTTATTCCTTAAGAAGATTGGAACGATTTTTATATGAGATAAAAAGTATGTGGTAAAGAAAATATGTAAATAAAAGGAAATGGAGATATTTAAAAAAACATAATTTAAAAAACACTTATAGTGTTTATAGGCTCTTCCCCCCCCCAATAATTTGGTTTAAATAACACATGGAGAAAACGAATTTTTGCATATTTCGTATTTATAATTATAGAGCCCTTTATCTATTGATTATTATATTGTGTCCAATATATAGTAGTGGTTTCAAACGTATAAAAAAATATTACTTGAGTGCCATCAGCTAGAATCGAAACCAACACTTTTATCTCTCAAGCAGTATTCACTGCTATATGACCTAATTACAGATGGATATCAAAACTTAAAAATTTAACGCAATCTAACATATAAATAATATTTGCACACGCGTAACGGAGTACTTTAATTCAACTTACACTTGCCAAGTTCCAGTTTCTTAATTTTTACTCTTTAGCAGCTATTTCTATCGGCTAAAACCCAAATCGAATTTGTTCGACATGTCGAATCCTCAATAAACCAAGTTTAAAATCTGTAGATCAAACATTGAAGAAAGTAGTTTGGTAGAGACCATTACACACACACACACACACACATATATTTATAATGGACACACACAAGTCACATGTAAACATTTCTTCATCTCATTGGCTACACTATTTACTCTACTACTACTACTACTACTACTACTAACCACCCACTTTATGCATACACTTCTCAATACACTGAGGAACGGCCGAAAATCTTTCTTTTACAAAACATTTTTAACATAGTTTTATATCTATAAGTCAATAATAAGAAATTAGTAGAAAAAATACAAATATTTATATATTTTTATATCAATCTTTTATACACACACACGCACATACACACACACACACACACACACACACATATATGCGTATATATATATATATATATACTAGCAAAAGTACCCATCGTTGACTGGGTTCAAAAACAGCCTACAGAAAATGGACTCTAATTTATGAAAGTATGATAGGTTATGAAAAGAAAGGGTTGCAAAGAGAAAGCTTCGAATTTGGGGGTATCAAAACCAACGCAAAATATGATGAAAGTAAAAATAAAATAGATAAAAGCCATAATTTATTATACCATACCTGTTCACACTGAAACACTTATCACAATGTTCTGTGGATCTATATTAAAAAAAAACCTTGTTAAACTTTGTGACATATTTCCATTCTATGGAGGTCAGCTGCGAACGAACACCCCATAATTTTATTATACCATATTTCTTCAAACTGAAACATAATTATCAAAATATACTTACGCAGATAAATATGAAAAGTCTTTATTAAAGTTTGTGCCTATTTCCATTCCCTGGAGGCCAGGTGCGAACGCAGACCCCACAATTTTATTATACCATCCCTATTTAAGTAAAAACATACTTATCAAATGATTCTTATGTACATCTATATCAAAAACACTTGTAAACGTTTTTTTTATAATTTTTTTATTTTTTATTTCCATACTTTGTGGACAAGGCGCGAACGCAGACCCCACAATTTTAATGAACCACCGTTCTGCCAGATCAAACATACCCATTCCTGTGTCTCGATACATCTTCTATCATGATATGTAATCAGTTTTTTAAAATAGTCAACCATATAGGAGCCTATTTGTGACCAGACACACACACACATACACACACACAGACATTCAGCTTTATATATATATATATATATATATATATATATATATATATATATATATATATATATATATATATATATGATAAGATATGGAAATATATGCCAATTAAGGAACAGAAAGGTATCTGCGTTTGGTCCCCGTAAGGAATTGTCAGATTAAGTTATGTAATCTATAACGTAAAATGTAAACAAGAAAAAAAAAGGTACAATTTGTCCTATTAGTAGCAACTAGCAGATGCCTGACTACGATGATTACAGTTACAGTTTTGCATCCGAGCACAGATACACTAGATATATCTACTTCCACTGATGTGTCATAGACTAACCCTAACACTTGTTTAAAGATGATTATATATATATATATATATATATATATATATATATATATATATATATATTTTATTTTTTAGAGTAAACAGTTACATATGGTCGCTACAAATAGCTATTTGTTTCAGTCAATGGGACTTCCTCAGGCGACCCGGAACCTCTCGACGCCGCAAAGAAATATGGAAAAATTGTAAGAAATTGAAAAAAATAAAAAAGGAAAAAAGAGCTCTTCAAAAAAAAAAAAAAAAACATAAAAAGACCATAAGAATGTTGCGAGCTCTCTAAAAAAGAGGATAAAAAAGGTTATAAAATGGAGAGACCGCATTTCAACCTAATAGGAGATTATATATATATATATATATATATATATATATATATATATATATATATATATATATACTTTTAAAAATATATATGACAATTAAGCTACACCGAATATTTCACATTTAATCGTTGTGAGGATTCGTATGGAATTGATGTTACCGGGTGTATTTTTATAGGCACGTGGTGCTGAGTTAGCTAGTTAGACAATTAGATTCTTTGTTAGTCACACACTTTTTATCAAAGCCAATGGGTATCAGGCAGAGGTTCACTTGATCTTTGATTCACTGCTTGTTTTTCGAGGGAATAGAGCTTTCCTCTTTGTGTTAGAAGATAACATAATATAATCTACATGTTATCAGATATGTCACTTATATTTTTGTCTATACTAATTTATTTTTAATTACTAAGTATTATTATTAGTATGATTATAGTTATTGTTGTTGTATTTATTATTTCAATATGTTTATTTTTTAATTTTCATTTTATTTATTTATTAATTTTTTGTTATTATTATCTTCAGGTAAAATTTATTTTGTTTTTACATACGTTTTCTGAAGTGAATAGTATCAGTAAGTAAAGAATTGCCTTTTAGAAAGGTTTTATTAACTGTAAAATACACGTACGCTCTTGAAAGGATCGAGCGGGAAAATGAAACAGAGGGCGCTTTTATTATGAATGTCAATCCCAAGGGGGATAACTCTTAACAACAAATTAAATCATAACATTTTCCCCGTCCTAAAGTATTCAAGTAAGGGGTAATTAATTATAGACAAATTTTTTTTTTTTTTTTTTTTTTTTACAATCACATAAGAATCATTTTATTTACAAATAACATATGAACCCAAACTGCAGTTTTTTCAGTATTTAGTCACAAAATCCTTATATTTACTAGGGAATTGTCGAACTCGGGACGACCTCCGCACAGATTGGCAGGAATGCTGATTTTCAGTATTATTTTTTAGTGAAATCTGATTTTCTTCAAGATCAGACGATTGATTTTTGTCTTCCTCATGACCAATGTTTTCATTAGTAGAAGGTTCAAATAAAGTCTCTGAAGTAGTAGGATTATTATTAGAGTTTTCTTCATTTGATGAGTTTGGAGCTAAGTCTCGAACGTTGACAGTGGTTTCAGTACCAGAAGGTAGTTGAACATAAGCGTAGTGGGGGTTGACATCTATTAGGGTGGCAGGCGTTACAGGAGGATCATGTTTACTTGTTTTAGTGTGGTTTCTAATATATATTGGGCCTGGTTTAACCCAAGAAGGAATTGAAATTCCGGAAGCAGATTTACGACTATATTTAAATAGTCTATCATGGGGAGTCATATTAGTGGCAGTACAAAGTAATGATCTAATTGAATGAAGTGCGTCCGGTAGTATGTCTTCCCAATAAGGTAGTTTCATTTGATTAGAATGTAATGTTGTTTGAATGGCCTTCCATAAGGTACCGTTGAGTTTTTCAATCTGTCCATTACCTTCAGGATGATACCTACTTGTTTTAGAAGTAGCAATTCCTTTTTTGTGTAAAAAATCCTTTATTTCTCTTGCTAAGAAATCAGAAGCACGGTCAGTATGTATCATGTCAGGCAAACCAAAAATTGAAAAGAGTTTGTTTAGACAGTGGATAATGGTTTTGCTTGTCATATCTCTGCAAGGAAAAGCGAAAGGAAAACGGGAATACTCATCAATTAGAGTAAGTAGATATTTGTTGCCATGTATAGAAGTAGGTAGAGGGCCTTTAAAATCAAGATTTAATCGTTGAAAAGGTAATATGGCTTGAATGAGAGTCCCTCCATTGGTATTGGCGAATTTGGGTTTCAGTAATTGACAGGATGAGCAAGAGTCAGTAATATTCTTAATTTGATCCAAAGTAAAAGGGAGGTTCCTCGTTCTTATAAAATGGCTTAGTCTTGAAACACCAGGATGACATAATTGTTTATGTAAATCACGAAGATCTTGTAGATTGTAAGTAAGAGCAGAGATGCGAGAGAATGTGTCAGCAGCAATATTTTCAGGTCCAGGTCGATAAATTATAGTGAAATTGTATTGGGATAATTCTATACGCCAACGACATATTTTGTCATTCTTAATTTTTGATTTTCTTTTATTGTCGAATATGAAGCTGATGCTCTTCTGATCTGTGATGACTTTAAAGTGCCTGCCGAATAGAAAATGTCGCCACTTACGGAGAGCTTCTACAATAGCGGCTGCCTCTTTTTCTACTGCATGGTGCTTAATTTCGTTAGTATTGAGAGTTCTTGAAAAAAATGCAATAGGACGACCTTCTTGATTTAGTGTTGCAGCAATGCAATAGTTACTAGCGTCCGTTTCTACTTCAAATTCTTTATTTGGATCTACCGTTATTAAAGTGGCGTCTTTTAGATCATTTTTCAATGTTTGAAAAGATTTTAATACAGATGGAGGTAGTGGAAATTCTTTGTTTTGATTTAGTAATAAAATTTTATCAGAAAATTTTTTAATGAATTTGCAGTAATAGGAAAACATTCCAACTATTCTTTTTTGAGATTTAAGATTCAGCGGAGGTGGCATTTCGAGTAATGGTTTTAGTCTTTGATAATCGGGAGCTATTTGATTATTTTCTATGGTGTAGCCGAGTAGAGTAATAGAACTAGAAGAAATTATGCTTTTATTTTCATTTAAAGTGATGTTATATTGTTTAGCAATTTTGTAGAATTTTTGAAGATTGTAATCGTGTTCTTCTTGATTTTTTCCGCATATAGTTACGTTATCAACATACACAAAGGTATCGGTTAGATTTTCTTTTTCTATAATATAGTCTATGCTCCTCTGGAAAGCACTTACTCCATTGGTGACGCCAAAAGGAAGACGAGTAAATTGAAAAAGTTTGCCACTTACTTCAAACGCAGTGAATTTACGATCAGCATGATTTATAGGTATTTGGTGATAAGCAGATTTTAGGTCGAGAGTAGAGAAGATGTTATATTGAGCGATGTCGTCTACCATCTTATTGATATTAGGCATTGGGTAAGCGTCTAGTTCCGTGAATCTATTAATGGTATCGCTGTAGTCGACTACCATTCTTTTCTTATGATTCTCATTCGAAGTTACAAGAACTTGCGCTCGCCACGGAGATATCGAAGGTTCAATTATGCCTTCTTTCAACATTCTAGCAGTCTCTTCTTTTATGAATTTGTTGGCGGCAAAAGTGTAACGTCGGGATTTTGTCGCATTAGGAGTAGTATAAGGAGTAAGATTAGAAAAGAGAGGAGGGGGTGGAACGTTTATGGTAGGAAAAAAATTATTCGTGTTTATAGCTCCAATTATAAGTTTGTCTCTAGGACCGTCGAATTTAAGTGTTACTTTTTTATATTTTTTTTAAATATCTTTTCCGATTATTAAATCAATGAAAAGGTTTTCAATGATTTCAATTGTTATTCCAGAATGGGTTTTATCTTTCAGTATTAAATCCACGACGGCTTCGCCAGTTATTTTAGCATGTTGATCGGAAGCAGCCAGAGCTATAGTTTTGTTTTTAGGTATTGTGAAGAGTTTAAGTTTTTTAGCAGTATTTTCATTAATAAATGTTTTTACACTGCCGGAGTCCACCATAGCGTTCACGAAGTGCCCGTTAATTTGGCATTGAGTGAATGTGACATCTTTGGAGTTAGTTCCTAGTCAGGATAGAGAAGGTGAGGGGTAGTCAGAGTCGTCATAAAGAACAGCAGTATGAGTGTTAGAAATAGAAGATTTACACACTTTAGCCCAATGACCATTTTTTTTGCATTTTTTACATTCGGCGTTTCGTGCAGGACATAAATATCGAGGATGACGTGATTTTCCACAGAAAAAACAAACCCCTTTTGGATGCATATTTTCTTTAGTCACAGCTATACGATTGTAGCCCGAAGGATTATTTGTAGCTGCTACAGTAAAGTTATTTGCGTAGCTTATCGAATGCTTTTCTGCTTGTTCAAGAGATCTGGCCGTGGCATATGTGTCTTGTAAAGTCAGGATGGGTTTTTCTAACAGTCGTTGTCGGATGGACGAAGAAGAAATTCCACCGATGAAAGCTTCCCGAATGTATTGATTTTTGTTTTCTTCAGCAGAAACCGCTTCGAAGTTACATGTTTTGGCAAGCATTTCCAATTGTAGTATGAAGGCATCTATATTTTGTGTTGTTTGTTGCTTCGTCGTCATCAATCGATATCTATTATAAACAATATTTTCAGGTTTTAAATAAGCGGCGTCCAATGTTCTTAATGCACTATCGTAGTCGGTTTTATCGCTTATTAAATCGAAAACAGAGGCTGAAATACAATTGATCAAGGCAAAGAAATTATCTGAAGTGTTTTCGATTAATCCGTTATTATGTGAGCGGATATAATTCTGGAGGGTTAATTTCCAATGCCTATAGGATTTTTCGGAATTAGGGCATGTAGGTTCCACCTCGAATCTGTCGGGACGTAAGATTCGATCCATTATTTTTATTTTTATTTTTTTTTACAGTTAATAAAATTGAAGTGAATAGTATCAGTAAGTAAAGAATTGCCTTTTAGAAAGGTTTTATTAACTGTAAAATACACGTACGATCTTGAAAGGATCGAGCGGGAAAATGAAACAGAGGGCGCTTTTATTATGAATGTCAATCCCAAGGGGGATAACTGTTAACAACAAATTAAATCATAACATTTTCTATTTCACTTCTGCGGTTTAATAAGTTTGGAGGTTCTTTAACATTTAGGATAACTTTCTCTTTCAAACATAGTTTATATGGGGCATCTAAGTTTCTAAATGTACTGACTTGTACTATTTTCCACTCCACTATGGTCAAGCATTCACTCATTTTGATCTCCCAGTAATCATTTGCTAGTGCTGCTTTTATTCAGTGTTTTTTTTTTGTTTTGTTTTTGAATGTACTTTTGTGGTCGTTATATCTGCTTTTAAAATCTAGGAATGTTATACCTACCCAATATTTCTAGTTATTCCAGTTTACTATAGCAATTACTGTGGTCTAGTAAACAATGCTTGCGGTTAGGCATTTATTTTGTACTTGAGAAAGTGTTCTACAGTTTCGTTTTTTTCTATTTCTTGTTAGCGTTTTCATTTCTGTTTGAGTGTACATCATTATTATTTCTAATAATTATATTTTTGCCCTTTATTTTTTGTAGTTGCTATGTTGGAAACTTTTTTACTAACGTTATTATTTTTTCTTTACTAATCCTACTTAATAATTTATTATTGTGTGCTTTAATTATCATCTCTTAGTCTTCACGTCCGGTATAGGACAGTGCTAGGTTATTTTTATTAAAGATTTTGTGTAAGAGATTTGTTACAAAGAAGTTTATTTTGATGAGATACTAAGAGGGATCTATCCCTTATTACTAAAATGTCATTTATTTTTCTGTATACGTTGAACAAATAATGAAACAAATAAATAAACTAAAACAACTTTATCAAATCCCGGACAGCGCTGATGCGGTGCAGCTATTCTGGTTTAAAATATCACATTTTTCTTACCTGTAATTGCTTTTTTTCTCAGGCAAAATTAAGATTTAAAATGGCTTTCACTGATTTTTAAAAAATATTTCTGTTTATCATGTGAGCTACTTCAAGCACCCATTTGACAAAAGAAAAGAGTATTGTTTTTGACAACATGTTATTTATTTGAACTGAGGGGCTTTCATGACATTTTAAGCCTCAAGTTGCCAATACCTGAAGAACCGGATTTGAAATGGCGAATAATAATCCTACAACTTTCCTTACCAATGCTTCCCATAAAAATCTAAAAAAACAAAAAACAAAAAAAACAAAAAGAAACGAAACAAAACAAAACAAAAACAATTCTTATGAATATCTTTTTTTTTGTTTTCTTTTCCCCCTTGTATTACTTCATCCTTGGGGTAGAGCTTTCTCCAATGTTAATCGCAGAAATGAGTATAGAGGCAAATTTGGCACTTATTGTCTTTTGCAGTTTCAGAGTTATCGGTAATGTCTCGGCAAGACTTGTCTTCCAGGAATAGGCATTTTCTTTGGAATTGTTAAACACAGACCACACTCTCAGATCAGCTAATTATCACTGAGACTTAGTGGTCAGGGGGAGATAATAAATGTCCACTTATCTTTCTTTTGTTCATTTTTTTATGATTAATATTTTGTTGAACCCTCCAGTAAATTTGGTAATATTTATTCAACTGTTCAAGTTTAATTTATTCTTTTATTACCCACCCACCACACAGTTCATCCTTCAATATGAAGATTAAATTAAAAAGAGACAATGTTAAACCAAGAGAGAAATTATGATGAATGGTTTCTTTTTAAAGTGAATTTATCGAGTGATTGTCAGTGGGAACACTTTTAGGATGAGACTTATAAGATTCAAGGTTCAAAAAGCAGAAAGTACTTGTGTTTAATTTAAATAGGATAACAGAAAAATGAGTTTAACTATTTACCTATTCTATTAATAATGTTAATGTTTCGTTACTTAAAGCTAAAATTATAATAAACTAGATAGATACCTGTTCCAGGACAAGTAAAATGAATTTCTCAAACAAAACAGTTTTGTACTACTTTATGTTTGCTTATGAATATCAAAATCAACATATAATGCTACTAAACCTTATGTCTAGAATCTTTATTCCTATTTTGATCAAAATATATTACATAATTTTGATTCTACTTAATCTCTAAAATTTTAGGTTGAAGCTTGAAGATTGAAGGTTCAATCCTCAGTGTGGCCGATACTAAAAATACAATTGTGAATTACTTAAGACGTCTATCCGGTCATGGTCGACAGAACGAGAACATGCTCTCTTTACGAATTAAATAAAGAGCTTGATTCAAAAGTCCATATTCAAGTTAAAGATTCCCGAGTTCGACAAGATACACTTGAAAAATGTCAGAGGTTACATTAAACAAAACGTTTATCAGATGAGAATAATAATTTGAGTAATAAGAGAGTAACAGTTACATATAATAATGGATACAGGATAGTTGGAAAATAATTATTTTTGATTGCTCAAAATTTAGTACTGAAATATAATTCTCACAAACAATGAAAATGATAAGAAAGCGTATAGCATGCGATTTTATTTAGAATTCAATATGGACGCTAGCATTCGCCATCAACTTGTCAAGGCGTCTGGGAACCGCATCAACTGATTTCACAAGAACTCATTTTTGTTTTCTTTTTTTTTTTTAATGATTAAGTTCCAAAACACTCAAGGATAAAAATTAAATGAGTTGAGTACTCATGCAAAATACAGGCCGATTTATTTTTTTAGTTAGAATTTTCAAGTTCAATTCAAGTTTTACGAGATATTTTGTTCATTAAATTGTTAGATGAAAGTACAAAATAGTTACAAAACGCCCTACTCTCATGATGTTAAGAATGAGTTTTAAAATAATAACTTTATTGTTTCAGCACGGTCCGTATTCTGAATAAGTACCATGAGTTGGATAGATTGAAAGGTGAAATAATTAGTTATATCACGAAGGATTGTCTTCTGTATGAATCAGAATATCAGAATAAATTAGTAACGCTGGTTTTAGAATATGTTAATGTTTATGCAAATTTCTCTCTGAGTATAAAAAGTGAAATGGGTCCGCCATTTTGATTTGTGTAATGGCGACTCAATTGATTTCAAGTGTTGGTCAGTGCACGTTCGTTTCGTTTCACTTGACTCCGGTTTATAAAGGTTAGTCCTAATTGTTGTTTCACCTTTTTTCTTATCTTCTTGATATAAGCTTAACCAATTAAAAAATAAAAAAGGGTCCCGTCCTTTCAAATAGAAATTGATTTCACTAACTGTTTTTTTATTGTTTCATTTTATATTTAATTGACTGACTTTATTAATTAAAAACAATATAAAAAAATATATTAAAATATTCAGTACTCCTGCACTTATTGATCCGTGCTGAAATAATGTTATTATTTACAAAGCCATTCTTAACATGGGGAGGGTGTTTTGTACCTAATCTGTACTTTAACCTCTCAATTGAATAAAAAACACAGCATAAAACTTTAATGAAACTTGGAAATTCGATTTAAAAAAATAGCGCGAATCAGTAAGTGCATTGCATTAGCACCAAATATTCGAATGTAGTTTGTTTTCAATTTGCTTAAACTGAAATTCTTAATATTTTTATTTAAAATATGAGTAATATGGGCTTTAAACGAATTACTAACGTAAAAAAAATTGTAAGAAATGTATATCCAGAAGATTTCAATACTTCGTCTTGAGTATTAACGGAGAAAATGGCCAAGGTAGTTTACAATTTGAAAGCTGCGAATCAATGTAAAAAAAAAATGTAAAAAGTCAGACGACACTAAACACGCAAAGAATTAAGGTGTGGTTAAACATTTTATCCCTTCAAAAAAGAAAAAAAAAACTATGCTGAAATAAAACTTCCTCAGGAAGTAGGAGTTCCATTTTCTAGAAGAAAACCTGTCTGAGAAATGAAGGAAACCGCAACAGTTATTTTTATACTTACACAATCTGTATGGTTGTAATAAATTGGCACCAAGAAGATTTCAGTACTTAGAGTTTCGAGTATGTGAGGAATCTCGAGTTAGCCTTGGAAATGGTTATGATTTGAAGCGTCCTAATTTTTGAACAGGTTTATTTTTTAAACACTAACTCGAGCTTTCGCATGCTTAGTATCGTCTGCCTTTTTACATTTTCTCTAGCTTTTAAATCTTAAACTATTTCCAAAACTTAAATTTTCGTCAGTACTCATGACTTGCTTCATAAGTACTGAAATCCCCTGTTAATTTTTGCATCCAACATTTACATCAACACGTGTGCAGATTTCTTCATGAAAGTTAAGTTGAAGCTCATCTAAAAGTAAGCATACTTTATTTTAAAATAATGTACTAAAATTAAAATGGTATTTTCCTGATAATTTTCCATCTTAAACGGTACTTCTCTGGAATTTGAATAGAATTTTTGGTACTAGTGCACTTATTGATGCGTGCTGAAATAATAACGCTATTATTTAGAAAGCCATTCTTAACATGGAGAAGGGAAGGTGTTTTGTACCTAAAAACAGATATAAAACTTTAATGGAACTTGAAAAACTATTTAAAAAAATAGTGCGGATCAATAAGTGCACTAGCACCGAATTTTTAACTTTAATCTAAGTATTATGCTTCGTTTGACAAGTCTGTTTTGGTCAGTTCAAATTCTATAGAACCATCTCTTAAATGGTACATTTATTACTTTTCCTTATTGCTATACCGAGTGATAAGTTTTTTTTGTTTTTTTTTTTTAACGTTCCAGTTTTTATTTTTATACTAATGAATAACTAAGTTCGAACATAATTTTTCACGTCATTTTTGACAGCAGGTAGACATAAATGTGAATGATTGGGCCGCTTTGATGAAAATCTATTTTTGTAAGATATTGAAAAAGTAGGATTTGCTTTGAAAAAGGCATTTTAAGAATTATGACAAAACTTGTTCTGTAATGGTTAAACCCCATAAATTCGACCATGTTACATCCAGACCTTGAGGAGAGGCAGATACTGCGATTGTTCCACATCTACTAACCCCAAAACTGTCATCCATTTTTTTAATGTAAAACTATCATTGAAGTTTTGTGCACTTCTCCTTATATTGTCCAGTTTTAATCTTTCTAGGAAGTCCTAGGACCTTAGTTTGTCTTTAAGAGTCACATTACACATCCAGCATATCATTCCCGTATCATTTCAATCCATGCAAGGCATATTCTTAATTCTTACTGGTCAAGTTTCAAACTCAGTACATCATGGGAGTTGGGTATACAGCTTTATAATGACTCTGTAAAACATCTGTCATAATTCTTACTAAAATTGGAGATGTGAGTTATCTTAGTTTTCCTTAGTTCTAATAGGCAGCCAACTCGTGAGAAGTTATCTCATAGCTGGAAGAGTGGTGAGGTCGCCTTTTATCTCATTTTCTCTTTTCTATTGGATTTTACCCGTTGCTGGTATGTCTCAATGGTCGGAGAGCACACTCTTACCAGCACTATCAAGAGGAAAATTGTATGGAGGAAATCATGCCTAGACTGAAGTTTATTTGTAACAAACATGGTTTGATTGCAGTAAGGATTTGTGAATTAAAGATTTAGTGGTTAACATTTTGTATAAAGATCGCTAAATATGCAAGCAATGCGATTTTACAAGTAAAATTATCAATTTAAATAATTGGAATTCCCTATTTGCTCTGTTTCTCGACTGTACCAACACCTGCAGAAACTTAAATGTAATGTGAAAAATCCTGACAGAATACAGACCGCGTTGACATTTAAAAATCCATTCTTAACATGGGAAGGGGGTTATGTGACTATACTGTACTTTCATCTAATTTAATAAACAAAGCTAGAGCACTTTATAAATCAGAAGTCAGTCCTGGTACATATTCGAAATAGGATTTCTCATAAATGTCTGCTTACGCTCAACTGGCATCTGATGTCAACCACCAGAATATGCTGAGCATCGATTACATTTTAAAAACGCTAGGAAACAGAAAATAACATTTATCATATACTAATTACAATTAAAAAAAACAAAAATAAAACTAAAAAATTAATGAATTAAATATCAGCCTTCGTAAGCAAAAATGTTTTTTGTGTAAATACGTAGAAACACTTTTTCTCGCATGATTAAAAACTTGTACTATTGCATCTTGCGCATCGGTTATTTTTGGGGGTTGAGGGAAGAAGTTAGGGTTTTGTTTTGGGGTTGAGGGTTAGGGTTTTGTTTTGGGGTTGAGGATTAGGGTTTCGTTGGTGCTTATTCACTTATGATACTGAACTGAATAAAATATAAAACTTCAATTTAACTTGAAAATACTATTAAATAGTATTTTCAAGTTAAATTGAAGTTTTATATTTTATTAAATTGTTAGGTGAAAGTAGAGAATAACTACAAAACTCTCCCCATATTAAGAATGGCTTTCTAAATATTATTTCAGGAAGATCACATTAGTGCACAAGTACCGGGTCTTATTATTGGGTTGAGGGTTAGGGTCTTGTTTTGGGGTTGGGGAATAGAACTGGTTCTGGCGTTTGTAATATTTTATCTAGGCTGGTTAAATTCATTGTCGTGTGCGCTATTGTTACGACTGATTAGAATTAAAGAACTTAATCATTTTTTGACCAATTTATCAAGTCATTTGCTTTGCTCCATATTGGCTAATCACGTCTTTTATCACTTTCTGATAGGCTAATCAGTAATGTGACCAGATTCCGGTTCAGCCATACCGGACATTTACTTGAAATCTGGTTCGTAATATGCACCAGTACCCTGTAAAACTTGAATTTAATTTGAAAATGCCATCTAAAAATAGCATGGTCCATATTCTACATAAATACTCAAACATCTTGCAGTATAACTACACACTTAAGATGCTCCCTATAAATCTGGTTCCTAATTCACAGTAGTCTCTTATTTGTTGGTAGCAACATATCTTGTTCGGGGGTGACTAAAAGAAAGAATTAAATCCCTCTTATGTGGAACGCGACATGAGTTTTTTTTTTTTATTAGCTCTCCTAACGAAACACTCTGAGTGGATGCAAAAATAGCTGGAAACAAACTCGTCAACATTCTCTGATAAGGGCACCTCCAGCGTCTGGCAATTAACCCCCCCCCCTCTAGAAGAAGTGATGGAGCACATCCTACGATCGAGCAAAACTATGCTGCATCTCTACAAGAAGGGACATTTGAGCCATGTGGTTTAGATACTTAAATATCAGGATAATGTCAAGATGAACCTTGGCTGGTAGAAACATCCTTTGCAGTAACAGATACCACACTGTAATCAAATAAACGCTTGTCCTCGCAAGGAGGCAGGCAAATAAATACACCGAGCCAATTTGTGACATCTTTTTGCATCTAAAGGCAGTGGACACTTTACAATTTTGTCCAGAGATTGATTCTAGGTCGAGTAATTTCCATGAAAATAATGATTAAGTAGAGAAAAATTAGCAACATCTCTGTGTGAAAGGGACTGTAGAAAAACTAATGCAGAGAGTGATCCACGCTATTTTTTAAATCGTATTTCCACGTTAAAGTTTTGACATGTTTTTTTTTATTCAATTGTAAGGTTAAAGTACAGAATAGGTACAAAACACCCTCCCCTCCCCATGTTAAAAATGGCCTTTAAATAATGTTATTATTTCAGCACGGATCAATAAGTGCATGAGTACCGAAAATTCGGTTCATTCTGTGTTCCGGGTAGTCATGGCTAACAGATTACCATCCGCCTACCAATCACCTAATTGTATGCTTCAATTGCTTTAACTATTTCAAAATCCTCTTCCCTAAGCTACTCCATTGGATCAACCTTACTACATATTTTTCTCTAATAATCGTTACAGTTGCATAGTCATTTTGAAACATGTATTCATGTATCTTACATGCTTAATAAAACAAGTTAAATCTTTAAAAATCATCTATTATAATAAAGTGGGTTTTTATTATTCAAGAAAATCAAATTTTACTCAGTTTTGACGAGGGTGAAAAAAATGAAATCAACGAATCGGTGGACAAGAGCAGACGACCCTAATGCACCGGGAAACGCAAAATAATCACCAATTAGCCCCCCTTATGTTTTCTAGAGAAATATGGCCTTGTCTATAGGTAAAAGCAGCAATTTTGATTTTTGTAAATAAAAAAATACTTGATCAATTTTTGATTTTTGGAATATACAACTTTCATTCCATGACAAGTACAATATAAGTTTTTCATATTTGTTTATCGCTATGAGTGCTAATCTGGATAAACACCGGACATTTTTTCATATATTTTAATCGCACAAAAATACATATTAATATTTCTTAATTTGGGGATTTTTTTTATTTTCATTTGAATTGTTCTAATTAACCGTAATTTGTAATTTACTAAGTGACATATCTCTTACTAAACTTCTATCACACACACCCACTTCATTGACCCGTTCTGATTTTATTTCATACCGTATCTATGATTCTTGCTTTCGTCTCTCTCTCCCTCTTAATAATCAAAGCTTATACAACTATAAAAAGAAACAAGTTCTGCTTTTTTAGATAGGCACCTATGGCGGCAATTAAAAGTAAAGAAAATGCAGAAAAGTCTGTATGATGTATGATGATTCACGGAACGAAGATGAAATATTCCAAAAATCACGTAATTTGATCCAGTATTTTTTTTTTTTTATTCAAGATCAAGTTTTACGACTAAGTGAGCCGTAGTGTCTTCATCTGCCATGATTAAATCTGATGACAGAAAAAAGGGGAGACAACTTAATTCGAAGTTGCTAGGTGAAAACTCTTACGTTCGATGCAGTTTAGTAGTAAAATCGTAATTTTCGTTTTCTTAGTTTTTAATAAAACTACTTGATTGATTTACGCAATTTTTGGAATATGACATCTTTGATCTATCAAGCTTTTCTGTATTTTCTTTAGTTTTAATTGCTGCAATATGTGCCAATCTGAATAAGCAACGAAAATTTTAATAGTCAAATATAAACAATATAAATATCACCATATATAATCACAAATAAAAATTGATTATGAAAAAAAATTGAAAAAATACAATATTTATTAAATTCATCTAATTCAAACACGAAATTAAAGAAAAGTTCTTAACCTATACATTTTCGAAGATACTCTTTTCATCAGAGAATAAAGATTATTAAAACAATATTAGCATAACATTTCATAATTCTGTTTGTATATATATTTTTTTATATATCTGTAATGTTATATGAAAAATCATCTTTAGAACTAATTTTATTTTAAATTTTACTAGCATTGTAAACTCCCTCTTATCTAATCAAAATAATTATATATATATATATATATATATATATATATATATATATATATATATATATATATATATACTAGCAAAAGTACCCGTCGTTGACTGGGTTCAAAAACAGCCTACAGACAATAGACTCTGATTTATGAAAGTATGATACGTTATGAAAAGGAAGGGTTGCAAATTTGGGTTGAATTTAGGGGTATCAGAACCAAAGCAAAATATGATGAAAGTAAAAATAAAATAGATAAAAACCATAATTTATTATACCATACCTGTTCACACTGAAACACTTATCGCAATATTCTGTGGATCTATATTAAAAAAAAACCTTGTTAAACTTTGTGACATATTTCCATTCTATGGAGGTCAGCTGCGAACGAACACCCCATAATTTTATTATACCATATTTCTTCAAACTGAAACATAATTATCAAAGTATACTTATGCAGATAGATATGAAAAGTCTTTATTAAAGTTTGTGCCTATTTCCATTCCCTGGAGGCCAGGCGCGAACGAAGACCCCACAATTTTATTATACCATCCCTATTTAAGTTAAAACATACTTATCAAATGATTCTTATGTACATCTATATCAAAAACACTTGTAAAGGTTTTTTTAATTTTTAAACTTTTTATTTCCATACTTTGTGGACCAAGCGCGAATGCAGACCCCACAATTTTAATGACCCACCGTTCTGCCAGATCAAACATACCCATTCCTGTGTCTCGATACATCTATCATTATATGCAATCAGTTGTTTAAAATAGTCAACCATATAGGAGCCTATTCGTGACCAGACACACACACACACATACACACACACACACACACATACACACACACAAATACATTCAGCTTTGTATTATATATATATATATATATATATATATATATATATATATATATATATATATATATGTGGTTCGGGTCCTTGCTAATGAAGCCACACATACCTTCTCTTGCCAGGGCCCGAGTCTCTACTGGCGTTAATCGTGACACCCTGCACTGATGATTCCCAAAAGGCTGAAACACTAGTGTCTGTAGGTATTTAATAACTATTATAGTGAATTATAATATATAGGGTGTTCCAGAAGTTTTGGATAAATTTTAAGACTTTATATCTACTGAACTATGTATGTTAAATGAAAGCGACATTATTCGAACGCCAAGTTTGTGTAGTTTAACTCTAATACTAATGATATATATATATATATATATATATATATATATCGACATGCTTTTTATAGCCTTTATATTTAATGACCAAATGTGTTCACAACTAGTAGAACACCCTTTAAGTGTGTACGTATATATATATATATATATATATATATATATATATATATATATATATATATATATATATATATATAAATGCAAGTTTGTGTGGAAGTTCGTTCCTAATACTCTGAAACAGCTGAACAGATTTTCTTTAAAATTTGCAAGACTTTAGTGTATCAGTCTGTGAGTGATCTTAGCTTTCTCAGAATACCTCCTTTAATTATCGACAATAGAAACCGTTATTTTAATTTATATCATCACTAAAGCCATTTTTTTCCATGTTGTCACTTAGCAACAATGAAAGAACAACGGCACGAGAAAATTCTCTAGTGAGTAAGTTAATAGCATTTTTTTTTCTTTTCTTTTATATGACATGGTCTGTAGGTTCAAACTCCGCATGTAAATGTAATTATATTTTATTAACTGCAAAGAATTTAATAAAACTTGAAAATTTTCGCCTTTTTTTTTTAAATTTTTATTTTATTTTGCATAACGTGGTCTGTAGGTTCAAACGCTGCACGTAAATTTCTTAATGTTTTTTTTTTTGTTTTGTTATTTTCATTAATGGGAAAGATTATATAAAATAATTTTATAAAAGAAACGGTAGGTTCTCTAGAGTGCAATGTAGAATAACATTTTGGATTATGTTAATGTGCAGAGACATGTGAAGTTCCTGCTGAGCGATTTCACGGATTTCGATGACAATAAAAATATAGGAGAGTCAAATATTCGTTGATCATCATTCAATCCTGGGCAACGTCGGGTCTCCCTGCTAGTATATATATACGTTGCTTATAAATAAAACAGCTTAAGAGCAAAGTGTAGCATTTGTTCTGATACTAAACTTCATCACTTCTTTCATCAGTTAGTGAAGGAGAACTTCTAGGTAATTTTAATTTTTGCTCAGATTCAGAGTGCCCATTTTTGGAGAGCAGCATTTTCCTCACATTAAAAACTAATTGTGCGTCTAACTTTGGAAGCAAGTAATGGTGACATTTTATCTCTTTATGGACATTTTATATAATTGGTTTCTACAAAATGAATATATCTGTCCGGCACTTCTAATTAAAAGAAAATGTCTACATTAAACAATTGCATAACGAGAATAGTGAAGGGATGGCGGTTATAAAATGGCGACTAAAATCGAAAATAGCACTATTGTATAACCGAAGTTTCTTTTTGACAATTCTCACTGCCATAATATGTAGCATGCATGTCTTTGAAAATGCCTGCTGGCAATTTTAACGACGCAAAAAGGTGAAGAACTATTCAAGAAGGCATGGCGATATTGTTTTCTTTTTGCAAGATATATCTTCAGGCACTAAAAATGCAAAACAATTTATTTCAGTTTATTAATTTTATTTTTCTCTCCTTTGTCCTCTTATTTTATTTAACATTTTTATCGTTATTTCTGAATGTTTCATTTAAACTTATTCTTAGTAAAATGCACGTTTTAAAAAAATATTTTTTCTTTTGGAAGGGAGGAGATTTCTATTGTGATCTTCACTTGAGGTTCAGATAACATTTTTATTTATTTGATCTCGTTTTTCCCCTCCATTTTATTTAAATTTTATTTTGACAATTTAGTCCTTATTGTGAGACGCTCTTGCCTCTCTTCAGTCTGTTGAAAAAAAATCTCCCGCCACCAAAAAAAGCTAATGTCTCCAAAACAAAGAATGATTTTTGAATAAACCTCAAATGACAACTTCATGAAATAACACTAAAAAATTATTAAAGAAAACCATAAAACATTATTTTGATGTGATATATTCTATATTTCTTTTGGTGCTAATAATTTAAATTTGATTTTTTTTTTCTTGTGAATGTTACGGGCGCTTTGTACCCCTTCCCCCACTTATTCTTGGAGTCTTTGCCAGTTTCCTTGAAGCGAAGTCTTAAGTGTTGAATGTTTTGAAAATAATTGTCAAAGATATTTATTTTATAATTTTTCAGAATGTGTGAAATATTTGTCACTTCATAACATAAAAAATAAAGTCAAGTATATTTACTTTATGATTTTTTTAAAGAAATGGAGATATATAAATTTGTATGGAATTTTTATCAGAAAACTAAAATAAAAAAACAAACATGTAAACATAAGGAAAATTTTGCTTTTGTGTGAGAAATCTTCAGTACTTTTGCAGCAGATGTAAATCGCCAGACTATGCAAAGCGCCAATCAAATTTAAGAACGCTAGGAAACAAAACATTTATCAGATACTAATTACAATGAAAACAAACAATGGAAAAATAATAAAATATAACAACCTACCGTAAAAGTTTCATGAATAAATACTTTTAATTTTGTTTTCAAAAAACGTAATTTTTAGAAGAATATTTTTTTAGGATTAGACTGATTAAATTGGTACCTAATTAAAAACTAATATTTTACTTCCAATTTATTAAAAGTAGTTTGCTTTGGTTTTTATGTGCTAAGCGCGATATCGCTTTTTCATTGACTGATCAACTTAATCAGCGCTCAGCATATTCCGGCAGTTTATGTCAGCAGACGGTCGAACCTGAACCAACATTTACGGAAACCTGCTGAGTTAAATGCAAGAGTACCAAATCATTAATATTAGCGGAAGTATGCTCTGTCTAATCGTATCTTTTTTGTTGGTATATACAAGCACGAACATACATCAAGGAGGAGGTAATATTTGGAGAGTGGTGTCATAGTAGCAAAATAGATACATTATTCACTCCCCGAAAGAGGAAGTAGAAATAACAAAAAAAAAAAAAAAACGCACTAAACTACATTCCCTGAATTGAGGATTGAAAAATAGTATAATTTCGTCTTGAGACACCTACCAAATCTCCATTATTAACTAAAGTATTAGTATTATTTTCAAATACTAAATTTTGATATTCATGCAGAGAATGATCCGTACTGAAATAATAACGTTATTAAAAAGCCATTCTTAACATGGGGAGGGGAGGGTGTTTTGTACCTATTCTGTACCTTACAATTGAATAAAAAAAAATATCATAAAACTTTAATTAAACTTGGAAATATGATTTAAAAAAATAGCGCGGATCACTCTCTGCATTAGCACCCTAAATTTAAATTAATAAATTTTAAGATGTTTACTGTGTATGAATACATTATGTACTTAAAACTAATAGATTTTATTGATTTATTTAAAGAAATTTCTTAACTTAAAATGAGATTTACAGTGTTAGTGACTACTTTATCTTATACTGTCAGGCTCAGGAATTGCTCGGTCATAAAATATGCTGAGATATGACATTTGAATTAATGCAAATTTCGTGTTTATTATTAACACTCTATTCATTATTATATTGTACCCAATATATAGCAATGATTTCAAAAGTTAAAAAAAAATGACTTGGTGTCATCGGCTAGAACCCCAAACATATAACTCTCCAACCCTAGTCGTTAGTGTTTAATGGATGAGAAATAGTTAAACAAATAAACCTACTTTAACGTATAAATGTATATTTGCGCATGCATTTAAGAGCACTTAAAGTCTACTTATGCCTACCAAGTTCCAAGTTTTTTCAATTTTGATCTATTAGCACCTATTTTTGTCGGCTAAGGATCAATTCAAATTTGCTCCACTGGTCTAAATTCTTTGCATCAAGTTTCAAGTTTGTAGACCAAACATTGGCATGAGTTTAGTAGAGGCAGTTCATCAGATAGACAACTTACTTTGCTACTTTATATATAAGCGCCACATAATGTTTAACGTTTCCTCTGTATTTAAAGACTTTCTCAAGACGATTGATTTGAAGAAATAACATACAAGTACAATATTTGAAAATATATGGTGCGTTTAAAGTGTGAATTTTTTTTTTTCAAACGGAACGTCGTTGTGAGAATAAAAAAAATGCGGTTAAATTATGACCTGAAAAGAATGCCTTTTTTTGAACGAACCATAGCCGTTAGAATTTAAATGATATTTCGATCTTTGAATCAATTTTCGGTACTCATGCAGAGAGTGATCCGTGCTGAAATAATAACGTTATTATTTAAAAAGCCATTCTTAACATGGGAGGGGAGGGTGTTCTACACCTATTCTGTTCTTTAACCTTACAATTGAATAAAAAAACAAAACTTTAATTAAACGTGGAAATATGATTTAAAAAATAGCGCGGGTCACTCTCTGCATTAGCACCCAATTTTCTTAATAGTATGGAAGAAAATTTTTTTTTAAATAGTATGTATTAGGTTTGGACAAAATAATTGGCCGATCACAAAAAAATTCAAATGACTTCTATGGCATTAAAAAGTCTGATTTTGTCTTCTAAAGTAACGAACTTGCTTAGACAAAGCTGGTGTTATCGCCTCGGAATTGCTTCAGAAGGCGAACGATGCACTAAAAGCTTTCAGAATAGTTGAGCGAGTTCGTATTATTGAATTGTGTTCCATGTGGATAAATCATGTGAACGAAGCAACTCTATCATCATTGTCAACATGGTGATCAGTCTCCTCATCTCCATCCCAGTTTTTTTTTTCTGATTGAATATTTTATTGACACCTGCCGTGAGGTGTGTTGTGCTCTGGGAAACGTGTTTTTCCTTTCTAATCAATATTATCCTGAGTTGATATGCCCCCATCCCTCCTCTGTAGAATAGATGGAGTCGTGATGAAAGAGAAAAATAAAATCAGCATTCCGAGAACTGTGCAGATTTCAGGGTCATCTTGTCTGCGTTGCTCAGGTATAAACTATGCTCTATAAAGTTAAATTGCATTTTTATTTAAACTAGTTTCTTTTATGTTATCTTTTACTTTGGTTCAGCCCAAACAAGACCTCTTGCTATTGAGACCTAAAGGGCTACTGTGATTAGGGGTCAGATTTATAGAGGCCCATTCAAGTGGGTAGTTGTGCAGCGAGAGTTTTGTTCAGATACATTTAAACTAGTGCATGTTGGCAAGAAGCTATTAAGAGAAAAACTTCTATGGCATCTGCAGACCTCTCCAGTGAAGTGGTGGAATTTTGCTGTTGTGGGTGGGTACTAGTGCAGTATTAGATATTCTCAAATTTTCGACTGGTGTAACCTAATTTTTTTTTTTTTTTTTTTGTGCATTTTTTCAATCTGGGGACTTGTACATAATTTCAATCTATCTTGAAAGACGTACCTGAAGGCTGAGGTTACATGGGCTGAAACGTCGTGAAACAAGATGAGCAATAGTCTACAGAAGCCAAATAATACAAATTATCAATACTCATTTTAAAACATTACAAAACGTAGCATAAGACTTTTGTTAAAACAGAAGCATAGGTGACTCAAAGTCCATCGGCATCAAGCAAAAACCTCATAAATGTTCCACTTACCAAACCTGACTTCCTTTTTTCGTTAAAAAAAATTAACATGAAAGAAAATATGTGAAACTTTTGTATACATTTTTTTTTAATATATTTTACAGAAATAAGTAACACTTGATTATATTTTGCATGAAATAAATAAAATCCTACTGTTTTACTGTTGATTTTTTTGAAAAACAGAATACAGTATTTTTTAATAGTTTGGCTCGGTTTTTAGTATTATATAAATATAGTAGTTTAAAAATTGATTTCTTTATATTTAAAAAAACTCGCATGAAATGTTTTCATTTATTTATTGCGACTATCATCTTTATTAGTTGTTGTTTCACAACGTTTCGGCCAACTATTCGTCTGGCCACAACGGGAGAGGAACTCCGAATCTCCTAACTGCATCCTCAGCAATTACTGCCATCCATAGTTGTTGTTGGCTCACCACAATTTGGCCAAGTAAGCCTCTGGCTGGCTTTGGATAGGATTGAAACCTCTATCTTCAGACAATTCTCACCTGGAACTGTAGAGACTCAACGTCTCTATCCACTACGCCATGGGCCCCGAAGGCCAGAGGAATAGTCTGCCAAAACGCCGTGAAACAACAACTAATAAAGATGAGGATAAGTCTGCAATAAATAAATTAATAATACTCATCTCAATGAATTCCAATCAAGAAATACATATAAAATGTTTTCGTATTGAAATATATTTTGGAAAAAAAAACTTTAACAGACAGAATACATGCAAACTTTATGTAAAATATTGAAGTATTTTTTCTATCCGACGACAGAGGAACTCCTGCAGGTAACTTTCAAATTTTTTGGCACTAGTTCCTCGCATCACTCAGAATCTGCTTTTTTTTTTCCCTTTTTTTTTTTCCTTTTTTTTTTTTTTTTTTTTTTATACAGTGGTCACCACTAATCAAGGCCCGGAAGCCACTCAGGGATAAGGGTTATTGCAAGTACATTATGTTAGTGTGGAGATTTGAAGTGTTTACTTAAGGGGGCGGTTCATTAGGAATTTGTTAACGTTGGACTTGAACACGTTGTAGTCAGGTGGGAAGCAGGCAGACGGAACAGAGTTCCACAGGCGTGCAGTTCTAAGAAAGAAGCTTTGTTCATGGAATCCACGTTTTGATTTAGGCACAGATAAAGAGTGGGGGAAATTTTTCACAGTGGATTCAGCTAGACGGGTGTTTTTCGTGAAAGATTGGCGAGGGGGGACTAGAGATTGGAGTTCAGACGAGCACCCGCCATGGAAATAACGATAAATCAAGGATAGGCTCGCAACGTCTATTCTGTGGGAGAGAGGTTGCATCCCCCACTAAACCACAAAGTCTATTTTGTACTCTGTCAAGACAGGATAGGCTGTTTTTAGCAGCTCCTGCCCAGATATGGCAGCAGTATTCCATCCTTGAACGTACTTGGCTTTTATATAGATAGAGAATTGCATCAGTAGTGAGATATCTTCTGGAGCGGTAGAAGGATCCCACCATCTTTCCAGCGACCTTGGCAACAGACTTGATGTACGTGTTCCATTTCAGATCAGGAGTAAAGGTCAAACCCAGAAGCTTGTCAAAACACAGGGCCTCTCCCAGACGAGAGCCATCCATCTCAATTGATGCCAGATGGGGATCAGAGTGTTGATGATGTAAGGATAGGAGTTTGGTTTTAGATGCATTAAAAGTAACCAGCCATGTCTTCCCCCACTGAACCACGCGCTCGAGATCAGAGGAGAGAGAATCAGAGAGAACTTTGTCATTTACAGCTTTTGATGTGTTGCCATAGATGGTCGTGTCATCAGCATAGATGTCAATCAATGATTTGAGTATGTGTTTAGGAAGGTCATTGATGTAGATCAGGAAGAGAGTTGGGCCCAGGATTGACCCCTGAGGGACTCCAGCATTAATACTGCAGGCCTCTGATTTTTGTCCATCGACCACTACTCTTATGAGCCTATTGGAGAGAAATGATTTAATGATTGAGAAAAAATTTCCAGTTATACTGTAGCTGGAAATCTGTTGAAGTAGACCCTTATGCCATACCTTGTCGAAGGCTTTTGATATTTCAAGAGCAATTATCCTAGAAAGGAAGCCTTTGTCAAGAGATTCACTAATCCTGTGAGATATAACCGTCAGCACATCTGCGGTAGATCTTGCAGAACAGAAACCACATTGTGTGTCACTAAGAAGGTTGTTTCTGCTGAGGTGGTTGACTATTTCTCTATTTAATATGGATTCCAGCAACTTACTCATAACACACAGGAGACTTATTGGTCTGTACTGAGAGGGAGATGACTTATCACCTGAATTCCTAAATACAGGGCAAACTGATGAGGTCTTCCAGGGAGTCGGAAAGCACTTCTCCTTAAGGGCAGCGCTTAAACAGTTTCGTAAGTATGGGAGCAAGTTCTGGTTGAAGCTTTTTTAACACTATAATTGGGATGCCGTCAGGGCCAGTTGCTTTACTGGAATGAAGGTTCTTGATTAGCTTGGCGACCTCATGCACAGATATTTGTATGTTACCTAGCGTGTTCTGTGTTATAGGAGGAAATATGGGGAGTTGATGGCCTTCGTCGCATAGGGTAGAATTAGCTGCAAAGTTCTTTGCAAATAGTTTGTTCTTGTCTGATGCTGACGAGATGACCTCTGGTCCATTGATAATGGTTCGGATAGAATGCACACTTCTGTTCAGGATCCTATTTGTTATTTGCCAAAATTGGTGGGAACCAAGCCGCTGATCAGCTACCTTGGATTTAACAGACTGGGCATATAGCTCTCTTGCATTTTTTATTACTCTTTTACAGTGGTTGCTGGCAGTCCTGAAAGCAGCTTTAGTCTCAGTGCATCTATTACGTTGGTAGCTTTGGAAAAAGTGATTTCTGTGCGCGATAGCAGCAGCACATTCTGGGGAGAATCATGGCTGGCTGTTAGGTTTTTGTTGGAATTTTTTAGATGGTATGAATTGGTCTATGCCTACAATTAACCATTCGGTCAGATCTGATACTATAGAGGACACATCCTTTTTAAACATGGAGTGCAGATGTAAATCAGATATGAATGTACGGAAGCTATCCCAGTCAGCCGTAGAGTATTGGTATACAGTACAGTGGAGGGGTACGTCTGGGGACTTATTACATTTCATTTTTATCTTAACTGATACAACGGAGTGGTCGGAGGATCCTAGAGGAGAATGAACAGAACATGAACATAGCTCAGGGGAAGTTGAGAGAAAAAGGTCTAGGAGGCTTGCATATTGACCGGGTGTATCGGGCACACGGGTGGGTTCGCGAACAATCTTAGTGAGGTCATAAGCAATGGCAAAATCATGACAAAACCTCCCCTCATCGTCTGTCTTATTTGAATGGGTCAGCCATTCCATGTTATGGACGTTGAAGTCACCACAGATGTGGATGTTAGCCGAGGGATGTGCAGACAGTATGTGGTCTATTTTCTCAGATATGCTGTTAAAGATAGTAACTCCGCTGTTGTGGGGCCGATAGAGGGCAAATATAAATGCAGTGGTGTTAGCAAGTGCAACCCGGAAGCACATATAGGGTAAGTTAGGATCTTCTCTAGAGATATCCCTGCCACACGGGAAGCCATCTTTAATGTAGGCACATAGTCCATGCTTATGGCGATCTTGGGGGTCAGATTTAGCTGTTAAATTAGAGTATTTGTTAATTATGAACTCATCTAGGGAAGTGGTCGGCCCTATTCCAGTTTCGCTTAGAAATATGTTCGGTTTCGTCTCCTGTAATTGGGTTTTAACCCCTGGAAGGTTGGAACGTAGACCCCTTATGTTGGAGAAGAAGACCTGGTAGTAGGGGTCTACGTTGGAAGATGGGGTTCTAGGTTTATTCGAGTTTTTTTTTCTGGAGATATTTCATGTTGAGGTTTTGGGATTTGTGGAACAGGTCGGCATATTTGGTTAGAGCAGTACAGAGAGGGAAAGTAAGAGAGAAAAAGACAGGAAATTTTTTTTTTTTTTGTAATTGATCCATGAATCTTTCACACGATTTGTGTGTACATTTCTGTCGTTGGGATCCACAAAATTGTATTTAGGATTAACAACATTGTTAGGCCATTTCTGGTGCCAGGCCTCACACATTGATGAATAAGAAGTAACAAGGTTTCGGCGTCTCTATTATTGAATGTCATATTTTTACCGGGATCTCCCATCTCTATAGAATAAGTATTTAATGAACTAATATATTTTCTATAATACTAAAACAGATTCAAACCATTGAAAACAGTGTATACTATTTTTTCCAAATAAAAATCAACAGTAAAGCAGTAGCATTTTATTATTTTAAGCAAAATATAATCAAGTATTATTTTTGTAAAATATATTTTTTAAGAATATGTAACAGTTTCACGATTTCTTTTATGCTAGGTACGTGCAATTTAATGGCAGAAACTGACAAGGGGACATGGTTTTGAAAGCTGGCTTATCATTTTTTGGGGTTCCCGATTACTTTTGATTGTTTGGAAAATTGAAGCCTAAAGTTAATCTTTAAAATGAAAAAAAAAATTTTACACCTGAAAAAATTTGTAACAAAACTTATTTTCATAGCAATGTGGAGAAGTAAAATGTTCAGCTGAATTTGGAAGTTAAATTAAAAAAAAAATCCCTTGAAAGATAAATATTAGTTTTCAGGGGCTATTCCAAAGAAAATTAAAGTCTTAAGATATTAAATAAAAAAATACCTTGATTGTAAAAAAAAAAAAATAAATAAAAAATAACTTCCAAAAGCGAGAATTTACTAACAGATACAGCTTTTGCACAATCCAAACAAAGCATCGTGCATAAGTTATGTGGAAGCCGAAAATGTCAGAAAATCAATTTTATTTTTAAATTCATAGAGAAATTGAAACATACAATTTCTGTATTTTTGAAAATTTACAAAAAAATGTTCATTAATTTAGGTAATAAAAAGGAAGTGGCTGTTTAATTAGAATATTTAGTTACTTTTTATGACTCTATTTATTCTCAAACGCGTTATGATAAATTTTTAAATCAAAGTGCAATTTAAGTCCATTAAAATCCCTGATTATAACTTATTCATTGAAAAAATAAGCAAAATCAATTAATAATTAAAGACAACACGTCTCTTTGCCCCTTTTTTATTACAATTTTTGTCCATCTGTATTTGTCTTAATCGTTATTAAAGATACTATTTAAAAACTTTTTAATGATTTTTGGATCTCAATTTTTTCGATTTTTCTTTTCAGGATTATAAAAAAACTTCTGATTATACCATCATGCGCATAAATATATTACGTTTGAAATTTTTGTGAGAATTATTACAATCACATGAAATATCTTTTACAATTATAGTATTTTTCGGTGAAAATATTGAATAAACAATTCAATGATAATAGCTCGAGAAATTAATTTTTCTTTGAGTTAAATTAATTTTATTAACATGGACTTTAGGATCTTTTTTCTTTTTTTGTAATGTTGCTGAAATATTAAATTTTGTTGATTTAAAAAAGCAAACAAATTTATGCGGTGTTTTTTGTTTTTAAGTACTTAAAACTTTAGCAAAGGTATTTTTTTGTTTACAGAAAGTACATTTTCACTGAAATAAAAAAACAAAAAAACAATGGGTCCATTATATTTTTGATTGTTGATTAGTAAATACTGTAAATTTCATTAAAATTGGTTGATTTCCTGAATTTTTAATTAAAAAATTGTTTTCTAAAGGGATGGGTCAAAATGTTTACATACAAAAATGCATTTTAAGGATCATTCATTTTGCACGTACCTATAATTTGCCTATTTATTTTTTTACTAAAACAGCAAATCCAGTTTAGTAAGCAGAACATTTTTTACATCAATGCGAGGTTTTCATCTGACATTAGGCATATGACTGTTTTGCCACTATTTTTATATTTCAGTGATTGCCTTTGTAGAACGTATGTATTTAACCGCTGTATGCAGTTCTTCCCGTTATATAGGCATTTTTATAAACTTTTGATATGACTAAACAAACAACTCTTGTCATAGCATTGTCCAGGAAAATTGAGAAAACCAAGAATTACAACAGTCAGAATTAAATTGATCGGAAAGACATTTAAATCAAAATACCACTTTCTTTTTTTTTTTTTTTACTTAGACGACCACTTAGGCTCGGAGGTCACTCAAGTATAAGGGGTAAGTGTTAGGTAGGTGGTGAGACAGTATCAGTCAAGATAGGGTAAGATTATCTAAATGGACGACTTGATAGGAATTTATTCACATAAGACTTGAAGACGATCATGTTATAGTCAGCGAGGAAGCCGATAAACGATAATATATTTCGTAGACAGGCAACTCTAAGGAAAAAGCTCTGCTCGTGGAATTTTCATTTAGTTTTGGGCACAGATGGGGTGTGAGGAAAGTTGTAGGCAGTTGTTTCAGTTACTATATAAAATATATTTGAATAAATTATTGGGTGGATAAAATATTCCCTGAATTATTTTCTAGGCCATGCTGTAGGTGTATTTTGAAGGGAGGTTGATTTTTTTTTTTAATTTACAATGTACAGCTCTATAGCTATCACCAAACGTAAATTAACTAGAAGAGATTGATAAGACTCTTCATCCGCTATGTCTTTACCAACAATATAAAAAATTTTTTATAAAACTTATTGGAAAGGGATATTCATTAGCTTGTTTTCTTAGCCACAGTGTTCGTCTTTGGGGGGAGGCTGTGTTTTTAATTTACAATGTAGAACTGGACAAAACTCAGAAGTAACACTCTTTTCACTGAAAATGCAAAGTTTCCATCGATAATATAAAAGTATATATGCATACATAGAACTGCATGTTATAATAAAGTGATGAACAGTGAGATAATGAGATGTTATTTTGGAAAGCAATATGCAAATTAGTTAACCTTCCGACACATAATCAGTATATTAAAAAAAAAAAAACTAATTCTATTCTGAATATGAATTTGACGTTTTAATCTCACTGTCAGTGCAATAAATGGACTAACTTCATAGATTACCTCGTGTTATTGTTCTAATTCCATTTTTTAATTAAGGACTTTTTTAAAAAACCGACGAGACAGCCACAATCTATGCAAAAAAAAAAAAACTTCATCAGGTCCCATACAGGTAAGTTCTACAAATAAGACTCTATTTCTTCACTTTCTTTCTTAATCAATTTTGCCACTCTTCGGATAAAAAATAGAAAAGCAGTAGTGGTGTAGGGATGTCTGTTATAGAATATCCATTCATATGTTATAGTAAAATGTTAACACTTATTAGAAAACAATGAATAGCTAATAATGAAATGTCCTTTTCAAAAAGTATGCAAATTAGTTCATCTTACGCCGCTGATTACGTATACATGATTAGTATATTTGAAAGTTATTGACCTATTTTGAATATGAATTTGGTGTTTTAATCTCACTGTCAGTAAAATAGATGGCTCAATTTTTATACATAAGTGTTTACATCATATTCTGTCTTATATTTCTTAATTGTAAATGTAACATTCGTGTTTGATTTTATTTCTTTGGTAATTCTATCAAATCTATTGATGTCATATTGTTGGGAAAATATGTACAAAATTTCTCTGTAGTAAAATAGAAATTTGTATTCATTTATTCGTTTACAATAACTCATTTAAAATGTTTTTCAAAGTTAACCTAAAAAAGGTTGATCTGAATAGTTCCTCAAATATTTCTGCAAAATATTCTTACATAAAAGAAAAACATATCCGGAAGACCCTTCATATAATATAGTTTTCCTCAAATGGTTACCCATCAGAGTACTTGTCAGGATCATAATGGCTTGACTTTTGTGATCTGAAGCTAACCAATGGTTCAATGTTATATTGCCATAAGTAATTCTTAGTCGTTCTTTTATTTTTGGAAGCAGGGGATTTACATAGTGACTTTTTGTTCATTCTTGATTATCTTCAACGTTCAAAACCCTTTTTCTAATTTCTATATTAACTCCGAACTGAGTTTTGTTTTAAGTGATGATAGAATTGAAATTTCAAGGCCTCTTTTAGAAGATCTATGAAAAATATTAGTTTTGAGTAATTCTAAGATATGCTTAAAAATTATGAAGATATAATGAAACTGCCGCTATGCAATAATTTGTTTCCGGTGTAGAATTCTGCATTCTTTTTCTCTTGAAGATTCTTCTAAAGTAATACTTCCTCTGAGACTGCTGGAATCTCGCATATTTTGTCCAGATATCTTTGTTCTTCTGTTTGGTAATATCATTTTTCTTGTGCGACATTATTTTTATTACTTCTGAAAGAGATATAAAAAAAAAGTATCACGTTTTCTCATAAATCATCGGACATGTTAGACCCCAAAATATTTGAAGCAATCAAAGACTTATATTTATGATGTAAACTTGCTACACAATTGAAGGGATAGGCTTCAAAACGATTCAATTCTGTTATAATATCTAGTGATAAGTAGTAACTAAGTGATAAGTAAATATTTAATTCTGTTATAATATGTTGTGACAAGTAGTAACTAAGTGATAAGTAAATATTTAATTCTGTTATATCTTGTGACAAGTAGTAACTAAGTGATAAGTAAAGATTTAATTCTGTTATAATATCTAGTGACAAGTAGTAACTAAGTGATAAGTAAATATTTAATTCTGTTATAATATCTTGTGATAAGTAGTAACTAAGTGATAAGTAAAGATTTAATTCTGTTATAATATCTTGTGACAAGTAGTAACTAAGTGATAAGTAAATATTTAATTCTGCTATAATATCTTGTGATAAGTAGTAACTAAGTGATAAGTAAAGATTTAATTCTGTTATAATATCTTGTGACAAGTAGTAACTAAGTGATAAGTAAATATTTAATTCTGTTATAATATCTAGTGATAAGTAGTAACTAAGTGATAAGTAAATATTTAATTCTGTTATAATATCTAGTGATAAGTAGTAACTAAGTGATAAGTAAATATTTAATTCTGTTATAATATCTTGTGATAAGTAGTAACTAAGTGATAAGTAAAGATTTAATTCTGTTATAATATCTAGTGATAAGTAGTAACTAAGTGATAAGTAAATATTTAATTCTGTTATAATATCTAGTGATAAGTAGTAACTAAGTGATAAGTAAAGATTTAATTCTGTTATAATATCTAGTGATAAGTAGTAACTAAGTGATAAGTAAATATTTAATTCTGTTATAATATCTAGTGATAAGTAGTAACTAAGTGATAAGTAAAGATTTAATTCTGTTATAATATCTTGTGACAAGTAGTAACTAAGTGATAAGTAAATATTTAATTCTGTTATAATATCTAGTGATAAGTAGTAACTAAGTGATAAGTAAATATTTAATTCTGTTATAATATCTAGTGATAAGTAGTAACTAAGTGATAAGTAAATATTTAATTCTGTTATAATATCTTGTGATAAGTAGTAACTAAGTGATAAGTAAATATTTAATTCTGTTATAATATCTAGTGATAAGTAGTAACTAAGTGATAAGTAAAGATTTAATTCTGTTACAATATCTTGTGATAAGTAGTAACTAAGTGATAAGTAAAGATTTAATTCTGTTATAATATCTAGTGATAAGTAGTAACTAAGTGATCAGTAAATATTTAATTCTGTTAAAATATCTTGTGATAAGTAGTAACTAAGTGATAAGTAAAGATTTAATTCTGTTATAATATCTAGTGATAAGTAGTAACTAAGTGATAAGTAAAGATTTAATTCTGTTATAATATCTAGTGATAAGTAGTAACTAAGTGATAAGTAAAGATTTAATTCTGTTATAATATCTTGTGATAAGTAGTAACTAAGTGATAAGTAAAGATTTAATTCTGTTATAATATCTTGTGATATGTAGTAACTAAGTGATAAGTAAAGATTTAATTCTGTTATATCTTGTGATAAGTAGTAACTAAGTGATAAGTAAAGATTTAATTCTGTTATAATATCTAGTGATATGTAGTAACTAAGTGATAAAGATTTAATTCTGTTATAATATCTAGTGATAAGTAGTAACTAAGTGATACGTAAATATTTAATTCTGTTATAATATCTAGTGATAAGTAGAAACTAAGTGATACGTAAATATTTAATTCTGTTATAATATCTAGTGATAAGTAGAAACTAAGTGATACGTAAATATTTAATTCTGTTATAATATCTAGTGATAAGTAGAAACTAAAAAGTTTAAGGCTCCATTCAAGAATTGTTCACAAGAATTTGTGCCATAAAATTCAGTTATGATACTTTTTGGTTGAAAGTTCAATCCTCAATGCCGGCGATATAAAAAAATACAATTGTGAATTCTTTGACTTCTACCTGATGGAATGAGAACATACTACCCACATGCATTAAATTAAAGGCTTCCATTAGAAATTCTTTGCAGATTCCCGAGTTTTACAAAATACATGTTAAGAAGGTCGGAGGTTAAATTGGCCGAAACGTTGTGTGAATAACACTGAAGGTAACAGCAATCCGAGTAATCCAAATAATATGAATTATCAAGCCTTATCCCCCCCCCCCAAGTAAGCTTTTTTCAAATGACTGAAATTAGTCCAAATATTTTGGAATTTATATCATTTTTTATCGTGTATCATGGCGTTTTTCTCGACCGTTTTTACCCTTGTGCAACCTTAAAATTGTACGTCTGAACGAACCTCTAAATTATGTATCCATACTTTCATTTTGTTTCCATTGTAGTTCACATCATAAATATCATATTTTGAATAATTGGTTAAAGAAAAAATGAATGCTTTTAATTTTTGGTAATGCTAAATAAAATCCATACTGCCCGTTTATAATAGTGTTTATCCAAAATTCTATCTAATATTTAGCAACTTCATGTCTGCGTCTTCTAGCATAGTTATGTAAGCACCCAGAAAAAGGCTGTACAAAGACTACTAGATGATAAATTCAAAATCCACCCTTGTAATCAAATAGAGCAAAAAACACTGTAAACAAAACTGTAAAATAAAATAGTTCCTGCAAGTTTAATTTCATGAAAAAAAAAAATGGTGGCTGCTTACTATAACTTGCCGGAAGATGCTGACATAAAGTTACCATAAGTTGGGTCATATTCCGAACAAGTATCTAATATTTTACCACTGAATTGTTATTCACAAAAATATTAACTTAAATGTAGAAATATAAATAACCAATATCTTTTACATATAAATGTAAAGTGAACAACGGATAATTGTTGCAATGCCATATAAACATTAAATATATTCTCAATGACAATTATATCTTTAATTAGCAGACCATTGCCCGGTCATAAAATACACCTAAATATGGTATTTTAATTTATGCAGATTTCGTATTCATTATTATAAAACCAATTCTTTATTGATTATTATATTGTACCTAATATACAGTTTTAATTTCAAAATTAAAAAACAATGATATATGTAGCTCTCTAGTGGTATTCACCACATCTGATTAAGAAAACATGCATATCAAAACTTTACAAATTAATGCAGTTAAACGTATAAATGTATATTTGCGCATGCATAGGGGGTACACGTTTAATTGATTTGCACCAACTAAATTCCAATTACTCTTATGAACCTATCAGATAAATGATTTAATAAGTGATAAGATCTTTCCAGCTATACCGTCGCCGGAGATCTTGTAAAGAAGACCTTTATGCCATACCTTATGAACGGCCTTTGATATGTCAAGAGCAATTATCCTAAAAAGGAAGCCTATGATGAGATTCCAACATTTTTCCAATGACCTTGGCAACAGATTGGATGTACGTGTTCCATTTTAGATCAGGAATAAAGGTCAGAATCAGAGGCTTGTCAATACATGGAGCCTCCCCAAGATGAGAGCCATTCATTTCAATTGATGCCAGGTGGGGATCAGAGCATTGATGATGTAAAGATAGAAGCTTGGTTTTAGATGCATTAAAATTAACCTGCTACCTCTTCCCCCATTGCACCAAGTGCTCAAGATCAGAGGAGAGGGAATCAAAGAACTTGGTCATTTACACCCTTTGAAGTGTTATAGATGGTAGTGTTGTCAGCATAAATGTCTACGAATGGATGTGATTAGGAAGATCATTGATGTAGATCTGGAAGAGAGTTGGGTTGGGCCCAGGATGAACCCCTGAGTAACTCCATACTGTGAACTTCTGATTTCTGCCCATTAATCTCTACTCTTATGAACCTATCAGAGAGAAATGATTTAATAAGTGAGACCTTTCCAGCTATACCATAGCTGGAAATCTTGTGAAGTAGATCTTTATGCCATACCCTATGAAAGGCCTTTGATATGTCGAGCAATTACTCTAAAAAGGAAACCTATGTTGAGATTCACTAATCCTATGAGGTATAACTGTTAGCACATCTGACATTTTTCTAGCAGAACAGAAACCATATTGCACGCCACTGAGGTAAATTTTACTGAGGTGGTTGACTGCTTTAAGAGATTCCAACAACTCATAATGCACAGCTGGTGCTACCAGATTAGGCTGTCTGAAGATGTTGACTTCCTGAAATGAAATCCACCTAACATTGATGTTTTTTATTTTACTACTTTTTGCAAAACTATATTATGTTCTGCAAAAACAAAAACGCACATTTTCCGCTTTTTACTTCTCTCCATTTCCCCTTTCTCTTTCTATCTCCCTCACTTCCTGATTGTTTTCCTAACTTAAAATCTACCAAACATTTATACTGTAACCCCTTTCTCTCTTCCATTGTAAAACTCATGTTCTGCAGGGCATGGAAAAAAAACTCCATTATAAAACCAAACTAAACCCTACAAACTAGCGATTCAAGAAACGAAGAGCTAAAAGAATAAAAACTTCTACAAAATAACTCAATGCAACATGAACACTATTTCCAAAATAACTGAATTTGGTAGTAAATAACTCACAAAAGGGTTGATATGTCTTAAAACAACCAAACTCTACAAATAAATATTTAAATATAGGGCATACTAATGAGGTTTTCCAGGGTGTTGAGAAGCAATTCTCCTTAAGAGAATGCTTAACACTTTTGTAAGTATGGGAGCTTGTTCTGGTTGAAACTCTCTCGCATTCTTTATTACTCTTTTACAGTGGTTACTAGCAGTCATGAAGGCAGTTTTATTCTCAGTACATCTATTACGTTGGAAGCAATAGAAAAAGCGATTTCTGTGTGCAATGACAGCAGCACATTCTGGATGCTAGGTTTTTGCTGGAATGTTTTGGAGTGTATGAAGCTCTTTTTACACTGATTTAAACCGCTTTAAATGGCTGATCCAACGGGTCTCCTTACTTTCTAACAATAATATAGATGCGTCAAGATTTCTAGTACTAGTATAGATACATCAAAATTTGAATTGTTGAACGACATTCTATAGTTTTTCTGTATCTTTCTGAAGTAAACTAATTTGACCTAAACAAAACCGGAATTGTCATGGGTGCAGATGAAGTTGTCAGTTATTCAGTTGAAAGCGACAAACGTAAAACTCAATTTGTCACTCATTGAAGTAAATTGCGTGACCAGTTGATATTAACTTTTGGTAATTTGAGTTGCGCTATTGTCGCAAATTAATTTGTGTTTGTGGCAATTTGTTTATTTTGGTCAAATTGATGTGCAGTTACATTGACGTTCAAGAAATCAGTAATAGGAAAGTAAATATATTATGGCAAATGTACACCCTCTGTTAAAAACGATAAAAGGAAAAAAGTGTTTGGCAGTGTTTGCATTAATATTTATATGAAATGATATATACATCGGTGAAATTATAGAAAAAATGTATCGGTATAAAAATAAAAAAATATAGAAAGTCTCATTATGGAAATATATGGGAGGATTTTTTTCTATGATCATTTAAGACAATGAGGGCGGGGTCCGATTTATTTTTTTTTCTGCCTTAAACACTTGAAATGATTTCGTCATGCAGAATTTTACTAATTGTGTGGTTGTGTGGCGGGACGGGCATATACATGCACATTGGTCTTTATTATAGCTTAGCGGATTATTAATTCATATTTTTCACAGCTTCAAAGAGCTTTCTCATTTTGCGGAGGCCATGAACTTCCAGTCTTTGTAATGTATTGCCTCACGACTGCTTCTCTGCAGGCTACAAAATAGTTATTTACAAATCCAATGTCAACAACTACTTGTCATTCGCTGTCATTATAAGCAATCCAATTTTATTCATTCTTTTCATCTTTTCATTGTATTCATCATTAAACCGACAGGTTATCTCATTAACTATTATCCTGAAGTGACTTAAGTAGTTACTCATAAGTAAAAAAAAAAAAATAAAAAAAAAATTGGGTGGGGAGGAAGGGCAGTGCACTGAAAATCCTTTATATAAAGGAGTTGTCCACTTTTTGTCTCATTTTACTTCAGTCGCAGTTTTCAGAAATCAAACTACCCCTTCCCGAGTCTAATACTTGATTTCTATATGAGATACATAGATATTCTAATATTAAAGTTTTCCTTTACTTGTCAAGCGTTAAGTTAAAGAATTAAGAACATTAATTTTCCTCTTACCTATTGACCAGTTAACTATGTTATGATATCTTTCTTTTGGTTTTAATGGATTCCAGAACAAGAATTCATCTAGTCTATAGGAGTATCCAGCTTATTGTTATTACTATAGACATCATTTTCAAAAAAGGTGCACCATTCCTTATAAGCCAGTGTAGGGTAGCCATATTGAGGGGCTCTGAATGTTATTTTGAATATTTAACCAGGGTTTACTTGTAAGGGGAAGTATCCTCATGCTATGTTATTCTGATAAACTTTATTTAGAGAGACCTTAATTACTCGAGAGTTTTTGGTAGGCATTCAAGTTCTCTCCAGTAGGCATTCAAGTTCTTTAAGTGTATTTACAATTCAAAGTATAAAAATAAGTACAAAATAAACATTCACAAGTTGGTATATTCTTGATCAGCGTTAATCTGGATAAATATTTAAATTAAAGAAAAAATTCATTTTTAGGATATTTTTAGGCCAGGTTTCGTCAGCGGGAGAGAGGGGGCGCGGTTTTTCATTTATTTCAAATGTTATCTATTTATATAGATAAGTGAATCATATTCTCAATACATTAAAACAGAAGAATAAACTGAGTGGAGGTGGAAGAGAGATATGGGAAAACTGGGAAGGAAGAGAAGTTTTAATATAAAGATGTTACATGCACTTTTACCTTCTATTTGTTTTATTATGGCCCCAGGCAACGCTGAGTAGCCCTGTTAGTTAAAAAAATAAAACCTCTTGATTATAGAAGTGGGCTAAAATTCTAAAGTTTAACTATTTTACAAGAGAGAATAATGAAAGGATTCATTTGAAACTTTCAAAAATCCGTTTTTCTTTCTCTCCTTGAGAATGTATCGATAAGATTCCCTTCTGTTCACAGTTTGGGGAAATTTTTTAAATTTTTCTTCCATTTAGAGTACTCCTTTTGAAGAGCCAAATATCCTTCACATTAAAATAAACCCTGTCTAAATTTTTTCTCTTGAAGAAGCAAGAATTGAAATCAAATGATAAAATTTCAAAAGATAAAGCTATCCATTGAAATTGCATAAACATAGTAATATTACAAATTACGCTTTAATGGTAGATTGGGTCTAATTTAAATGCCATTAGACATTGGTTTCTTATTGTCTAAATTGAGAATAGTAACTGCTGATTTAACTTTTGCATAGAGTTAAAAAAGAAATCATGCCTCTGGAGTGTCTAATCTGCATGAAGTCATCCTCGTTAGTTGCAACTATTTGCTAACCGGTACAATTGAAGGGTTTTTATCCGCAATATCAAAAGCAGACAAGACTCAGCAGTTGCATGCGAAGTTTGAAGGTTTGACAGAACATAAATAAATGGAGCAGAAGCAACCTTGATATTCTCACTCCATCAAATTGTGGTTCTACACCTGACATCCTGATGCATGCAGAGATGACCAGAGGACGATGGATCCTGATGTAAGCTTCTCTTGGATTTTCACCAAAGCTTTATTTGCCAGATTGTGGTCCTAATACTGCTTTCTGCCAAGTCTGTCTGCCGTGTATGACTCTATTAGAAATTAGAGTTCCAGACAGCATAACTCTCACACTGCCATGTTGCCACGTCCCTACCTTTTGTAAGAACGAGTTAGACTTCAGGTGATACTGTTGTTGAATTTATAAGTTGAAAGTTTCCCACTAGTGACCTAGTAATATTAAAAATAAAAAAAAAATATATGAAATTTTAATTAAGATTAATCTTCATGATATATAAAAGAATTCAGTTCGAAATTCTATGTAGATTTCTGAGTTCACAACAAGATACACTTGAAAAGATCGGAAGTTACATCAACTGAAATAGCGTGAAAAAAAAAACAATCAAGGTGAGAACAGTAGTCCGAAGAATTCAAATAATATGACTAATCTATCATCTCGAAAATTCAGAAACTTAATAGCTTTAAATGTTTAAGATTTCATTGAGGGGAGAATCATAATCATTGAAGCATTTGTGAGATTCGTTGTTGGACAATTATCCCAACAGAATCTAATTTCAACGACTGAAGAAACGCTGACACAATTTTTTTTTTATTTTTATTTTTTTTTATTAGTGTCAATCGAAAATGTTCAAACAACACATGATTTCCTTTAGTCAAAAACTACTTTTCATTAGAAAAAAATTTTGAAACATTTATTGGCTAATATGTCTGGTTTTTGCCTAAACATTTTTCAATGAAAAATAAAATGTGTGTGTGCATATGCATATCTTTATGTACATATATATATGCCGCTTTTTGTTTTAATTTCTTTATCTTTGCTATAAATGGGGTATTTTTTAAATTCTTTTTCATGAATTCAGTTGTTCCTATAATTACGGCACTGGTGGAAATCTTAAGATTCCAGTTTTTCATATTGTACATAAGGTCTTGGTATTTTATTTTCTCCTTCTCAGCTCTGTTAAGGCAAGCGTCATTAGGGACACTTACTTCATCTAGGGTGGCTACTTTCTCCCTCTTGTCCTATATCACTATTAGGCATAGCAGCTCTCTTTTCTAGGTATGTAGCTGTAGGAATGTCATGATCATAATAGTGTATGATTATTTCCAACTGTTCTTTCTGATATGTTCCCAAGACTTACTGCTACACTGGGTATTCAGCTTTTTACAGATTTTTCAGTGGAGATATTTACGCAATCCATTGTTTCGCATTGTATAATGGTCATCCTCTAGCAAAACTTTACAACTGGATGTTAGGTGGCTCATCCTCTCTACTTCAGTGTGGCAGAAACTGCACTTATTACTGAGACCATTTAACTTTTTAAATGCATCGGTCACTTTTTAAATGCATCGGTCACTTTTTAAATGCATCGGTCATTAAACCTTGACCTGATCAGCCATTATCATTTTCTCCTGATCATTGTAAGGCGATCCTCTTTACAGAATCTTCCTTATCTATCTTCATTCGGAAAATACTTGACTTGCTTTTGTTTTTCAGTGGCTTGTCCACCATGATTGTTTCTCATAAGACTTCTGTAAAACGGTCTTGCATTCTTTTTAAAGACTTTATGGGTTTTAACTCCTCTTATCATCCGCTTCTCAGGTCCTTTTGTCAAGTGTTAGAATCTTACTTTCAAGTTCCTTTGCTACATTCTCAATTTTCTCTATATTTATATCATGTTTAAGTATGTTATTCAAGGTTTTCTCTCTATCAGAGGTGTCCAAATTGCATTCAGCTCTATGCTTGGTTTGCTCAGTAGGTTGTTATGTCCAAGCATGTGAGCTGTTTCTTTAAGTTTTCTCACTTTCCAGTGGGTCTCTTTGTTTATTATTTTTACTTCATCCCATAGGGGGCGATGCAATTTGGACACCTCTGATAGAGAGAAAACCTTGAATAACAACATAGGTTTAACATTAACAAAAACCAACTAAGAATTGTCCCAGTGACATATGGCAGAGTGGTCCTAGACGTTGTATCAAAGTTTATAGTTACCCAAAGGTGCTGAGTTCAATCCTGAACGAAGGCAGTGAAAAAGTAACATTCAAAACAGAATCAGCAACTATGTCCCAAAGCCTAGCTGGAGTCCGAACACGGTACCCCGTAATAATAATAAAGGGTTGGGTTCGCGACTCCTAACAAACGGTTCCCCAGTTCGATACAACACACCTGACGAAGGCCGGAGGGCAAAACGGCCGAAACGTTGTGACAATAACAACCAAGATGAGGAAGTCAGTCCGACAATCTCAATCAATATATATATATATATATATATATATATATATATTAAAAAGTTTGAATCATGTCCAGGTAGCCTACATCTAAAATTTCAAGACCAAAATTAGCAGAAGTAGTTTGGTAGTCTGCAGTGGTCAACTCTTAACTTTGACCTCTTCACAGCCAAATTTTCGCCCAAAAACTGAGTACAAAGCTTGCTGCATGTCTAAATACCCTTTATGATGAGGGGAGGTTCTGTCATGATTTCTCCATTGCTTATGGCCTCACTCAGATTGTTCGCGAACCCATCAGTATGCGAGTCTACTAGACCTTTTTCTCACAACTTGCCCTGAACTATGTTCAGTTTCTGTTCTGTCTCCTCTTGAATCTTCCGTATCAATTAAGATAAAAATGAAATGTAATAAGTCCCCAGACATACCTCTTCATCGTACAGTATATCGATACTCTAAGGCTGACCATACATTTATATCGGATCTACCTCTGCGTTCCATGTTTAAAAAGGATGCGTCCTCTCTAGTATCAGACCTGACGGAATGGTTAATTGTAGGTATATATATAGACCGTTTCATACCCTCGAAAAAGTTCCAGCAAAAACCTAAAAGCCAGCCGTGGTTCTCTCCGGAATGTGCTGCTGCAATTGCGCACAGAAATCGCTTTTTCCACTGCTTCCAACGTAATAGATATATGGAAACTAAAGCCGCTTTCAGGACTGCCAGCAACCATTGTAAGAAAGTAATAAAGAACACGAGAGAGTTGTATGCGCAGTCCATCAAGTCCAAAGTAGCTGAGCAGTGGCTTGGTTCCTACCAGTTTTGGCAAATAGCAAACAGAATCCTGAACAGAAGCGTGTGTTCTATCCCAACTATCATCAATGGACCTGAGGTAATCTCGTCAGCATCAGACAAAGCCAAACTCTTTGCCAAGAACATTGCAGCTAATTCTACCCTTTGCGACCAAGACCGCCAACCCTCAATATTTCCTGCTGTATCCGAAAACATGCTATATGATATACATATATCTGTACGTGATGTTGCCAAGCTAATCAAAAGCCTTGATTTCAGTAAAGCAACCGGCCCTGACGGTATTCCAATTATAGTACTCAAAAAAACTTCAACCAGAACTAGCGCCCATACTTACAAAACTGTTTAAACATTGTTTTCAGGAGAATAGCTTCCCATCACCCTGGAAAATCTCATCAGTATGCCCTGTATTAAGAATTCAGGTGATCGCTCATCCCCCTCTTAGTACAGGCCAATAAGTCTCCTGTGCGTCATGAGTAAGTTGCTGGAATCTGTTAAATAGAGAAGTAATCAACCATCTTAGCAAAAATAACCTTCTTAGTGACATACAATATGGTTTCCGTTCTGCTAGATCTACAGATGTGCTTAGTTATCTCATAGGATTAGCAAATCTCTTGATGGAAGCAACCTTTCTAGGGCAATTGCTCTTGACATATCTAAGGCTTTTGATAGGGTATGGCATAAAGGTTTACTTCACAAGATCTCCAGCTATGGTATAGCTGGAAATCTTAATAATTAAATCCTTTCTCTCTGATAAGTGTAGTAGTTGAGGGGCAAAAATCAGAAGCTCACAGTATTAATGCTGGAGTCCCTCAGGGGTCCATCCTGGGCCCAACTCTTTTCCTTATCTACATTAATGATCTTCCAAATCACTTCCTTACATCATTTGTAGACATTTATGCAGATGACCTACCATTTATGGTAGCACATCTAAGACAGTAAACGACCAAGTTCTCTCTGATTCTCTCTCCTCTGAACTTGAGCATGTGGTACAATGGGGAAAGGAGTGGCTGGTTACTTTTAATGCATCTAAAACAAAGCTTCTCTCTTTACACCATCAACATTCTGATCCCCATCTGGCATCAATTAAAATGAATGGCTCTCGTCTTCAGGAGGCCTCAAGTTTTGACAAGCTTCTGGGCTTGACCGTTACTCCAGATCTTAAATGGAACACGTACATCAAATATGTTGCCAAGGCTGCTGGAAAAATGGTGGGATCTTTCTATCGATCCAGTAGATATCTCACTGCTGATGCAATTCTCTTTCTATATAAGAGCCAGGTACGTCCGAGGATGGAATACTGTTGCCACGTCTGGGCAGGAGCTGCTAGAAAGGACTTGTTAGAGTTCAAAATAGGCTTTGTAGCCTCGTAGGAGATGTCCTTTTCTCTTCCCTGAAACCTCTATCTCATAGAAGAGATGTAGCGAGTTTGCCTCTGCTGTATCATTTTCATGGAAAGTGTTCGACTGAGCTTCAGTCGATGGTCCCCCCCTCGCCAAACTTTCACAAGAAACACTCGTCTAGCTGAAAACACTATCAATAATTCCCCCCACTCTTTATCTGTGCCTAAACCTAAACGTAGATTCCATGAACAAAGCTTCTTTCTTAGAACTGCACGTCTGTGAAATTGTCTTCCGTTTTCCTGCTTTCCGGCTGAATACAATACGGTTGTCTTCAAGTCTAACATAAACAAGTTCTTGATGAGCCGTTCCATATAAGTTAACAAATTTACCGAATTTCCATTACTAATGATTACTATATTGTCCAATTTCTACTGTACACTCTTTAACCATTATCCTCGAGTGGCCTCTTGGCCTTGATAATGTGGTGATGCCTGTTTAAAAAAAAGTAAAATTTTAAATGTTTAGACCCCAAATTTGCTGAATAGTTTGATAGACCACAAAGATCAGTTCTTTTGAATGTTGACCCCTTGTCAGCCAAATTTTCGGCCAAAAAACAGATTAAAAAGCTTGCACTATATCTAAATACACTTTATGTAAAATTTCAAATGTTTAGACCAGAAATTGGCTGAGAGGTCAAATTTTTTTTTAATTTGACCCCAATTTATTGTTTTGGGCTCAAATCAAGTTAAAACGTTTGATCCATGTCCATGCATCTAAAATTTTAAGTATTTAGAACTCAAAATTGGCGGAGGAGTTTGGTAGAGTTTTCAAAGGTCAACTCGTTGAACTTCGACCATTTGACAAACTTCTGGTCAAAAACCGATTTAAAAGATTTTCCCAAATTTCGATACTCCTTATATCAAATCTGGAGTCTTTAGACTGAAAATTGACAGTAATTTGGTAGGGAAATGTACACAGAGACATTTTCACATTTATAGAAATAATATAGATATATTAAACGAAATGTTTAATTTCGAATTATTTTTAGAAAACTATTTACTTTTTCTCAAGCAACTTGTTCCAGGCATATTTTTGTATAAAGAAATCCGTGTTTATTTGGGTGAGTGATCAAATTCCTAGTTCTTTTTTAAATAGTGAACAAAAACGTGTCCATAGTTTGTCCATTTAAACTCTTAAAAGAATTTATTAGATCACCCAAAACTCTAGACGTAATTGTGATAACCTCCGTTTTCAATTTTTATCTAACTTTAATTGCCAATACTTTCACTAATAAATGAATATTGTGCGTTTTGTGATCTGAGGAAATCTATCGTTCGATTTTCTTTAGCCTTCCTTTTCTGTTCTTGATGTTGGCGGTAATTTTTAAAAGAAAAAAAGCATGCGTACAAAAAAGAAATGTACATACGAATAAATTAAACATTTTTCAGTGATCCAGAGCCCTGTTGCTTTTACATCCATCAGTGTCTTCTGGAAAATAAATCAAGCTTCGATTTGAGTCCCTCTTTTCCTCCTCCTCCTCCTGTATCCAGTCCTGACCCGTTGTTCAGCTATAGTTGTCTTCAGTGAAGATTTTGGTCACAGGGCCCTAATCAGCTTAAAAGACCATTTAATGAAATGATACACTCGACTAAAGATCTTCTAACTTGCTTTCCACTCTTTGTTGAGTCATGCTTAACTATTCATCATAGATTTTTATTTATTCGGTTTTTGAACCAGAAGCAAAGAAAGAAAAAAAAAAATTTAAGACAATGTGGGTGAAAAAATAAACCCCCTCAAAAAACAAACAAACAAAACAAATAAAAATCCAGGACTTGATCCTCATTCAGTTCACTACCTGATGTCCTTGCAAGATGAACCAGTCATTCGATTGCTTGTCGTTATCAATTAAGCTCACAAACCTACAGCAAGAAAGTTCATCCATGTTGACTTGCTTAACGCGCCGTAAGATCAAGCGATCAAGTTAGGCTTACTTTTCCGATGTCCTATATCGAAAACAAAAAGACAAAAAATATATTCCAACAATCAAACACCAAATAAAGAAAAACTATGTAAGTATATAGATGGATAATAAATAAATAAATAAATAAATAAAACCAATCTTAGCGAGACACTTTATTATGCAAACATCTTTTGATATTCGATAAGATTTGTGAGCAATGATGAATTTTACTGACGTTAATATCCGAAAGAAAAATATCAACCATTTCTAATATCTTCCTAGCATTGAAGACACATTCTTTGAAATAAGACATTTTTCTCCAGAGTTGTGGGTGTATAATGTTATTAAGAAAACTTTCATCTTTTTTTTTCTATCTACTTTGATATATATATATATATATATATATATATATATATATATATATATTAGTTACAAGAATGGCGTAAATATATAGAATTATTTAATCCTTCTATTGTTTGATAAGACATCTATTTTGTTTTAATCAGTATTTACTCTAACCTTTTCATGCAAAAGACTGATGTATGGTAACACAAAAATTAAGGAATAGCAGAGAAACAGATTTTAATTTTCTATTACAACTTCCAGTCACCGATAAATCGATTATTCCCCCCCCCCCTATCTGTTTTAATGAATGATTTGATTGTTTTGTATGTTTAACTTCATCTATGTTAATCGATGATATAATCTTTTGCTGGCGTCATCCACTATACATGGTTTTTCTCATGTTACAAAACAACGATATTCTCTACCCTGCACGTCGATAAGCAAGTAAGCGGACATGATTCACATAGTTTAGTAATATATATATATATACATGTATGTGTGTGTAGTTATTTCATGTATTCACAAAATGTAATAAGGATATATATTTTATTTATTAATTTTCAATATTTACTTAAAGTATGTGACAAACGACATTGAATCTTCTGCATTTCAACTCCATAGGGAATCGTCAGGCTTAAATTTGGTATTTTAGCACGAAGATTCTCTACATGGATAGAAACGCAAGAAAATTTTGTATACAAAAGTAGATTTCTTTTCTATGAGTAAATGAAAATTTGTTGATATACACACGCATATATATATATATATATATATATACATATATATATATGTATATATATATATATACATATACACACAAGCTATATATATATATATATATATATATATATATATATATCTTGTCTATAGTAAATTATGAAAATATATAGCAATTAAGTTATACACAATTTTTTGTATTTCTATCCGTGTAGGAATCTTCATGCTAAATTTAAGCCTGACGATTCCCTATGGAGTTGAAATGCAGAAGATTCAGTGTCGCTTGTCATATACTTAAAGTAAATATTGAAAATTGATAGATAAAATGTATATTCGTATAACATTTTGTGAATACATGAAATAATTACGTGTGTGTAGTTTGATATGCATTCATTTGCATATCAATGAATTAGTTGTCCTATAAAGATGTTATAAAAAGGCTAGGTGAGGACAGGAGTCGAGTGGTTGGCAGCGAAGGATACGAGACTAGGTAAAAAATGAGAATGCTTTCTATTATTTTTCTAATTAGATTGCAAACTAATTTCGCCATAAGTGTTAATTTGATACGATTGAGGCACGGGTCGGACTTTATGAAAAGTGTCGTCATGAAATGGAGTGATTAAAGTATGTATCGGGTTGGATTGTATGTAAAATGTTGTCATGAAACCGAACAGTAAAATGTTTCCCGTTCTACTGTATGAAATGGAGAGATTAAAATACGATTTGGGTTAGACTTTTGAGACGTGCGTCGTTAGGTTATTGAGGGTTAAGTTACAATTCTAACCCTGAGGATGTGAGTGCCAACTTGGGCACGGGTTTATGTGAGATGATCTATAAGGGGCATGTAGTTTGATAAGCATTCATTTGCTTATCAATGAAGTAGCTGCTCCAAAAAGACATTATAAAAAGACCGAGAGCTAGAGGACAGGGGTAGAGTGTTTGGCAGTAAAATGTCATGCGAATGGTGTCAATTATTTTCTAATTAGATTACTATATATATATATATATATATATATATATATATATATACACACACACACACGTACGCACTTCTTTGAATTTTTTGTTTTTTGTGTGTATTGATATTTATTAAAGATCCTTTTTTCTATTTAAAAAGAAAATACAACTTTCTTATGTGTTGTGGAATTGCCTTCACTAACAAAAGATCTAGCTAATTTGCATATTCTTTTAAACATTCATTTTAATTAATTCCCTATTAGTTTTTTCCGTTTTTTTATGGGATGATCATCTTTAGTTAACTATTACGTGTAATTATATTCATGCAGATATTCTACATGATTTATACTTGCGTAATAAGGTTATAGTAAGCACAAGCTTCTTTTTATATTCATGTATGCGTGTGCGTATATATATATATATGTATATATTTATTTAAAAACATTTGCCTACCAAACTCTTGTCAGTTTTTGGTCTACAGACATGAAACTTAATATATAGGGTATTCGAATCCATGCGAAACTTTATATTTGGGTTATAGCAAAACCTGTGCAAAAGTGAAAATAAAAAGGTGAAGGTCGAACGACGGCAGTACGAATATGCATGTGTAACGTTATAGCTATTGGTTCATGTTTTAATTTTTAACCTCTCAAACGGGTCTTTATAGCTCAGGCATTAATGTCAAAGGAAAATGTAAATCGTAAGCTAAACGTTTTGGTTTTGATTGTGTGTTGACGCATTAGTTATTTAAAAAAATTTTAAACTTTTTAAATCATTACTCTATATTGGGGCCAATATAATAAATATGAAATCTGCATTAATCAGAATATCATATTTAAGGTTATTTTATGATGGAGCAATGCCGGGCGGCCTGCTAGTGTGCATATATATTTTTTTATATTCAATGGAGACTAATTTGATCATCCATATGACTGGCTCGCATTTGGTATATTTAATCTTGCAAGTTCACTTTCAACTATTTCCATGCAATGATCAAAATAATGTATCGAATGAAAATATATGCTCTTGCACAAGTAATTGAACACTCATTTCTCTTAGAACACTGAATTACACAGACTATATATCTTTCTCTCTATAGCCTTACGAATTTTCACGAGGATGAAACTTGGAAAAATCTGTAACAATTGACATATATATATTTCCAAACCCTACTACATTATATATATATATATATATATATATATATATATATATATATTATTGTTTGCAGTGCTTTTGAGCGAATTCAATTATTTATATGAAAGAGCATTTTACTTTAATTTTAATTGGAAATTATTTTCCCTTCACTGTGATGCTCCCAGATGCAAAGTTACAAATACATTTCTTTTTAAATTTAATAATCCAGAAACATTTTTCATCGTTTGTGACTCCCCAGCATAGCTGAACCTAGCAAGATACAGTATCAGTATTCCAAAATCTGAAGCGAGTATCGCAAACAAAATAAACAAATAAATGATATCTGTATAAACACGATACATGCAAACACTAGCAGGAATAAGCTTGGTGATAAAGCTTCAAACTCTGGGTTCCTGGTTTCTAATCTTGTTAGATTCAGCTACACTGATGAGTTGTAAACGACGAAACATGTGTCCGTGAATAATTAAAGTAAAATATATATATATCGTGAGATATATTATAGTTTTTGTTAATAAATTAAGATAGACTTGCCTCCCCAGCAGGGCAGGCACAAGGTCTGTTTTTAATATGGGGGAAAATCTAGATCCCTCCCCCCCCCTAAAAAAAAGGCACTCTGAATAGGAACAAATATATTCTCAATCGTGAAGAATTTCTCTTCCACTGACCGAGGACAGAAAAGATGAAGTGTAGTATCAGAACACAACACTTTGTTCCTGGCCAAAAGTTTTCTACAAATGCAAACTTAAAACTCTTAATATAAATGTGTGTGTGTATTATATATATAAAACTAGCATGGATACACGGCGTTGTCCGGATGGACATAAAGTTCTGTTTGGACGCACCTGCCATACTAAGAATATTGAGCACTTTCAGCGATACCCCCCAGAACAATTTAAAAAATAACAGAACGGAATCGCCCCACTAAAAAATATGTAACAACCTCCCCACCAGATATTTGCGCAGAAGGGATACAAAGAGAAGCACTATTTGTTGCCTGTGCGCTGACTCACCCCCACCTAAAAAATCAATCAATCAATCAAAATTTTGATTGCTTTCAATCAAAATAGCGAGTGCTCGTGCAACCACAAAAATTAAAAAGTAGTCACAATAAGCAGGCTCGAACCAGAAACGCGAAAGAAGGGAAAAGTTACTGGCAAATGCTTCTGCCATCGGACCATGAGTGCTTATGGCGTCATGACGTTGAAAATAACGTTTTTAAATTAAATATAGTTTTAGTGAATTACGCGTGTGGCTTGCGAAAAATGCGGAGCAAAAACAGACCCCCTTCCAAAAAGTAGTCCAGTTAATCACTCCAGAATTAATCTCTTTTCTAATTCTCACATATTATACGTCCGAGAGATTGCTTTTTTTTTTTTTTTTTCTAGATGGTACAGGTTTCACTCTGGTCTGAGGCGGCTGATGAAAGTTCTTAGTAGACATAAAAACATTACCGACGACTTTCCTTTATATAATAGATGTAGTGTGTACTATAAAGAGGATGAAAACTGCAAGGAAAAAAGTAATCCAGAGAGTTCTGAGAACTGCTTTTATAAAGCAGAAAATCGCCAGTGCTTAATTGTATATAAAAAAAGCTAAAGTATATAATGAGTAGGGCTATGACAACAGCATATTCTTTTTCTTGTTTTGATTCTCGGGTATATATCCGTTGATATCTTATGTTTTTATGTAGAGTGATGTGATCCTCGGTTGATTGTGTCTGTGTCGGATATATACTCGAGAGTAAAAACAATGAAAAGAATATGCTGTTATCCTAACCCTAATAATGAGTTCATAATTAATATAACACATTGCAAAAACCATTGGTTTCACAGAACGAGCAAATATCATGTGCGATCCTCAGTCATGGCACAGTGGGATGAAGTCAAATCCACCTTAGCATGACACAGATAATCATGCATGAAACTAATGGGTTGTCATGGCTTACTAATCGTATACTCCTATGTATATACGTGTGCTTGCCTCATAACTTTCCCTTTTGTCCCACTTTCCTAGTAAACTAGCTATTTTCTGATACTTAATATTGATACTCATGTCCAAGTTAATAAATTACTTATAAAAACGAACACTTCTAAACCTGATTATTGAAGATCTTTCAACGATATAAGTATTTTTATTATTATAGATAGACAAATGTCATAAAGACAAATCCATTGAAAAACAGGCGTCGTGAATCAGATATGCCAAGCAATATGGCTTATTTGTAAAATTCCCCAAATGCAAAAAAATAAACAAACCATTTACTCACAGATTAGCATTGCCTAGTTGGTCTCTGTCTGCTCTTTATGTCGGTCCTTACTCCAAAGTGATAACGCAGATAAACAGAAGGGAGTATACTACATCCATTCACTAATGACAGTCAACCTATTTTTATTCGACCTATAGCATATATATATATATATATATATATATATATATATATATATATGTATATATATAATGATTGGAAAAATGTTTTATCTGGCGATTTCCTGTTGCCATAATTGCCACAACACATGTATGTGCATGTATAGATGTTTATTTCATATACAGTGTGTGCGCCTGCAAGAATTATCAGAATGCAAGAGTTTTTGTTTTTATTATTTCACACTCTGCATCAATATATTTATCTTTGTGTTTTAAAAATATTACATCTGTGAATGCTTAGCCATATCAGTCTGTCTTCTCTTCCTCCCTTTTTGTCTTTTTTGCCCTCGCATCCCCCTCTCTCTCCTTCATTTCTCTCTCACATCCTCTCTAACTCTTCATTATTTCTCTCTTTCTATGATAAAAAAAAGGAAAGTTGCTTTTGTATTTTACTTTCGTTCTACTTTATTGAATAACAAATCCGGATCATTCGTCCATTCTCTCTCTGACAAATTATGAACAAAAGAGGGGGGGGGGACCTGTAAATTCCCCCCTTGTCCGTTCGTTCGTTGGTACTTTTCTCAATAACTACACCTTAGAACTTTTTTTGAAATTTTGCACAAACATTAAACATATGAGCAAAAAAAAAAAAAGTAACAATGGACTTTCCTGAAAAACTCTGGTTGTCTCCCCTAGAAGTGCCTTTCAGGTTAAAATGACTAAAATTGACAATTTGTGCTTATAAAACAAAGTTGATACCTTGGATTGTATAAAACTTTCTGCAAAGTTGTAACTAACTGATTTCTATATAATTTTGTTTATCTATATTTTGCAATAACTCTTGTGTGTGTCCCAGGGGCTCGTTTTAGGGCTAATAAAAATACTGCATTTTTGGGATTATTTTACCATATTTGTCCAACATTTTCTGTGTATGTCTATTTAGCAGTTTTACATAGTGCTGAACTCAAACTTAAATATGTTAAGGCCTTGGAGACTCTTGGGGCTAAATTGGGGGAGGAAGCAAGTGATGGACTTAGTCAATTTTTTGTCACGTGGTGCAGAACTCAAATTTTGGAAAAACGGAAGTTGAAATTCTGTCAGAATTTCAATCATAACCTAACTATTTAAGATTGATATAAGATTAGGATTTAAGAAATTGTTATTTCTAAATGGTCACTCATCTGGTACTAGCTAGGCTCAATGTCGTTTAATTTTGTGTCAACGTGATTATGCAAGCAAGATTATGAGAGTAATAGTATTATAGATATTGTTTTCTCTATGTTAATTGCTTAAATCTTACGAACATCCTGAGTAAAAACGCCGATGGGTAGAGTCATGCACTTTAAAAAACTCAGGATGTCCGACTACCAGACAAATAAACTGTATATAGATTTTATGCAATTAAAGTTAGGGGCTAGAGTTTTTATTATTGTATATAAGACCTCCACTAGAGAATGATAACATTATCAAAATTTGTTCATATTGTGAAAGTCTATTTAATTTCATACCATGTAACTATGGTTTAAGTTTCATTAAAATCAGATATATCTGGTAAGCTGTGGAGTTTAAAGGAAGGATTCGGTTTTGTAACTGACCTTTGAACTCTTAGATGCTGAAAGTTTTTAATAGCATAGCTGAACCTATATACTAGCATGATAATAGCACTTGAACTATCGATGGGCATTATTTTATGAATATTGTTGCATTTTTTAATATACTTAAAAATATGCAAATCCGTTGAGTATAATTTTCCGAGTTAATGGCGACCATCTTGGTTACTCAATTCAACTGCCTTTCGTTTACGTGCTGCAGATAACTATTTTTGATCAAACATTTTTTTATACTTTAACATAGGTGAAGTTGACTAAAACACTGTATGTGGTGTCACACTTGGTCACAGTTCTAAGTACGATTGTCTGAATGGAAATCGTTATTTGCAGGTTCGGTGATGGTGTACTTATGGAACTGAAGAAAAATGATAAATATTCATCCTTCTTTATGACAATCTGCTTGAGTAAGAATCATTTCTACAAATTTGATGTTTGACCTAAAATTAGAGGGCATACAGATAATATTCGTGTGTGTGTGTGTGTGTGTGTGTGTGTGTGTGTGTGTGTGTGTGTGTGTGTGTGTATTATACAGTGCTTGGCTGCATCACAGCTCTTCAGTCAGTTAGACAAGCAAATGCTCCGAGCTGGAATTGAAACTCGACTGTCAAGCTGAAAGTCTGTACTTTTAACCTCTGTGATGACATCCAACATTTGCTGAATGCAAGCGAAATCGTCGAGAGCCAAAAAGCTTAAATTGTTTTTACATAATGAACACTGCGTGCGAGTGAGATAAAAAAAACAAAAAAACTGATATTGAAAATGTTTTCAATTGATCTGGCTCTTCATTTGATAATTTTTCTGCTGTTCTTGAGATATATAATCTAGTATATGTATAAATATTTATTTAGATATATATATATATGCATATCTCGTATATGTATACATTTATTTAGATATATGTATATATATATATGCATATCTCGTATATGTATATATATTTATTTATATATATATATATATATATGTATATATGTATAACTCGTATATGTATATATATTTATTTATATATATATATATAATATATATATATGCATATCTCGTATATGTATATATATTTTAGTTATAGGTGGTGTTAGAAACATAAAAACGATGTTTTTAATTTATATTTTATTTTAATATTTCGAACGTTCTTCTGCTCTTCGTCAAAAAATGGAGTGAAATAAGTGAAATTAATAAAATGATAATTTACTCATTTTGCTTCGATTTTGACAAAAAAAAAAAAAGAGGACAGCTTGAGGTATAAAAATAAAATATAAATTCTTCTTGAACCATCTATAACCCTGAAAATACTTCTAGAAAATACGTAGAATGTACAAAAGTGTGTGTGTTTGTGTGTATATCAATCTTCATTATATATATATATATATATATATATATAATGAAGATTGATATTGAAAATGTTTTTCAGCAAACCTGGCTCTTTTACTTCACCAAAAAAATACTCTAACTTTGCCATCTGGAATGAAAGAAAATAGAAATGAATATATAATGTCAGCTTGCTGAAAATGCCGCTGATAATTTGTTTATTGATAGCAGAGAAACACTTTGGAAGCATATGAAAGTGGAGCAAATGATTCTTCATTTGTAGAATCAATATCTGCATAAGCTGTTAAAAATCAAAATAAAGTTAATTGATTGATTTTTTTTTTAAGTCAAGAAAGCAATGTACAAGTGAAATTGACTTAATTAGGGAGTAGGCTGTTAAAAGTAAAATTCAATTTTGAAAATAGAATGAAAGACCGTTTCGCAAAGATGTTAAAATTAATTTACTAAATTAGGGTGCCAGCTGTTAACGATAAAAGGTAACGATAAAATTAAGGAGAAACGGTTGAGAAAAGAAAATCGAAAAAGTTAAAAAGCAAGTGATTACTATATAGTTAAATTTAATTTACTTAGTTAATGTCGCTACTTCATCAAATAAGGAGCTCATAATACACACACATACACATATCTTTTATCATAGTTTTTCGCAATTATGGTCTTCGTATTGGAAATGGCATTTTTTTTAACAATTCATAATTTTAAATTATTTCTGAAATACATATTTTTTATATTCTACTCGCACTGGGTGAACTTTGTTGTATCTATTTGTGTGTTTCTCAATCTCATTGTTCTCTAAATACGGCATCTATTTTTTTTAAACATCTTTCCTCGTTCTCTCTCTCTCTCTCTCTCTCTCTCTCTCTCTCTCTCTCTCTCTCTCTCTCTCTCTCTCTCTCTCTCTCTCTCTCCTGCAAGCCATTTATTCTGTCATGAGAAATTCAAATGCCCCGTCATTTCGTCCTCCACCAGTTTTATTTCAAAAGATCATGTTTTTTTAATCTTTAAAAAAATAATTTTTTTTTTCAATCTCTAAATGTGAACCTGGCTATTAAAAACAATACCAGAGTATTGTTAGGACACAAGTATGCAAAAATGTATCAATATTGCGTGTTTAAGGGGAAGAAAAAACTGAATAAAAAAAATTCCCCGGTGATAAATATCACCATTTAAACCATTTATAAAACCATGGTGTTTAGAGCATTGGACTGGATGACATGAAGTACCGAGTTCAATTTCTAATGTTGAGGGTTGGTATAGATCTTGCATTTTTTTCTTTCCATCTTTTGTGTTGATTTCCTTTTGTGAATTTCGCCATGTTAATCATTATCTTAAAAAGAGACAAGGGCACACAAGCTGTTAAGCATGACTCTATAGAATTTAGCATCAGTTTGCCGAATATGTTTTTCCAGAACTCTATTTTTTCATGTTTCTATTTGAATTTCACTTTTTTGATCAGAAGCAAATTGCAGAATCATAATGGAATACAACTATTTAATAATAAAAGACGGTCACCCTTCATCATAGGTGCTTGTTATTTCGGATATATATATATATATATATATATATATATATATATATTTAGACAAATATTATTGAATAGCACAGAATTATTCTGTTTTACAATTTTCCTTTTTATCTTCTCCAATCTTCGAATAGTCCTTTTTGTGTTCTTCTCGAAATTGTATATGTTGGATCCATAATCAAATATGTATTTCAGAAATAATTTAAAATTATGAATTGTTAAAAAAAAAATGCCATTTCCAATACGAAGACATTAATTGCGAAAAACTAACTTGTAACAAATTACCACGTGACTAGAAAAAATGCATATATAAGTAAATTAAAAAAACAATTTCTACATTTCTACAATATGCCTGAGGATGATAGTACTTCTGTCGAAAGCGCTCGCGATTATTGATCCAACATATACGATTTCGAGAAGAACACAAAAAGGACTATTCGGAGATTGGAGAAAATAAAAAGGAAAATTGTAAAACAAAATAATTCTGTGCTATTCAATAATATTTGTCTAAATGAGAAAATGCTGCCGAAATACACACACACACACACATATATATATTCTAATACAAGTTGTGTGGATTATTTGGATTACTGTTCTAATCTAGGACATTACTCATATTTCAGTTGATGTAATCAACTTCTTTGTATGCCTATTGTCAAACTGTAATCTGTTCTGAACTTCAAATAGAACCTTTTAATCACTAAGAGGACATGTTTGAAACGCCTTCTATTTTTTAACTCAAGAGCTATGAAGGCAGGTGTGGTGCCATTAAAATGAGCGACCTTTTGTGCCCAAAATTTATTTTTTTACATAGTCACCATTCTCAATGCACTTTTGTCATTGATGAACGAGAGCTTTGTCTCAGTCGAAAAAGTAGGTACCTACTGAGGTGGTTCGTTTTTTCACAGCTGTGATTACGGCATTATTGTTAGGGGAAACGCTGCCCACATAATGCATCCTTCAGAGTTCCAAACAAGTGAAAGTCTGACAGTGTCAGGTAGGGACTACCCAATGGGTGAGACAGCACTGTCAAGCCGAACTTTGTCACTATTGTCTTCAAACTTGTGTGTGGCCTGCCGTTGTTTTGTTGTAAACAGAATTTCCCTTTCTTCTGGCCTTACACGGGAAGTCCAGGTCTTCATCTTTGCCAATGTTGCTGCAAAATATGCTGCAGTCTCCCAACAATTTGTTAACTATTCTTTCTTTACAATTCACGGTATCAAAATTAAATACATATACAACAAAACTCACTTCTGCCCAAAAGAATAATTTCCCTCAATAGGTTTTTTATTGAAACTATCTACCTTTTAGAGGCATATTAGTTGCTCTGAAGTCTTGTTACCCCATGAGATCGCCAGCTTGTTCTTTATTTTTCTTTCCTGGCGCAAACACAGCATGTTGTACAAAATCAGGTTTATACTAATTTTTAATCATAAACGTTTCAACATATCAGTCAGAGTTAACTGTCAATCCTGTTTTCAAGAACTCTAGGAAGATGACCCTCTTCCTGTTCCAGAATACTGCACATCATTTTGTATGCAAATTTCTGCATTTTGAAGATTTTCTTTTCTGGGGAGCATGAAAGGTATCATTTCATCGACTGCCATTTGGACTCCAGCTTGTAGTTGTGATATCACGTCTCGTCACTAGTGATGATGTGGTGCAATAATCTTTGGCTTTGTACCGACTCAAGTCCTGACAGATATCCTGTCAATGGTCCTTTTAGTCCTATGTAAGCATTCATGGAACCCACCTATCACACACTTTGCTATATCCTAAGTTTCCAATGCACTGACACCCACATTGAACTTTACACACATTTCATTCACTATTATCAGCTGATTAGTGTGGAATGAATTGGTAGTTGCAGTGTTTTCTGGGGTGATGGCTGCACATGATCTTCCGGAGCGTGCTTTACCACTTGCATCTCTGTTACCACTGTGAAATTGACAAATACATCTGTGCTAACATCAACTACATCAGCTTCGTAAACGTTCAACAGGTGCTGATGAATGTTGACTGGTTCAATTTTTTCTAAATGGAGGAATTCAGTTACACATCTCTGCTTCTGATGCACGTTCATGACGGGGATAAGTTTCTTAGTCTCATCCCGTCAATATCTGAATCAGAAAGATTAAACTTTCAAGTCATGAATGCATAACTTCAGTCATCATAACAATGCATTTTGCAATCCCCTCTGATTCATTAGGGTGGAATAAAAAATAGGTATTACTTTTGGAATGAGCCTTGTTTGACAGTGGAAACACTCTGCTGGTTAGTAATAGCAGATATTCCCTGAACTTACTCCATCTTATGTCCATTTACTCCTAACTCTTGCAATCACACTAGAACCTTATCCTCCTGTGCCTCAATAGTACTACCAAGCTAACAAAACTTCTGAACAGCCTCAGTAACTTCAGCATCTAAACATACTTTCTTTACATCTAAATTCTCATCCGTCTCTATTGACTTCCACTTTTTACACACAAACTGGTTATCATCTCACAAGTAAGGTTTCCACTGTACTCGTGTTTACAATGCTTAAAATTACCACACAAAAAAAAAAAAAAAAAAATGCGATGCACCCGACTCTTTTTTACAAACAGATCAAGGATATTTTCCCGTTATGGGAAAGCTGGGTTTCAACAGTACAACCAGTGAAGAATGTCGATTTTAAACTCCATTTCCATAATCATTCTTCTCATTCATTCATGGACATGCCATAAAAGAAATGCTTCACTGTGAAAACGTCATACCTTCCTGTATAAAGTTTTGCACCAACTGTCAGTTGAAGCTTTTAAAACCATCTTCAGTCCGTAACCTTGTCTTACTGAAAACTGATATTATACTATCTATGAAATGTGATGCAACTGAGAAAGCCAAATGGTACATTGCTGGGAAGAATTTGGTGATTAGAGATAAAATCTTTAATATCTGACAAATCTTCGGTTTTCTTGGGAAAATGGATAAATAGACTGCAGTGGGATACAAAATCAGATTAAAAAGCACCGTCTGTACACTGATTTAAATCATCATGACTTCGTGTAGACAATGGAGTGAGCCTATCCAATTATGTAAATAATTTGTTTTGCTGACCAATCATGGCATTTTGGGTTTAATATAAGCAGGTATATTTCGCCTATTCCACAGTTACTTAAAATATTAACCTGTCACTTCTAATCGATTTTCATTGTATTGAAGATCTGCTTGAAGTTAAAGTCCAATTAAAAACTGATTAACCTTTCGATAGATCCCATTCACTGCCCCAAGGAAGACTGGGTGCAAGCATTACTCTGATTCAATTTTATTTAATATAGCAACCCCCACCACTGGATACAATATATTTAATTAAAAACATTTCTACAAAAATTTAAATAATTTTTAAATTCTTATAGATGTGACTGACAATATCTAGCATTGACTGAAATAAAAAAAAATCTAATTTAAAAGTGAAAATAACAAAGAAATCAACATTAATCAGTGTTTAATGTGGCTTTAAATCCTCTTGTGTTGAAAATATGATCTCATTTGTATGGAATCGAAGTGTTTGCTCATTTGATGTTAATCTCTTCCTTTTTAGTTTTGTTTTCACATGAGATTTTTCTTTGTCTTTTTTAAAAATAATTTCTATTTGATTTTTGGAATGTTGACCTTTTGTGATTTTGTTTAAACAATCTTTGCTAATTATTCATAAGCTGCCTTGAGAACTGCTAAATTTTACAACTTATCTTTATTTCTCCTTATTACATAATATAAATAAATGACATTTGCATTTTACTATAAAAATGTAAATAACAAAACTAAACTAAATTTAAAGGATTAAAACAAAGAAATAAAGATGGGATAACAGGAATTTTAAATCTAGTTGTTTTTAGATTAGCCCATATAAAAGGAATGATTACTATGGGATTGGCATAGCAGGGTTTAAATGCTGTTAGACATATCACATTAACTTGTGCATTAATACTTTTCTAACATAGTTATCTAGTCAGACACAAATAGCATTTAAGCTGACAAATCAGTTTGATTCTGACTAGCCATTTTTTTATTATTTTGTATGTTCTGTCAAGTGATACTCTTTGCTGTTTTGTCGGCTGTATCATAGATAGATTTCATTGTGGCACTAGAAAAAGTCCCTTTTAACATGCCAAGGAAAAGGATCTCAATTCATCAACGGCACTCTAGGTGGTACTTTTGAATTGATTAGATGCTACTGCTGAGGTTCACAAATTTCTAGATGGATTTATTGTTTTTGAATCCTTAAATGTATTGTTTCAGAATATTGCACCGATCTGACTATCAAAATCATTTAAAGATTTTGGAGTCAGTCTCAGTTTTTTCACGCAAACCTTCACTTTGTCAACAGAATTTTTAGACTTGATCGAGGATATATTTTAATCGTTCTAATACCCCGTCCATCTCAATTGTGCATTTTATATTATTGTTGTATATATTTTATATTATTGTTGTATATATTTTAGATTATTGTTGTATATATTTTAGATGAATTCCCATGTGCCTATTTTGACTGAGTATTTGCACTTGCGTGACAATTTAATTCGTTTTTATTTTTTGCATCTTTTGATAACCAACGATTAACTCTTGATGAGTTTGTTATTGAAATGGGGTCCCTATAGATTTTTGTATATTTTCAAAGCACCGTATCGTTTTTTATGGTTAAAATTTCTGACTTCTCGAGATGAGGATTCATACTTTTTATTTGAATTATAAAGACTACAGTTCTCATCTCGAGTGTTCTTCTCACAACGTTTTAGTTGATGTAAGCTTCAACCTTCACGTTTCAAACTAGGAAATCTATATGAATAGAATTCTTTATTAATCCATGATAGTAGCATGCTCTCATTTTGTCAGCCATGAACTGGTAGGAGTTTTAAGTAATTTGTAATTGTATTACTATCTGCTTTCACTGAGAATTGAACTTAAAATCCCCAGAAGAGTGTCACTTAGATATGAATTTTACTTAGTACTTTATCCGTTATGCTATGTGTCCTTACGGATTTGCTGTTGCCACATTTATTTATTTTTCTTCTGTTTAATTTCTTCTCCTTGAAAAGATTTCAAACAAATTCCAGCAAAATATTTGTGTACACACACATATATATAGGAACAACCCGGTATACAGCATTAAAAATTAGTAACAAAATATGGTACAGTATATAATACACATGTATATGATCAAATAACATAATACCATAAGGCAGGGTAAATATCGTCCATATTCTAGGGTCACTGTATTCTGTGTGTGTGTATATATATATATATATATATATATATATATATATATATATATATATATTAGTAGAAATGGTAATTAATAAAAACCTGAAGAAAGTGCTCAATACTGTTGTAGAGCAAATATGCATTTAATTTTTTATTACCATATTTTTCTGTTAAGTTACATTAGCTGAAACAATAATGTAACTTGACAGAAAAATACTGTAATAAAAAATAAAACGTGTGTGTGTATATATATATATATATATATATATATATATATATACACACACACACACACAAACGCAGTAGAACCTAGAATATAGTTTTTAAGGTACGGACGGTATTTAACCTGCCTTATGGTATTATGTTATTTGATCATATACATGTGTATTATATACTGTACCATATTTTGTTCCTAATTTTTAATGCTGTATACCGGGATGCTGCTATATATAAAGAAAACATGAGATTTTATACACACACACACACATATATATATATATATATAAATATATGTGTGTGTGTATATGTATAAAATCTCATGTTTTCTTTATCCATATGAATAATCTTGTAATCTCAGCGCCACTAGTAGCGATTGTTGGTTAGAATTTGATGCTTTAAAATGACTTTTCAGAGTGGATTAATGTTGGTACCTGATGCCTTCACTCTCTGCATAGAAGGGAAACAAAAAAGTTGACATCTGGTGGTTTGAAGATATGTTAAAATTAATTAACATACAAAAAATCTAATTTTGGATACAAATACAACAAATAAAGGAGCACTTCTTTGCATAAAATTTTATTTCTTGATTGGTGATAAACTATGCATTTAAAACATGAGGAGCAAGGTTTGATAGAACGTCAAGATTTGGAGTTGAGTTTTGACAACAGAATGTCGAGATTCAGAGTAGTGCGGTTGTGGCAACAGTGTGTTAACATTTTTTAACTGCAGGCTGAACAGAAAATGGGAGAATGCGTAAGATTAAGTAGTAACATTTTGAGGCGATTCACTGAAGAAGGTGATGTGGTCACATGGCTTAATAAGCTAAAGCTAGCTGCAAAGTTGCAAAAAATTGAAGAACTAGCGACATTGATTCCAATGTATTTGGAAGGGTATGTAGTCGCGGTCTACCTGGAAATGGAAGAGTATCAAGAACAGATTAAAGATCGCATTATCAGAGAGCATTATTGAGGCATACAATATGCTTAGAGTTTCCTAGACAAGAGAATCGGTGGACGTATATGTAGCAGAAACCAAGCGTTTAGCAGGATTGGCTGGATATACTGGATGCAGCTTTAAGACTGTTAAACTCGCTGTTGTGAGTGGTTTTCCTGAATGCATTTCTATGGAACATTAGCAAGGGTTGCTCTTTGATTCTTGGAAATGAGTAAAGTGCTATTGCATAAGTAGTCACCTCTTTAATACTGAAAAGGCATGTGAGGGTTTATTGCCACAGATAGTGATTGCTGTTAACGGAAAGAGGGCTCGATCCCTTCTGGATACCGGTTGTATTACTACGCGTGTCACTCCAAGTGTCGCTGACTCTTAAAATAGAACCAGTAATATTAGAGCAGTAGATGGCAGAGACGTGGAGTGTTATGGAGAGGTTGATATGAGATTTTGGTGAAGAATATGCCGTTGTGATTGAGTGATTGTGCTGAATAAAACTAAATTTGTGGACTTAAATTCGGCCTACCTTAAATTCATGTTGACAAAAAACTATGACGATATCAATTGGTCGAGTATAAAGGTTGGATATATTGTTTGACCAGATTAGGATTTGGTCTGAATTCTGCACCAAAAATTATTACGGTAGTTAAGATCGTGTTGACCAAAGATGATGGGATTACCTGCTCTTATAGCGATGATATATGGGTGGATAACACTGAGACCATGTAAAAACATATGGACTGACAGTTAAACCTTCTGAATCGTTGGAAAACAGAATGGATTTGGGATGAGATTACAGCAGAATAAGACAGGGAGGTTAATGCTCAAACAAGGAAACAAGATCCCCGAGGCCAAGGATGGCCTAACGAAGAGAAAACTTTCAATATGTGGAAGATTGGTTGGCGATTACCCTGTAGTTGGATGGTTGCAGGCAGCATGAAGTTTTATTAAAAGGCAGACCGGTATGGACTGATGGGAAGATGCAATTGACCAAGAAGTGCTGCTTATGGTACAGGAAGTCATTGTGGAAGTGAAAAAACTGGACCCCGTAAAAGGAGAATGGTATATAAAAGAGAGCTGTGAAGCGACGCTAGCAGTTTAACATTAAGGGTATTGTTAGAAATAGGTATAACTGTGGAAGATGTTGCCTGGCTGTGAAAAATAGGATGATAGTATCCATATCAATAGTGCAGAGCTCGATGCTGTGATGAAGGGCATAAATCTGGCTTTAAAATGGGGCCTAGATGTAGTGGATGTTAGAACAAACTTAGTGGCAGCAGCATCATGGGTTGAATCGGAGGTGTCAGGAGATAAGCAGATCAAGGCAAGAGGAGCAGCGAAGATGCTTATCAAACATCGACTTGGAGCATTGGGAGACTTGATTCAAGAATTTAGACTATAGGTAACTGTCACCTTGGTCTAATCACAGAAAAATAAAGCAGACAGTTTTAACAGAGTAAAGAAAGCCTAGCTAAAGGAAAAGAAAGATATGGACTAGGAGTGCTGTGCAGTAGAGCAGCTAAACGACCTACATAAAATGCATCATTTCAGAAAGAAACAAACTCAAAGGCTGGCCAAGATGAAACCTCAATGTCACATTAATATGTTTTTATATACAGATAGCAACATCCGCTGGCCGTCACAGAGAGTGGAATAAACATGAGTGGAAATCACGTTTTGGTGAAAAAGTATGAGTGAAGCCACCCAATTCTCGGACAACCTGCTGAGGAAGAAGTACTTTTGCTTACAGTCTTTATACAGGCTTCATATTAAATGTAATAAATAGGTTGATATTATGTAAAAACGAATAAATTAAACAAGATTTTTATTGACCCATGCTATCTGTTTCCTCCACTGACCCAAGTTATATGCCTCCTCTCACTGGCCCATGATGTGATACATTTCCCCACCTTTAACCCATGCAATTTGACCTTCCCCAACACCTGAACCATGCAATTTGACCTAACTCACCCCTGACACATGCTATTGATCTTCCCCTGACCCATGTTATTTGGCCTTCCACACCCAATCTAGTCCATGCTATTACTTTCCTCCACCTCATACTATTTTACTTCCTTCTTAGACTATGTTGTTTGACCTTTTTTCCCCTCTTTGGCCCAACACTTATTTCCCTCTGTGGCCCATGTAATTGAACCTCTTTCCCCCCTCTGTGGCCCATGCAATTGAACCTCTTTCCCCCCTCTGTGGCCCATGCAATTGAACCTCTTTCCCCCCTCTGTGGCCCATGCAATTGAACCTCTTTCCCCCCTCTGTGGCCCATGCAATTGAACCTCTTTCCCCCCTCTGTGGCCCATGCAATTGAACCTCTTTCCCCCCTCTGTGGCCCATGCAACTGAACCTCTTTCCCCCCTCTGTGGCCCATGCAACTGAACCTCTTTCCCCCCTCTGTGGCCCATGCAACTGAACCTCTTTCCCCCCTCTGTGGCTCCTGCAACTGAACCTCTTTCCCCTCTCTGTGGCTCCTGCAACTGAACCTCTTTCCCCCCTCTGTGGCCCATGGAACTGAACCTCTTTCCCCCCTCTGTGACCCATGCTTTTTATTTCCTATCTCCACTCCTTCTGGCCCATGCTGTATGACATTTTTTTTTAAACTCTGCCATATACTAGTATTGTTTTTTTTTTTTTTTTTTTTTTGGTCAATTACAATTGTCTTTATTAACTGACTCAAGTTATATAGGATTTTGTCTCCTCTAGCACATGCCAACGCTCCTGCTATATGCACCTTTTTCCATCTGCCACATTGTTAGGACACTATAAAAATACAGGTAAAGAGATAAAATTTAATGAATACTGACATAACCCTGCAAATTGACCTATGATACATATTGTCTCTTTAGAGAATAAGTTTTTTTTTAAAACCTAACAAATCGAATTATCTCAATTTAGTACTTTGTTTTCATTGATTTAGTTTTGCATTTTCAAAAAATATATTCAGAATTTAAGAAGCAGTAATTGTTTTTTTGTGTGGCCAAAAATAAGAACATTGTGAATATGAGGATGAGTAAGTACAAACTGTGTGGGAAATAAATGTCAAGGAATTAAAATTAGTTTGTTAGAAAAAAAAATGTCGATTTTTATAAAGAGTGAATAAAATTGGATGATAATAAACTGAAGAAAAAAAACGTTATAATGGAGATGATTGTAATGACATTGTTGAGGAGACCCTATAAATAATAGATATAATGAATAGAAACACTATTATGAAATCATTTTGAATAGAATTTAAAGAAAATAATCTTAATAATTAAGAAGTGTTAATATTCATAACTCTAACAGATATCTCTGAATTCAAATCAGTTCAATGAAATTGTTTAAAAAGAAAATCTGGTATGTTGCAAAGACGAAATAGAAAATGAAGATAAAACAATTACATCATTATTATCAGAAAGAAATATTATTACTTGAGCTGTTTTTTTTTTTTGTTTTGTATTAATCTTTTAATTAACTGATTATCTTTGTTGACATGAAACTGAATGAGAGGAAACAAAACAAAAAACAACAAAAACAAAGGCGAATGAAAATATCCTCAAACTATATGAAATAAGAAACAGAATTGTGTGAACATCTTTGTGTGGAGAGAGCGAGCACAACAGAAGAGTTCAGATGCCTACAGAGCGAACGAGAAAGATTTAAAAAGAAAAACCTGAAAAACTCGTATTATTCAAAATAATTGCAACTGGCAATTTTCGAATAGGACTTCCAATTTAAAAAAAAAAATCCACCTATGTGTTTATCAGCTCCAACGAGATACCCGCCATATGAATTGTTCATTTATTTTATATCAAAGTAAGGAATTGAATAATAAAAAAGTAAAGCTGAAAAATAATGAACGTTTGTTTGTCATTTAAAGAATTTATATTGTTTCTTTTTTTTTTTTAATATTTATGTTTCAGATATGTCTCTAAAGAGAGAAGGAAAAAAATGGAAAAACAGTTTGTTTTCATATGCGAAAATTATTTAAAATAAAATTTTTATGGAGATATGTTATTTATTGAGAATTTTGTTTTTCAAATGTTGATGCTGACAACTAAATTCTTAGAATTTGAAACAAAAAAAAAAAAGAACATACTAAACTTGTGATATCAAAGCAAAATCTACAGCCTCAAGCAAATTTGAACATGGGTTAAAAATATTCTTGATTTCTTTTTGATGTGGTTTTGGTGTTTCATACCAAACATTAAATGTGTTTATAATCACTTTATGGCCGGTTCTGGAAATTACAGGGTTATATGAAAATTTACTGCATCTGTCAGAAAATGTTTGAATCCTTTCAGAGTGATCAAGAAAAAGGTAAATATTTGTATTGTATAGACGTAGTTTAGATTAGATTTTGGTTTAGTTTGTTTATTGGCAAGTTGATTCTTCTCAGAATTGTCTTCGATCCGTGAAAGAGAAATCCTTCTAGACTATTTTTTATTTATATCCCAATTTAGTATCCCATTTTATGAACTGGATTTTCCCTCACGTTAAAAACAGACCTTGTCTAAGCATGCCCTCGTGTGGAGACAAGTAAATTGAGATGCTTATTAGGTTATTTACTACTAAAGCACAATGACGATTATAAACTATTCCTTGCTTTGGTTAATACAAGTTGGTAATTTACCCCAAACTTTAGGGAATGATGCCATTAAATCTAATTCCATAGTTTGTTATATTATACCAATCATTCAACTCACCTTTAACCATGAAAATGCCAAAGAGTTGAGATACCATTATAAACAATGTAGGTAAGCATTGATCCTCCACTCTAATAAAGACCAGTGTGTATTTGTAGATTAGGTAGCATTTTTTTTTCTTGCTAGCTTCGGAAGATGATAACATAATGAACTTATATACTACTTAACTTCCCTCTAAAAGAAGAGGTAATACGTGAGAGTATATTATCATGACAACAGAACAGATACACCATCTCCCAACTGTACATGAAAAGATAGCACAATTGATAGTAGTAATAGTCAAGTTTCAATTCAGACACAAATACCAGATCTCTATCAGACAAATACCAGATCTCTATTAGTAATAGATAAATCTTGTCTTGCAAAAGTTAGCAAGTAAAGCATGTGCCCAGAGACGCAACCATTTCAAATTGTGAGAGGAAGCGAGAAAGCAAATAGCAAGTTAGAAACCACGTAGACTTACCTCGTTATCTGAAGTAAATTCGGAAAATAACCCTTTAATTTAAAATAAAAAGTCGATGATGGGAGTTTTTATTTCACTTAGGTTAACAGAAATGATATATCTATATGAAAAATTGAATTATTGATTTAATTGTATGATTCTATGAATATTTTAGTAATACATTTAAATAGCGATTGTCAACATTGGTGAAGCTTAATTCCTTTCTCTCCTTTTTTAGAGAGTGTACACTAGTCTATAAATAATTTATCTTCAGAAAATACTCATGACACAACCAACTCGGATTTTTTTTTCAAACTGTGTAATGGCTTTCTTTCTAGCACTTAGGTTCTGGATTCAAATCTCAAAACATGCAATGAAATGAAAACATATATGAGGCATTTTTATTTAAGGTAGTAACAAAGTATTCGTGCAGTATTGTTGCCTTATCTGAACTGGTGTACCAATTACGAGTCTTCTCCCTTTTTGGACAGGGTATATAAAAGACATGTCTAACCTAATAAGTTCTATACTGTTTGCTAATTCCTAGTTACATTGCCACAATATTACCTCCCTATGCTTCCTTACAAATACTTTTATGGAATATGCACCAATAAAATTATTACGTTTCACCCCTACAGCAAAAATACATCCGATCTATTCAGCTAGCTGCAAAATTCCACCCCTTTTCTGTAGAGGTCATTAGATGCCGGAAAATTTTCTATGCCAATAGTTTGTTTTGTGCCTTTGCGAATATTATTTCATTTTGTTTGTTTTCTTGACGGCAAATTTTAGAGTTAACATGGTTATTTTCACCATAAACGAAAACTATTTTCACATTTTTGGGGGGTGGGAGAAGGGTTGGGAAATAAAATTCATCAACTTTAAATTTGTCCACCAAGAATTACAAAAAAAAAAAAAAGGAAAAATCCTAACGAAAAATGAAATTTACTCTCGAGCAATTTCGGGTAGATACAGCTAGTATATTAATACATTTCTGACACATCTTGTACTTAATGAGATACTCGCTGAGTAGATGCATCGTATTTATCTACTTATAGAATGTTTCATGAAATAAATGTTGACGTTTCAATTACGAAAGTAAATAGCAGACTTGAACATCAAAACGGCGAATGTTGACTGTTGAATGATGTAGAACATTGGAATTATCGCGGCCTTGTTCTAACCACCTGCCATCGAGTGACTGGGTGGTTTAAGTACTTTCTGGCTATTAATGCAGATTACAATCTTATTTAAATTACTTTTGGAGATTTTGAGTATGATATTCAAGCCTCGTTAATTTACACAGTACATATAAATATACATCATGTGCATATATATAAAGTTAGGTACGGCGAGGTGAAACAAGTCTTTGGACAAAACAAATGTTTATTTTTCTGCAATTTGGTACAAATGGTATCAAACTTTTAAGAAAGTAAACAGTTATTGAACATTTCCTAAAACAGATAAACAAGTATTTGGACAGCTGCAAAAAGAATGTTTAATATTTAATTGGGCCTCCTTTAGCATTAATTATTGCTGTCAAACGATTGCCATAGTTTTTCACAAGGTCCTAGCAAACGCCTAACGGAATTTTTTCCCATTCTTCTTTGGCTATAGATTTTAATTGGTGGATGTTTGAGGGCGTCTTATTTTAATCTGTCTCTTCAAAATTAGCCTGAAATTTTCAATGGGATTCAAGTCTGGTGATTGGCTGGGCCATTGCAAAAAATGAATTCCATTAACCTTGAATTATTTCTGAGTTGCCTTTGCTGTATGTTTCGGATCATTGTCTTGTTGGAATCGCCAATCACCAGACAATCCCATTTTCTCCACAGACCTTTGCCAGTTTTTCTCCAAAATAGTTGGCTTTATTCATCCTTCCTTTGATTATTTTTAGTGTTCCAATCTTGCGTGAAGAAAAGCAGTGCTAAATCATACTGTTTCCTCCTTCATGCTTCACGTTAGGGATAGAGTTCTTCATATCATATACGGAACCGTCTACATGCCAGATATAGCTTGCATAGTCATTGCCAAATAGTTCGATTTTGGTCTTATCCGACCATATCAAATTATCAAAAAAGTGGGTATCCTCATTGATATACTTTTTGACACACTCTAGTCTTGATTTAAGGTGAACTTTTTTTCAGCAATTTTAATATCAATTAAATTTTTTTCATTATTTTTAATTGTTTTAATTTAATTTTTAATTTTAAGATTCAGTATATTTTCAGTAAATGAGTTTTGTGAGGTCTGCGATACTTGAGACTTTCTCTGCAGTTCATTACTGATGGTTGTCTTGCAGATGCTAGTGCCCATGCTACTGAGGATCATTTTGAACAGTTTGCAAGATTTTTTGCCAGCACCTTTCCAGTAATGACTTAAAAAAGTTTAAAAAAATGACTTGTATGCCACCACCGAGAATCAAAAATAAAACATCTAGCTTGCGATTTACTTTTTCCTTTGACGTTAATGCCTGGCCTATGAAGACATGTTTGCTTCAAGACTAAAAATAACATGAACCAATAACTATTACGTTACGCATGTATATTCGTAATGCCGTCATCCTACCTTCACTTGGCAAATTCCATTTTTTATTTTTTACACTTTTGCACCGATTTTCCCCAGCTAAAATCCAAATATAAAATTTTGCATGGGTTCGAATACCCTATATGTTAAGTTTCATGTCTCAAAAACTGATGATACACATACATGAATATATACAGAAAGAGGTTTGTGTTTACTATAATCTTTTTATGCGAATATAAAGCATGTAGAAGATCTGCATGAATATAATTACACAATAGTTAACTAAAGATGATCATCCCATAAGAAAACGGAAAAACCTAATAGGAAATTAAAATGAATGTTTAAAAGAATATGCAAATTAGCTAGATCTTTTGCAGATGAATGAAATTCCATAACCCATATATAACAAAGTTGTTTTCTTTTTAAATAGATTGTTTTTAATATATCAACGCAAAATAATAGGAGTATAGAGTAATAACATATCGAATGCTATATTCCAAGTGGTCTATTATCTTGTTTATCAGGATAGGATAGGACTTTTCATATGCCCAAAGAAAATAACCTTTTTGGTTAAATTGCATGAAGGTGGTGGCCAGTTGATATGTTCATTTTGTGAGATTATTCATTTCTCAAATGTTTCTCTCAGTAAATTGATTATATCACGCACTGTCTGGCATGTGGCTCTGTCCTGCTGAAACATGAGCTACCAAACTGAACACAAAATAAACGATAGTTGCCAAATATGTAATTAAAGAAAATAGTTACCAATGTAAAGTTCGCCACCTCTAAATATAACACATTCTCTCTCTCTCTCTCTATACACTCGCTTGCATACATATGTATTAATTATCCTAGTTTTTATGCATCCATTCATCATGAGTTGTTGAGCTATGTAATCATCATATGACATTTCGAAGTGGGAGGAAAATGATTCGTTGTCTTATAAATTTAAACTATGATTCATCTTGATTTATCTGAAAATCATGTCATTCTGAATTTCTTGCAGCTAAAACTGCTTCCACGCATTCAACACTTTAAAGTGTGTTTTAATTTGATTTGATGTATTTATCGCTTTTTTGTAAATGAATAATTACAAAAATGCTTACACACAAATTCACATATTAGCATGCATATATATATATATATATATATATATATATATACACACACACACAAACACATATATACATCATTGTGGTCTTTGGTATGACATGAAGTTGTATTGTGCAAGATACCTTCAATTTTAACCCTCGTGCTGGCATCGGGGACAATGCTGTCTTATCTGGCAGCGATAGTCATATTAATCCAAAGAGTAGACAGCCATCATACAATAATATATATATATATATATATATATATATATATATATATATATATATATATATATTTCTGGATGCTTAAACAGACAAATGTTTTGTTGCTATTGGATCAAGCTGTTTGAAGATGCTGGCTATCTGACCTAAAATGCATCAAACATTAATATTGTTTGTTTTTTTCTTTCTTTCCCTTTGCAAAACTCAATCATGTTCTGCAAAGTCGAAAACGAAAACTATTTTCTTATTAAAAAAAAGCATGAATAAATATTTAAAAATATAAAGAAGCTTTAGCACAAAACGTTTCTCAATTACTGCATTCAACATTAAATAACGCAAAAAGTGTTGATATAAAACAAAACAACTAAGACGAATGTTTTGGAATGGGCAGAAACAATCGTATGAATAAAAATGTTTGTAAAAAATAATAAACTTGAAAATTAAAGAAAATAGTTAACAATGTAAAGTTCGTAATTGTAATTTAATAATATAAATATATATATATATTGAGCTATCAATCTGGTATTTTACCTCACGGTACATACAGCGCCTAGCATTCCCAAATGGTCACCCACTTGATACTGGTCAGGCTCAAAGTTGCTTAACTTCGATGATCTGGTGAGAACCGGTGTGTCAATGTGATTGTGCCGTATATTACCATGGTCTATCTTTTTCTGAAGCCATGGTAGGTACGCCATCTAGTGATGGCATCACGATAAAAATATACCCTTGATAGGCCTGACGAGGCATCAAGTATTCAACTACAGTCAAGATTTGAATTATACTACAAACTCGTGTAGTGAGTTCAATCTCGGCTGCGGTCGCTCTGGATATGGATCTATCAATCTACATTTTTGCATAAGCTTATAAGAATTTAAATAATATACTAGCAAAAATTACATGCCAATTAATCTAGTTGTAGACTTTGTAGAAAAACAAACTATTTTCATTTCACATTTCGGTAATTTGAAAACCACAACAAAAACCATGAAAAGACGATTGTCATGGTGTTATTTGATATATTCCAATGCTGAAGAAAATTACTGAGAATGAAGGCAATCACATTTTATTAAAAAAGAAAAATCAACAAACCAGATATTTTATATGATCTTTTCGATATACAAAGTCGAGGGATTTGATTGTGTAAGCATAAAAAAGAATTTCCCGCTTAAAATTGGTTATATAATAAAAATGAATAAACAAAGAAGCGAAACGGTAATTGGTCAAATAAAACAATTATGTATTAATAATTTGAAATGGTTATTTTGTATTTGCACCTTTATTATTGAAGGCGGAAAAAATAAACTTAATATAAAATTTATTAATGATTGTTCAGTAATTTAAAAAGATGAAAATAGTGAGTTGACTGGAGCATTTCCTTTTCATGGCAAATTCGATGATTGTCAGCAGATTGTTTTAAAAATAATAAACCTATCCATTTAATAAAAAGACACGTTTTTATTTTATTTTTTTTTTTTTTAAATAATTCCAAAGTAATCTTAGTTTTATGAATGTGCAGATGTATTATTTGAATTTGAAAATAATTAAACCAGAAATTATATATATATATATATATGAAGAGTGTATGTCTTTTAGACGTTTTTCTGCTTAGTATATATGCATAGAATATTTGTAAATATTTTTTGTCTTGGTATAAATATACTTAGAATAAATGGAGAAATGAAATGTTGGCGCATGTATGGAAGCTGTGCTCCCCTCTATTTTTTATTTCCCCCCCTTTTTTTTTTTTTTTTTTAATTTCTTCCAGCGGATTATTATCGAATAGACATTAGTCTACCAGATTATCAAAACACAAACATTTAAATATTTGTAAGGGTGCTCAGTTTCTAATGCAATATTCTAGTAAATCGATCACTCATTTTAGAACCACTCGATATTTTAGGCCTACAAATATTTAAATATTGACCTTTTCTTTCCTTTTTGATAATCTGGTAGACTAGTGTTCATTCGATAATGAACCACTGGAAAAAAAAAAAAAAAAATACAGACGAGGGCACCGCTTCTATAAGTGTGCCAAAACTTTGATATATAATTCAAATAATTTGGGAAATGAAGCTTCGCATTTATTTGTTTAGTTGTGTGCACACGTTTAAAATCATTTGTAAATACAAAGAACCAATTCAGCTATCACTGTGTCACATATCTTTTGAATTTCTGCTAAAACTTGATTTCTTTGTTATATTATTTTCTAAGAGAAGCAGAATAAGATCTTTGTAATCTAACATACAAAGGTATATTGGTGGATTGTCAAATTTAGAACCATATAGTTGACTTATAAAATCTTTCTTATGGCTACCCAATTTTCATTTGTTATTGATCCTATTTACGATAATTTATTTTTAAAAAAGGCCATAGAGCCCAGAAGACAAATCTTTGTATCATGATTGGCAGACTCTTTTCAGTCCAACTTAGGTGCTCGGTTGACATCCTATAAATGTTGACCTTATTTAAGTTAACATAATACAGTAGACCAAATATGTACAAATAAATATGATTAACACAAATCAAAGAGCTCATGAAAGAAAAAAAAGAATCACAAAGATAATTTAATTGGTAATGGATTGCTGTTCCAAAAACATCCATACAAAGAGGTTACTTTATAGGTGGAGGACATAGTTAAAAAATTATGCCATCGATTTTTCAATTTGTATACATGTATACAGTTACCTAATATATATATATTATAATAAATCAGTATTACTGTTTGTTTTTTGTTCACTATGATGTCACACATGACATCATAGCATATGACGTCATGTAAGAGGTACAAAAATAATAAATTTCACGGGGAAACACAGGCCTGCCTACTATCCAAGCATGTCTCATTAAATACTATAGCGTTTAATCTTATCTTTCTCGATATGACGAGCAATTTTCTTGGTCTCAGCTGGTAAATTGTATATTGTGACACTGAATAATCTTTCCCAAGTTGTCTGGTAGTAGAAAAAGGACAAGGAAACGTATTTAACAACTAAAACGATAAATAAATATAACAACATAAATAAATAACTAAACTAATATATAATTACAACAATAAATAAGACTCAACCACACCTAATCCTTTCTGGACCAGATACCGTCTATCAGTAACCATCTTACTTCACAAACTGTAATGCTTAGTTTTTTAAATAAGCTAATTAATATTAGCTTTCAAAGCTTACGACAAAGTTCTTAATTGGATACTTTTCCCCAAATGTTGATAAAATCTCTCACGTATATATCGAAACGTTTCTTTTCAACTATATTTCGCCTTTTATTCATACACATCCTTTATTTATGAATCAAACTGTGAATCTCGAGTTTTGAAACTCGTCATTGATAACCATGTAGCCAACAAATCAGTTGTGTGAATAGGACGTGTAAATATTGCTTATTTAAAAAAATCAATGTAAATGTATTTCGAGTGTTCAGCCAAGGAGAATGAAACTTTGCACTATTTATACGATACAATTTATCTCAAACATTGTGTATTTTTTATGAATTAAATTATTTTGCCAAAAATCATATTCCAAATAAAGGTACTGACATTGTTTACCACTTAAATACTCAGATAACAAATCACAACAATCTTTCCTGTATTATTTAGATTGTTTGGACCATTGTTCTCGAGTTATTTTCAATGTTTTGGTCGACCTAACTCGAGATATGCTTCAGGGATATATTGTCGAACTCTGGGAATCTTTCTGTAGAAGTCTGGGGTCATTTTTTTTTCTAGAAGTCTAGGGTCATTTTTTTTTCTGGAAGTCTAGGGTCATTTTTTTTTCTGGAAGTCTAGGGTCATTTTTTTTTCTGGAAGTCTAGAGTCATTTTTTTTTCTGGAAGTCTAGGGTCATTTTTTTTTCTGGAAGTCTAGGGTCATTTTTTTTTCTGGAAGTCTAGGGTCATTTTTTTTTCTGGAAGTCTAGGGTCATTTTTTTTTCTGGAAGTCTAGGGTCATTTTTTTTTCTGGAAGTCTAGGGTCATTTTTTTTTCTGGAAGTCTAGGGTCATTTTTTTTTCTGGAAGTCTAGGGTCATTTTTTTTTCTGGAAGTCTAGGGTCATTTTTTTTTCTGGAAGTCTAGGGTCATTTTTTTTTCTGGAAGTCTAGGGTCATTTTTTTTTCTGGAAGTCTAGGGTCATTTTTTTTTCTGAAAGTCTAGGGTCATTTTTTTTTCTGAAAGTCTAGGGTCATTTTTTTTTCTGAAAGTCTAGGGTCATTTTTTTTTCTGAAAGTCTAGGGTCATTTTTTTTTCTGAAAGTCTAGGGTCATTTTTTTTCTGAAAGTCTAGGGTCATTTTTTTTTCTGGAAGTCTGGGGTCATTTTTTTTTTCTGGAAGTCTGGGGTCATTTTTTTTTTCTGGAAGTCTGGGGTCATTTTTTTTTCTGGAAGTCTGGGGTCATTTTTTTTTTCTGGAAGTCTGGGGTCATTTTTTTTTTCTGGAAGTCTGGGGTCATTTTTTTTTCTGGAAGTCTGGGGTCATTTTTTTTTCTGGAAGTCTGGGGTCATTTTTTTTTCTGGAAGTCTGGGGTCATTTTTTTTTCTGTGAAAGTCTGGGGTCATTTTTTTTCTGTGAAAGTCTGGGGTCATTTTTTTTTCTGTGAAAGTCTGGGGTCATTTTTTTTTCTGTGAAAGTCTGGGGTCATTTTTTTTTCTGTGAAAGTCTGGGGTCATTTTTTTTTCTGTGAAAGTCTGGGGTCATTTTTTTTTCTGTGAAAGTCTGGGGTCATTTTTTTTTCTGTGAAAGTCTGGGGTCATGATTTTTTTCTGTGAAAGTCTGGGGTCATGATTTTTTTCTGTGAAAGTCTGGGGTCATGATTTTTTTCTGTGAAAGTCTGGGGTCATGATTTTTTTCTGTGAAAGTCTGGGGTCATGATTTTTTTCTGTGAAAGTCTGGGGTCATGATTTTTTTCTGTGAAAGTCTGGGGTCATGATTTTTTTCTGTGAAAGTCTGGGGTCATGATTTTTTTCTGTGAAAGTCTGGGGTCATGATTTTTTTCTGTGAAAGTCTGGGGTCATGATTTTTTTCTGTGAAAGTCTGGGGTCATGATTTTTTTCTGTGAAAGTCTGGGGTCATGATTTTTTTCTGTGAAAGTCTGGGGTCATGATTTTTTTCTGTGAAAGTCTGGGGTCATGATTTTTTTCTGTGAAAGTCTGGGGTCATGATTTTTTTCTGTGAAAGTCTGGGGTCATGATTTTTTTCTGTGAAAGTCTGGGGTCATGATTTTTTTCTGTGAAAGTCTGGGGTCATGATTTTTTTCTGTGAAAGTCTGGGGTCATGATTTTTTCTGTGGAAGTCTGGGATGATTTTTTCTGTGGAAGTCTGGGATGATTTTTTCTGTGGAAGTCTGGGATGATTTTTTCTGTGGAAGTCTGGGATGATTTTTTCTGTGGAAGTCTGGGATGATTTTTTCTGTGGAAGTCTGGGATGATTTTTTCTGTGGAAGTCTGGGATGATTTTTTCTGTGGAAGTCTGGGATGATTTTTTCTGTGGAAGTCTGGGATGATTTTTTCTGTGGAAGTCTGGGATCATTTTTTGTTTATTCTGTGGAAGTCTGGGTATTGGCACGGAATTTCGGACAAATCCTTTATTTAATCCATGGAAGTAAAATATTCTCATTCCATCAGTAAGAAATGTAAAAATAACAATTAAAATGAAAATAGTAGTTCAAAGTTTAAAAATAATATGAATAAACAATACTCGTCTAAAAGATCAGAAACAATCTTGTTATAAAATATGCACTTTGTAGTATTAATTTAATATCTTATTGATGTAATTGGCAAGGGATACATTTTTGTAATTTTTATTGTATTTAGTAAAAATTTAACTTTTTTCGGTATTGTTCTGGTTTTTTCTAGGTATTTAAGAGATTCTGTTCTGATGCGATTCGATATTTAAAAATAATTATTGCATTATGACTTGAAATAAACATTGAAACTGTTAAAAACTGCAATACCTTTTTGTACACTTTTTTTTTTTTTACATGGAGGTCACCACTTATCAAGGACCGGAGGCCACTCAGGGATATGGGTTATTGCGTGTACAGTAATCAATGAGATAGTATTGTAGTAATCATTAGTATTATTTGAAATATGGTTTGAAAATTATTTAAATCAAAAAGTGCGCGTGTGTAAATCATAACTATATAAGAGCTTTTCTTATGATGTATCCTAACCCTCTCTATTTTTGTGATAAATCATAATTAGTGAGATCTAATAAAATTCTTTTCTTGCACTATTTTTTGTTTCATTTGAACAAAAAGGTAAAGTCTTTTTTTAAATAAAGACTATTCAATATGAAAGAACATAAGACAGGAAAAGTGTGAGTAAAAGACACAATTGGAAAGAAAAAAATTTACAGGAAATGAAAATCAAAATTAATGATAAAAATAATAAGAGGAATGATTTGGTTAAATCTAAAATCAGATTGAATATTTAGCATTCATTTGGCTGTCCTCTTTTTTATATGGAGAAAGAAAAAAAAATGTCCGCCACTTGGATTTTTCGTGCTTCATTGATGTCTTTTGTTCTCTCCCTTGCTTTATTTATTTTTTTTTTTTAACTTTTTTTTACGCTTTTCTGCCATTCTTATTAATTTATTTCATATTCAAATAGAAACTTTGTCAATTTACTCGTGCATCTGGTGATCGTAGTCTTTATATTTTTATTATCATCTGCAGAAGTAGGGTGTAGGGCTTGAAGATAAAGCATCAGCAAAATGCAGGCATTTCTTACGAATGTTTTTAAAAACTGACTCTATAATCACTTTTATGAAATTGGTATGTTTTCGGATAGTTAGAATCATATCTATACTCCTATGAATTTGTTTTCGTGTGTATTGATATTCATATTTAAAACCCTTTTAAGAAGAAAATACAACTTTCTTATATATGGGTCATGGAATTGCATTCATCTGCAAACGATCTAGCTAATTTTCATATTCTTTTTAACATTCATTTTAATTCCTTAGGTTTTTCGGTTTTCTTATGGGATGATCATCTTTAGTTAACTATTATATGTAATTATATTCATGTAGATATTCTACATGATTTATACTTGCATAATATTTGCGTAAAAAGGTTATAGTAAACAAACCTTTTTATATAAATTTATGTATGTGTATATATATTTAAAAATTTGCCTACCAGACTCCTCTGTCAGTGTTTGGTCTACAAACATGAAACTTTATAGGGTATTCGAACCAATGCAAAACTTTAAATTTGGGTTTTAGCTGGGGAAAATCGGTACAAAAGTGTGAAAATTAAAAAAAAAATGGAATTGGCCAGGTGACGGTCGAACAACTGCATTACGAATATGCATGCGTAAAATAATAGCTATTGGTTCAGGTTTTAATTTTTAGCCTTGCAGAAAATGTCTTCAAAGCTCAGACATTAACATCAAAAGATAAAGTAAATCATAAGCTAAACATTTTAGTTTCGATTCTCGGTGGTGGTGCGTGAGTCCTTTTTTTATATTTTTAATCATAAAAAGCAATAAGTTTCTCCTCTAAATATTAGTTCATGTAAAAAACAAAATCTTGTGACGTATGTGGATGGTAATGTTTATCAGATGTGAAAGCTGCAAATGTTGACAAAACTTGACATGCAAGCAGCCCGCCATACTTGATAAAAGCTGCTAAAATACCTAGCGTTAATTTAGCCTAAGATTATTTATAAATTAGTTAGCGTAGGAGATTAATTTCTGTCACATAATTTATTTTATGAGTGATTCTGTTAAGAGGAGCTAAAAAAGCAAATTTTGTTATAAAAAAAATGCTACTGAGTGCAGTAAAACAATTTGACACCAAAAGATTTAAGCATGAAATAATACACTCAATGTAAAATATCTATTATACTAAATGCGAGTTAATCAAAGTTTGTTTCCTTAAGGCTTTTTCTCCTATATAAATTAAGAATGGGATTCACACCTAAATAAATTAGCCAATCATAAGTCTGGGAAGAAAGCTGTATATTTAGTTATGTAAAGCAGGGGAATTTTGTATGAAAATTCAGATACCTTCAATTTAGTAAAAATGATTAGACACTAATAAAGCAAAATTCTCTGAATTTCAATTTTTTTTGAACGAGTTGGTTTTTTTCTAATGTAAAGTGTCCTAAGGGACTCATTGCACTTGTGCTCCCTCAATGTACATACCGCTGACAAATCTGCTTAGCGACAAAAGCACACCTATTAACTGTGGAGGTCACTAAATGCCAGAAAACCTTCTACTTTAATAGTTTCTTCTCTCGAACAGCTAGACTTTGGAATTCCTTTCTGACTACCTTCTTCTCTGACTGTACTTATATTTAATCGTAACCTAAACCAACATTTTGTTCATCTTTCCTAAGCGTGGTCTGAAATAGTAGCTCCTTACGTTCAGAACAGATTCCATTAAAATACTTGTAAAACAGGCACAGGGATGCAACATTGTGGCGATGTGACAGAGGTTGGAGTTTAGTTAACAAAGCAGAACCTATTAGATTAGAGACTCTTCTTTGAGCCCTGTCCAAGAAGGAGAAACTAGCAGTAGATGACCAGATGAGATGTAACAGCAATACTCCATGCATGAGCAAATGGTGGCTTTGTAGAGGTACAAGATACTCGCAGGTGTGAATGATTTTCTAACATGATACAGGGAACCCACCTTCTTTGCAGCAGCATTCGCAATGTCCTCAATGAATTTGTTACAATAACCAGAGTGCTTAGATAAGTATGAAAAAGAATGGTACAGTAGCAATTTACAACAGATAAAAATACAACTGGAATTCCCACATATCTCGCTAATTATTATATGCAATAAAACTGACAATCCAATTTGATTTTCATTAAACTGTAATTACAATCTTTTGACTCTTTGGAAAAGTAACAGTGAAGCTGCATTTCAAGGCACTATTAAACTGCATATTTTTAAGAGGCAATTTGTGTTTAACTGCTTATTCCGTCATAAAACGGTAAAATATGACTCTAGTACAAATAAAAATGTGTAACAGATTAAAAGTTAACCTTTTAAATACTAAACGACGCGTTTTTATTAGTATTGGATTGAGATTTTACCGTTTTATTACAAGATAAGTACCGAGAAATAAAATTGGCTCTTAAAAACGCGTCCTACAGTTGTGCTTATAACGGAACAGTTTTATCGTATCATTTTTAAAATTGTATTTGTGGTACTTTTAAATTTGGGACAAATGCAGCTGTTAATTTCTTTCAAGCAATATCCTGAGTAAAAAATATATATACACTTCGTTATGGGTGGCGCACTCTAACGAAGGAGATCATGGTTTCTACTGAGCGAAATGGAATACACTTCCATAAAAATAGTTCTCGATTACTCATATTGTAAAATTTGCAAACAAATGAATAAATTCATTTTAAAACGACATTTCTTCCACTTCCAGTAGCGGATTTGTTTACTCTGTTATAAGAGATCCAACAATAAGTAATGTTGGGAATGTCATTCAGATTTTGAAATTGAGGGTTGAACTCGTATCTAGATTGTAAAATGAAAACATAAACAACTAGATGTCGATATATATCGTGTGAAAATATGAAAGTGACATTCTAATAACCCTTGTGGAATTTCAATGAAATGTTATAAATGTAAAATTTAACTTAAATCTTTTTTTCTTTGCCTGAATCCACACATTTTAATAAGGTCCTGATCGATTGTCATAGTATTTTTGTTGGTCTGTCATGCTGCAGTTGCAAATAGCCTTTTTTCTGTGACTGCCATGCTCAAGTTACAAATAGGCTTTTTTTTCTGGGTTTATCCCGCTCAAGATGCGTATAGCCTTTTTTTCTGGGTCTGTCTCGCTCAAGTTCTAAACAGAATTTTTTAGATAGATCCATGCATCTCTATACAATGCTCTGTTTACCTGGAAAATTGTCATACTTAATTGGTAATAAGCATTTTTTCACGAAACGTCTGAATTGGAAACAGCATCTTGTGTATATCTATAATTGTTTTTGCTTGCTTTTTAACAAGTAATTAGTTCTTGAAGGCTTATATTACTTAAATCACTTTATGCTCATTATACTATGTACATTTCTGCTTCTGAACCCTTTCTCACCGTCTCCACCATCACATCCCTGCAGTGGAAGAATTTGTTTGCTTAAATAGTTTCAAGTATTGGTTATGTATACAAGCTGTTAGTGTTGGGTTTCGTCGCCATTCTTTCTAAATTCAAAGCTGTCATCATTAGAAACACATGTATAAATTTACTAAAAGAAACCATTGCTAAGTCCCTTACCTATTTTATACCTTTAATTTATTTCTAAGTAGATAAGCACGTCTTCTCTACATGTGCTGGATTCTTTATAATTATGACCTTTAAATTACATCTATATTTTTTGTAGAGCTTAAGGCAAACAAATATTGACCATTAAATAATATTGTTATTTAAAAAATAATTATGATTATCAAATATTCCAGTCGAAATGAATGTCTCTCCTTCAAGATCTTTATTTGGATAAGCTCTTAGGATTGTTCATTCTAGATCTAAAACGGAAGATGTAAATTAAGTCTATTCCTAAGTTCTTAAAAAAATGGTGGGATTGCCACTTCAGAAAGTCCAAGACTTCAAATGCAACCCTCTACCTATGCAAGTCATATACGTTCAAACATGGTATATTACTGCCACATCTGACGAGGTTCTACACAGTATTCTTTCCTGGGTTGACAGAATACACAATAACTTCGAAATCGAGTGGGTTAACGGAATACACAATAACTTCGAAATCTAGTGGGAGATGGTCTATTCTATTCTATTCTCAAGAGATGTTAGTCTCTCTCTATTCTGTAATTTCGATGTAAGGCGGCTGACTGAGCTCTAATCTTTGGTTCCTTATTATAAGCATTCAAAGCAAGAAATCACCATTCCACCATAACGAAAAGATGTTCCTTACCTTCATGTGTCTAATGTCAGGTGAAATTTCCATTTGCAAGGGTTTCTCACCCGTGTAACATATTGCTGCAGGACTGTCTCTGATTACAACTTGGTCATCTTCAAATTTAATATCAATTAATTCATGTCATAGACTGTCCCATAATCAAATCTGGTTCATACCACTGATTAATTTAGGACTCTCATAATGTTCCTAATCTTCGACTGCCATTCACTCTAGTCTAATTAATCCTTATCCTTGATTAGCTCTTGACCTTAGTAAGCGGTGACCTCGAAAGAAAAAAATACCCTACATAGTGTGTATTAGTCTGTTGTGCATAGCAGAAATGTCGCTCATGATCCTCTGTAAGATATGCAAGTCGCTTCGCGTTGCCATGACAGCAACGCACAACCAATTGAAGTTGTTGAATAAAATAATTTATCAATATTTTTGTTAAAAACATATATACAAATGAGGGATTCTTGTTTTTTTTTTTTTTTTTTTTTTTTTTTTTTTTTTTTTTTTTTTTTTTTTTTTCAATCCTCCCCTTGTACACTTAAAATTATACGGAGTTTCTTTTAAATTCATGCATACTTCTGAAATTTTAATTCATAAAGGTTAGAAAAACTGCTGAAAGTTTTGTTACACCTATCCCACAGGTGCATTCGTGTTTTTCTTTTTTACTTTTGATTTATGTCAAAAGTAACATATCGTTTTAAGTAAAAAAAAAAAAAAAATGTGTATACACCCCTATTTTCTAAGTGAATGGTATACATTTATTCAATTAAAATGATAAAAACTGCAATTGTGGTCGTAAAATCGCAAAATTACAGCATGCCTTTGCAAAGAGTCGCATGTTTGACATGCCTGATAGATTGAAACCTCAACCAGGCTCTTATTTCATGTAATTAAGATGTGGATCTACCCTGATATTGTTTAAACATTATAAATTCATTGTCCCATCATAATTTCGAAAAATATTTAATCCAGCCATTATTTAATGTACACTTAACATTTCCATGTAAAACATACAAACATTATAAATTTTAAATCTTTCTATGGCTTATTGGAATTTTTTGAAATAAGGTAAGTTATAAATATTAAAAAAAAAAATTTACATCAAGGCAAAATTAGTCAAAATTAGATAATTGCTTATTTTTATTTTTTTATTTTTACTATAATTATCGACACATTACAAATAAGCGATTTTTTTTTGTTTTTTTTAACTAAGTTTAAAATTAATTTTTTTTTGTTTTTTTTTACTTTATTGAATATGGATAATTTATATATAATAAAACTCTGTATTGTTTTGATCGGTCTATTGTTTTCATCTTGAGTGTTATTTGTGCATCGTTTCGGTCGATGTAGCCTTTGACCTCCGTCAGGCATATTGGTTGCCATTTTGGAAAATAAAGGAGAAAAGTGACTGGCTCCGTAGATAGTTTCGTATTCTTGGAGTTTTATTATTATTTTTATTTATTTTTTTTTTTTTTAGCCAGTAACTTTTTTCATTTCTAAGATGGTGATCAACATGCCTGACGAAGATCGAATGCTACATTGATCGAAACATGTCCCAAATAACATTCAAGATGTGAACAATTATCCGATTCAAACAAGTAATGCAATCAGACCTCATCTCAGATATTCCGATCTATAATTATAAAACTCTACTTTTGATTATAAACTTTCATTTAAGCCAATAATTATCTTCAGATTAAATGGTTTGGAACTAATTTTTCGTTCCCACAGAAATTTTGTGACAAGGAGAAACCGTGTTACAATTCACTTTCAAGTTATTTTGAAGCTTTTCAATTTGCAACAGATAGAAAGTATGAAAGTTTTTAGGCATGAGTAGAATTCATTTTTTGTGCTTATAAAGAAAAAACGATATTTATTTCTCACCGCTTTTATAATGATGCATTAAAAATGAAGTGAACAAAAAAAGATAGTTATTTTGCTCATCTACATAACATTTAAATTTCTATCTAGGAAAGTGACATCCCTGTGTTCCTTTTTGTATATAAATGTTAAGAAAACAGCAAGAAAATCTTAAATGAGGATTGATAATTCGCATTATTTGGATTATTCAAACTACTGTTCTCATCTTGAGTGTTATTTTCATATTTTTTTTTTTTTTTTTTTTAAGGAAGTCACCACTTATCAAGCCCCGAAGGCCACTAGGGGATAAGTGTTATTGCGTGTACAGTAATCAATGGGACAATATCGTAGTAATCGCTAGCAATGGAGATCTGATAAAGTGTCTTAAGTGGGGCGGCTCATCAGTAACGTGTTTATGTTGGGCTTGAAGACATCCAAGTTGTAGTCAGGTGGAAAACAGGCAAACAGAAGAGAGTTTTACAGGAGTGCACTTCTAAGTAAGAAGCTTTGTTCATGGAATCTACGTTTTAATTTAGGCACAAATAAAGAGTGGGGAAAATTACTGACAGTGGTTTCAGCTAGACTGGTGTTTTTCATGAAAGATTGACGAGGGGGGGGGACCAGAGATCGGAGCTCAGACGAGCACTTCCCATGGAAATAATAAAACGACAGGCTCGCACTGTCCTTTCTGTGGGAGAAAGGTTGCAGGGAAGAGAAAAGGGCATCCCCCACTAGGTTACGAAGTCTATTTTGTACTCTTTTGAGGCAGAATAGGCTGTTTTTAGCAGCTCCTGCCCAGATATGGCAGCAGTACTCCATCCTTGGACGTACTTGGCTTTTATATAGAAAGAGAATTGCATCAGCAGTGAGATATCTACTGGCGTGGTAGACGGATCCCACCATCTTTCCAGCGACATTGGCAACAGATTTGATGTACGTGTTCCATTTTAGATCAGCAGTAAAGATCAATCCCAAAAGCTTGTCAAAACATGAAGCCTCCCCAAGACGAGAGCCATTCATTTCATTTCAGTTAACCAGCCACCTCTTCACTCATTGTACCATACGCTCAAGATCAGAGGAGAGAACTTTATTTACGGCCTTTGATGTGTTGCCATAGATGGTCGTGTCATCAGCATAGATGTCAACGAATGATTTAAGTATGTGTTTTGGGAGATCATTGATGTAGATCAGGAAGAGAGTTGGGCCCAGGATGGACCCTTGAGGGACACTAGCATTAATACTCTGGGCTTCTGATTTCTGTCCATCAACCATGAGCCTATCAGAGAGAAATGATTTAATAATTGAGAAAACATTTCCAGTTATACCATAGCTGGAAATCTTGTGAAGTAGGGCTTTATGCCATACCTTATCAAAGGCCTTTGATATGTCAAGAGCAATTTCCCTAGAAAGGAAGCCTTTTTCGAGAGATTCACTAATCCTATGAGATATAACCGTTAGCACATCTGCTGTAGATCTATCAAAACGGAAACCATATTGCATGCCACTAAGGTTATTTCTGCTGAGATGGTTGACTACTTTATTTAATATGGATTCCAGCAACTTACTCATGACACACAAGAGACTTATTGGTCTCTACTGAGAGGGAGATAACCTGTCACCTGAATTCTTAAATACAAGGCATACTGATGAGGTTTTCTAGGGTGTTATATACTAATTTGTAGAAATAAATAGTGATGTACAGAGATAAGTAATACGTTTGTCCATCTAAAACAAGAATACGTTTAAGGCTCCCAAGGTACATACTAGTGGATAAAATAGTTCGTAAAATTCAGTTTTAAGTTACATTGTTGGAGGTTAATTGTTCAATTTCCACTGAAAATACAATTGCGAATTACTTAGAACTTCTACACAGAAGTCATGAGAGCTTATTGCCCCTATTTGAAATTCCATACAGATTCCGGAGTTCGACAAGCTGGACCTGAAGATGGTCGGAGGTTACAATAACCGTAACACTGTAAAAAAAAAAAAGAGTTCAGGGTTAGAACAATATAGTCCAAATAATGTTCCGTTTTTTTAAACTTTTCTAATCAAATTTAAAAAAATGATCTGGATACTAAAAATATTTTTTGCTTTTCCGTTTATCTTTTAAAGTTGTGATAATTCTGGTAAATGTATATAAAAGTGATCTCCCAATCTAAAGTCGAAAATATTTTGTTTTAACTATTTTGCAGATATTCTAGAAATCCTGTTTAATAATACGAAAATACATCTTTTCAAATTTTAGCTGTGAATAAAATGACAAAATGGCATTACTATTTGATTATTTAATCGTGTTTTTTTTTTTTTTTCTTTTACATGGAGTTCACCACATATCAAGGCCCAATGGCCACTCAGGGATAAGGGTTATTGTGTGTACAGTAATCAAAGGGATAGTGTAGCAATAATATTGGAGAATTGGTAAGGTGTCATTACTTAGGGGGGGGGGGCGGTTCATCAGGAATTTGTTTGTGTTGGACTTGAAGACATCCAGGTTGAAGTTGGGAGGGAAACAGGCAAGCGGAACAGAGTTCCACAGGCGTGCAGTTCTAAGAAAGAAGCTTTGTTCATGGTATCTACGTTTTGATTTGGGCACAGATAGGGAGTGGGGAAAATTATTGACGGTGGTTTCAGCTAGTCGGGTCTTTTTTAAGAAAGATTGGCAAGGGGGAACCAGAGAATGGAGCTCAGACGAGCACCTGCCATGGAAGTAACGATAGAACAATGACAGGCTCGCTACATCTCTTCTGTGGGAAAGAGGTTGCAGGGTAGAGAAAAGGGCATCCCCCACCAAGCCACAGTCTATTTTGTACTCTGTCAAGGCAGGATAGGCTGTTTTTTGCAGCCCCCGCCCAGATGTGGCAGCAGTACTCCATCTTTGGATGTACTTGGCTCTTATATAGATAGAGAATTGCATCATTAGTGAGATATCTTCTGGAGCGGTAGAAGGATCCCACCATTTTCCCAGCGACCTTGGCCACAGACTTGATGTATGTGTTCCATTTAAGATCAGGTGTAAAGGTCAAACTCAGGAGCTTATCAAATCCTGGGACCTCCCTTAGACGAGAGCCATCCATTTCAATTGATGCCAGATGGGGATCAGAGCGTTTATGATGTAGAGATAGGAGCTTGGTCTTAGATGCATTAAAGGTAACCAGCCACCTCTTTCCCCACTGTACCACGCGCTCAAGATCAGAGGAGAGAGAAACAGAGAGAACATCATCATTTACGGCCTTTGATGTGTTGCCATAGATGGTTGTGTCATCAGCATAGATGTCAACAAAAAAATTTAGTATGTGTTTTGGGAGATCATTGATGTAGATCAGGAAGAGAGTTGGGCCCAGTATGGACCCCTGAGGGACTCCAGCATTAATACTGTGGGCCTCTGATTTCTGCCCATCAACCACTACTCTTATGAGCCTATCAGATAGAAATGATTTAATGATAGAGAAAACATTTCCAGTTATACCGTAGCTGGAAATCTTGTGTAGTAGACCTTTATGCCAAACCTTATCGAAGGCCTTTGATATGTCGAGAGCAATTGCCCTAGAAATTAAGCCTTTGTCGAGAGATTTGCTAATACTATGAGATATAACCGTTAGCACATCTGCTGTAGATCTAGCAGAGCGAAAACCATATTGCGTGTCGCTAAGGTTATTTCTGCTGAGGTGGTTGACTACTTCTCTATTTATTGTGGATTCCAGCAACTTACTTATGACACACAGGAGACTTATTGGTCTATACTGAGAGGGGGATGACGTATCACCTGAATTCTTAAATACAGGGCATACTGATGAGATTTTCCAGGGTGTTGGGAAGCACTTCTTAAGGCAACACTTAAATAGTTTGGAAAGTATGGGGGCAAGTTCTGGTTGTAATTTTTTTAACACTATAATTGGAATACCGTCAGGACCAGTTGCTTTGCTGGAGTCAAGGTTCTTGATTAGCTTGGCGACCTCATGCACAGATATTTGTATGTTGCATAGTGTGTAGTCTGTTATAGGAGGGAATATGGGGAGTTGATGGCCTTCCTCACACGTTTGGACCAAAAAGATCAGACTTTGAAGGTGATCGTTGTGCATTAAACTGTTAGCAGGAACTGTTGTATGGATGATGGTCAGTTGTTCAGAATACCACAACCCCCGCCAACAAGAAAAACTAAAATGGTGTGACAAAACGTGATAAGGATTTTGTGCACAATAAAAATAGGGATTTTATTTCGCAGTAATGCCTCTCAGACTGAGTTGTTGTGGCCAGAATCAGAGGTTGCTGCTAGTTTTGCAAACAGGATTTAGCAAAATACCTGTTTTTATGAAAATTAAGGTAAATTCTAAGACATTTATATTTGGATTACTCTGACTAAAGTGTATTTTTATAACGTTTCAGTCAATGTAACCGATCTTCTACAGGTGTATATTGTCGAATGTAATTAAGTACTTTATCCATTACGCTAATGCTCAACACATAAGATGACAGTATTCTAAATAATACATATTCTCAATCCTGATCTCAAAAGTTGAAGAAAAGTTGAGACAGTTTTGATGGCATGTTTTGAACAAACTTCAAATGGTGAAAACTGAAAAGTTTAAATTCTGAATTTAGTTTCATATCTTTTATTTATAAAAGTAATTTTAACCTAATCGGCTCTTAAAAACACATTTAATAGAACTAGAATAATGGAAATAAAAGTGTTTTTTGGTGTGTGTGTGTGTGTGTGATTTTTTTTATCTTGTTAAACTAGCAGAGTGTGAGTGTATTCAATTATGTAGATAGCACAAGACGAGAACGAATCTGTGCTAATGTCTAGCTTCTTGGGATGTTTTTAAAGATCCTGATTTTCCCACGCTCCCAAAAATACCTGACCAATTTTTACAAGAGATTCTTTAACTCGAAGTTATCATTTAGGAGAGTAAGAAGGTAAACACGACACCTTGCAAAGTTATATTACTTTTTTCTTTTTTTTTTTCATGATGTCTGCTTGTGGAGGATGAATTCGTCTGAAAGTTTTATTTCCATTTTTTTATTTTACTTATTTTTATTCATGTTTTACTCTCTACCTCTAACCCATCCCACAAAACAAAAAAGGTGTTTTGAATTAAAACCATCGTCATTCTATGTAAATAAATGTCTATCTTTTAAGAGAGAAACGATGTTAATTCAGGTAAAGTCGTTTCTTCTTTACTTAAAGAATTTTTTTTTGCGGACTGTTATCATCTTCATAGTTGTTTCAGCCAACTCATCCTCTGGCCTTCTTCAGGTGATTAATCATGATGGGTTAGGGATGCTGAGTTTTGTAACTTATCCCCAGTAATTACTGCCTTCCATAGTTGTCTTGCTATGTTTTGGCAACTAATTCTCTGGCCTGCTAAAACTTTTTAAGATAAAATTTCTGACTTTGAATTCGGCCAAAATTAAATGCTTATTTTCCCTGTGAACATTTTCTAAATGAATAATTAAGATCGCGCATGGAAAAGAAATAAAACAAAATATTAAAAGAAAACAATGGTCTAATCTTTTACAGTTTGTCATGCTAAGGAGACGAAATTGTATCTATAAAGACTATTGAAGAATATAAATTCAAACTTAATATCTAAATGTTTGTTTGGTTAACGCTTTCATTGGTATATATTTCCAAGTTTTATTATATTCAAAGATGCCTTCATCACCAGTTCCACCATGAAATCGGTAATAGAAATCGTAGTTCAATCATATTTGGCACAATTATACCTGATTGTTCAAGTTTTAGTCACGAATGTCAAAACAGGTTTTTTATCACTGTTCGATGACGTTCAAGCCTGAATATGATGTGCCAAATGCTGATGTCTTAAATGACCATGGATATGACACTGGTTAGAACTATCATGTCAATATAATAAAAACATCCATGCCACTAGAAACCAACATGCAGGCAAAGTGTAGTATATGTTCCTGCAGATGCTGCAAGCAAAGACCATTGCCCTTGTGGCAATCTTCTGGTCCATGTAGGGGCAACCCTACTTGGGCCAGCTGGCAAATCACTATCCAGCTCCCATTTCCCACCTCTCGGGAGCTGGTCCTTTTTTCCCTTCCCCCTCCCCTTCTCTCTCCACATTAAAAAACGGCCTTGTGCCGAATTTGCTCAGTGGGGAAGCAAATAAATACAACCAACATGCTGGCAGCATTCATTAGCTTAACATCCGTCTAATACACTGGTTCCCAACCACTGTGCTGCAGCACACTGATGTGCCATAGAATGATTACTAGTGTACCACAAAAAAAAGTTATAGGTGGAAGTTACGAGTTAGGTAAAAAAACAATTCATATCGATATAAATGGAGTTGTTTTTATTCATAAATACTCAGACATTATTAATTAATGTTAATGTTTAAATAAAAAAAAATAGAAATAAAATATATAACAATAAATTGTTTAAATTGTTTGATACTTTGAGCATTGTGATGCTTTATACCATCTATCTCGTTTACAATATTAAGATTCTTTGTAGATATTCTTATCTAATAGTTATATATTGAGAAGTAAGGTTTCAACTAGGAAAAATTGGATTATGCAACACTACTGAATACCTGATATGACTTGTTTATACGAATAAAGATTAGTTTGTATATTATCTTATATTTTTTCTTATTTCAATAATGAGTAAAATATATAATATATTCATATTTTTTGTAAAAACATTTCCACAGCCGAATATTATGGCACCATATAAAAAAAAGTTGTTTAATGATGAGCACACCTGAATATGATATGCAAAAATCATCGATACCTCTGACACTCTTCACTTGGCAACGTCTTTATTTTGAATTATGGACCTTTTTAATTCAGGAATAGTCTTGTATGTTGATGGATATTATCTTCAAGATAATGATGGATATTATCTTCACAGATCAAAATATGCGAGTTACCCCCTTACTAATGAGACTAAGTGTCTCCTCATCTTAATGACGGGCAACAGAAACTATAGATTACTCATGTGGAATCTTGGAAGACAAGTCCACCACTGATCAAAGTTTATTCATACTAAATATAGGCTGCATAAGGATTAAGTTTTCTTACCAATTCAAAGAATGTTTTTAAGGGGAGGGGAGACACCCTGGGCAGCAATGAAACAAAACAGTAAAACTTTAAGATAATTTTTTCCTCAATATGAATAACTGATTGTGATTGACAAATAAATCCGAAAAATGACTTCAACTCGAGCATTTCAGCAGCAATAAACTTTTAAGTTTTTCCTCTTTAACAATTTCTGTAATCTAGGTTGTGCTGTTACAACTTTTTGCATTACAATGAAAAGGTTAACCAATTTGCATGACATTAGCCAATCTTAATCAATTTGTGATGAAGGTCACTGTCAGTCAGTATACTCTTGTCTTGTTTATATCGAGCAGAGAACTTATAGGATTATGTCTTTCAACTCTATAATTAACAAATAGTATGAGCACAAACTAAAAAAACCCTGAAAATTATACTTTAAAAGTACAAGCAAATTATTTTTTCAAAAATCGTCTAAAAATGCAAAAGGACGAAATCATCTATTTAAGATTTGGATTGCAGAAATTCCCTTGTGGACCAAAGTACCGTAGGTTTGCCATATACAAATTTATTATGTCTAGACTATTAGTCACTATCTGATACAACTTTAGAACGCCTTTATAGACACATTTAGTCTTAATAAAATCCTACATTTCATCCTAGGAGCAACATCATCACAATGGCAACAATCTTAAAGGAAGTAATTCCTATTTTCCCCTCTAATTAAGTTCTCCTACCACCCTCACTCATTACAGGGAGAATTTCTGCACTTTCGACAGATATAGAATTTTACCCTTATTAACTGGATCCTATACTCATAGACCTACCATGATCTTTCCATTTTGTACTTGTCATTAAATAGTGTTTTTCAACACATTAGCACATGCTGATAAGAAATTATTACATCTTTTTTTAAAGCTAGATGAATCTTTCTTTTTTAAAAGTACGATTCACTAAAATTCTTCCTTTCTACACTAAATAAAAAAAATAAAACTGATTAAGCAAATAATATAGCAAAGACCCGGATTTTGCTAAAACCTTACACAGTGAACTATATTGCTTTACAAACATTTAATCATAACCAGAACTTGTCATTTTATATACTTCAAAATCTTATGTGTGATTTTGAAGCCTTTAAACTGTCTATTCCTGACTAATTGCATTGTTTGTGCATGTGTTTACAATTGTATTTGTGTGTGTGTGTGTGTGTGTGTGTGTGTGTGTGTGTGTATCTGTGCACTACAAAGCAATCTAATACTTGCGTCAACCAGACTCAGCCACGGCAACATATAGCCGGGCAGGTACAGTTAGTTAAAAATGTGAACGGTTTTCGACGACGTCTGTAGGCTGAAATGTTTTAAAAAAAAAAAAGTTTAGCCAAACTACAACCTTTTACTCAGCAGGAGGAGGTAAATATGAGCTACTATAAATGTAATTACACACAATGCCATGTAATATAATTACACTAAACGAAGGAAAACATACACACAAACCTTTCGTACATGTAGAACAGCTTAGCTGTCTAAACATTTACACACAAAAGAAATTCATTTATACAAACAACTTTCATATCTTAGTAAATTTCTGCCCATGTATAATATATAATGCTCTGTCATTACTACGGCTATGACAACAGCACATTCTTTTCCTTGTTTCGATTCTCGGATATATATCCATTGATATCTTCTGTTTTTATGTAGTGATGTGGTTCTCTGTTGATTGTCTGTATCAGATATAAACTCGAACCAAAACAACGAAACAATCATAAAAAAATCATAGCCCTAGTCATTACTAACCAGCAAAGCATTACCACTGTCACTTATGGGAAGAGTCTACCAGGCATGTGTACGTAGTGTGATGTATGGTAGTGAAACCTGGCCAGTAAGAATTGAGGACATGCATGGGGAGAAATGATACGAGAATAATATAATAGATGTGTAAAGTGAGCTTTAAAGATTAGCTCTGATTGGATAACATCACAGGAAAAGTAAATACGGAGAGTGTAGGGAGATATGTGCAGGAGACTTCAATAGTATGGTCACATTGACAGAATGTGTGAGAGTTCTTGAGTTAGATGTATAACAAGTTAAGTGGTAAGAATAGACAAAAAAAAAACTGGCCTGGCTAGAGATAGGTTATCTAGAAATTAATTTCTAAAAGACGTTGAACAGATGTAATCATGTAAAACAGATGTTAAACCGACCATGATAGTGCTTGTTCTTTAAACATGGTTAATCATTAAAAATTAATTTAATTTTTTCTTAATGCGAGGCCTGGTAAACATGACATCATACTAAAACTCACATTCAAGGGAAGAATCAAGAGCAGATAATTTTGGTTTTGTTTTCTTACTGATATTTACTTTTCTAAATGTATTTAGCAACAATTTGAATAAAACTATATTGGTACTGATAATAAAGTTTTGGGTACTTGTATAGAATAGTGCACCAACGAATTTCAGTACTTAGAGATATTGCTGAATCTTGGTCTCGAACGGTCGGTTTACAAACTATTTTATATTAGTGGGTAGGAGCGGCCGTTTGCACCTAAACTTAAGGTTACCGTATGGTTAAGGAAGGGTTCCAGTATTTTTTGTGTGTACAACAGATAAAAATATTAAGTAACAATCAGTTCTAAGTGACTGCCTTCTAGCAGTTGAAGCTTCAATGCTTATTACAGACTAAGAAGGAAATTAAAAGCTGCAGACTGTTTGCTGGTTTTAGATAACGAAACAATAATCTACTTCCATGAATTGACTTTGAAATTTTGTATAAGTTTCAGAGTTCAACATATTCTTATATTCAAAAATGCACCTGAAGATAGTCGGAGACCAAAATGTTGCGAAAGAACCAAGATGAGAATAATAGTTTGAATAATCTGAAGTAGATTCATTTTTCAATCTATAAAATTTGCAATTTGTTTATTGAAACCTACGTTTTAGTCAAGAAATCATCTCCGCTGTTGATCTACAATAAACACTGTATAAATGCTTTTCTTTTTTGGTGTGAGACGTTATTAAAAAGCGCTTCAATTTTTATGATGTAAATAAGTTTATTTTCCCAATAAAAATTTGGAATTAATTAATCTATAATGAATTGTACTAGTATTGCTTCATTATTTTTTTGTTTAATTTTGTACTTAATAAAAAGAGAAAGCATTTATAATGAAGCTTCGTTTTTGTATATTTCATATCTTCATTCGTGTCATAAACCATAATAATCTTTATAAATTGTCTCTGTTTCACCCCTCCCCTTCCGACCGTCTCACAATTTTTGGTCATTTTCTTAAGATAGGCAGCGTTTTCAGGTTTCACACCAATTTCTTTTTAATGTCCATAAAACTGGCAAAGGGCTGAATTTGAGGTAATAAATATTGCATTAAATTTGATTGTCTCAGTTTCCATAGACTTAAATGTTTGATAATTTATTTATAAATACAATTTATTTTTTTACCTTTTTCTTCCTTACACACTGACATCTCCGCGCCATTTCCACACACCAGACAGCCACGGATACATTAAAATCTTAGGAGATCTATAGATCAAGCTTTGTTTATGTGTGCATGTTGGCATGAGTAATGTGTATATGATCTCTCACACACACACACACACACACATATATATATTAGTGAGTGAATCTTGTATTTTATTTGGAGATTTTAAAAATATATTGTGATTAATAGTGCATGATTTATGTTTAAATGTCTTAAGTATTAATGTGAAGTAATGATTGTGTGTTTGTGTGTTTACCTCTGGCTGTGTGAGAAAACTGTACATCTATATATGTAAAATGTCTATTTATCTGTATAAAGTTACATGCTTGTTTATATTTATATGTACAGGATTGGCTTCTAAACTAGTTACCCGATCATTAAAAAGTTTGGAACCTTAGGCGTAAGAGGTAATGTCGGCTATGTTAAATTTCATTTTATGCAAAGGGTGTAAAAAGGTGGTAGAAGTCTCTCATGACAATTCACATACCTCCAAACTTTAAAATTTTAACAGGTATTATACAGATTAATAATCCCCGAATTTCAGTTTCTTTTGAGACTTTAGGGGATATAACATGAGCATACCCCCCCTTTTTTTTTTCAACCCTCATATTCGAATGGCTTTCATAAACGGTGATGCATTAAAACGAGTTCCTAAAAAACTTCCATATAAAAATTAAAATCAGATTCGTATTAAATTTTGATTTGACCCAGTCATTGGATACCAGTTAAGCAAGATTCCTTGAATTTCATTTTCTTAAGACACCCTAGGCTTAAACGTAAGACGTTTTCTATAATTAAAATTGTCAAATTGATTTTATTAAAATTAGAGTAAAGATTATAATATAAAGTTTTGTATTATCAGACCTTGATTTTTAATCTTCATAAGCGGATATAAGTGTGTAGTTGTATAAATGTGTGTATGCGTAGTCATCCATAGACAGTTTTACTGTATCGCAGTTATCCAGTGTGGCTAGATAAGCAGGTACCTTAAGCCATATTTGAAACTTTCTAACCTCTACAATATCCTTCGCACTTGCTGAACGAAAGCAAAGTTTGAATCTAAACTCAATGTAAATATGTTCAGTTACTGGAGAGCTCGAATTGTATTACCAATGTACAGTGCCTGTGTAAAAATTGTATGCCGATACATTGGTTTACAATGTATATAAACAGGTGTAGGAAATATATGCAGGTATGTGTTTATATATATATATATATATATATGCATACAGACATAATGATGTTTACATTTAGAGACAGTTTTATATAAATGTTTATCTATATTTATATTTTTTTTAACAATAAGATAAACCAAGTCAAATAATGTCTCTTTATGTGCCATGGGTTGTGGCAGTAATATTATTCTCAATCTTTGAACAATAAAATAAGATTTTCTTCCATGGCAGCTGCAATAAACTAAAAAGTAAAATCACTATTTGATTCTATAAATGAGATCGTCTTTATAATCCGCACAAATGCAATGTATTGAACATCTCAAAATGAGCAATTTAAATGACTTAATGCTTTATTTTTTTAATTTTAAATTCATCTAAAACTTCATTTGAAGTCAGTTTGAGAGATTGACGATCTGTTCAGTGTTCCTCTTAGTAGATATATGATCTTTTATTGACGTTAAGTATTTTGGGTACAGCGTTATTATGACCAGTTTTCTATGATACAGACTAGAACGATAAAATTGCAACTCTAAAAGACATGATTCCATTTTTGTTTGATGAAAATCGGTTTCCATTTTTTTCTTTTTTTTTAGTTGGCCAATTGTGTACAAATCCCAAGAGCGATAAGGAACTTTCTATCATATCTGAAAGTGACACAGTGTTCAACAAGCAAGATCGGAGATGCACCATTGTACACCTCATGCACTCTACTGATCAAAATTATGACATCAGGAGTATTGCCAGCACTCTCAAAATGCATCGCTAGATTGACACGAATAACAAGGACGTGCCCAGAGTGATGAAAACAGTTTCCAGCTATGGTCATGGTTTTTGGTGTGGTTTCAAGTGAGAGGGCCACATCGTGGTACCTCAAATCTTTGAAGCCGGCTTGAAAGTCAACACCAAAGTGTATCTGGATGACATTCATAATATTCTTCATTCATCTGACAATGTCTCAACTTTTATTCTCAAGCGGCTTCATCAGAACAAAATAAGTTCAGTCGTGTATAAATTTGTTTTTATGAGTTAAGCTTGAGATGATTTTCGGGCAAATCATTTAAAATAGTCTTTCAATGAGTGCACATAGTTACTCACCTTTTTGTTTTGGTATGAAAAACATTGTGAACTGAAAGTGAGGCATTAGTCGATTCATTCCCTCGATTAGGATTTTGTTGAAAGAAATAATCTTGTAGTGAGGATTTTGTTAAAAGAAATAATCTTGTAGTGAGGATTTTGTTAAAAGAAATAAGTAAATGGTTACCGATAAATTAGGACTTTACCAGAGACTATACAATACGTCAAAATATTGTACTCCTATTAAAGCTTTGAACTCGTTTAGTGCTATATTTTCGTCATCGAAATCAATAAATCGCCTATTTTTTCAATCAAATCGATTGATTGCCTGCTCTAATTTGGGACCTATCACGATGACCTGGAGGAAGCTTCACATGCCTCTCACAGTTGTTTAGTGGTTAATACATTGTATTCTACATTGCACTGTAGAGAACTGTTGATTTTATAAAATGATTTTAATTTTTTATATGGCTTGCATTTAAGTTTAAACTGCAAAAGTTGAGTATCATGCATCAATTGTGCTCTAAACAGAAATGTGGCCTTGTCATATCGAGGAATTACTGTTGATTTTATATGCCTGGCCGTAATGTTAATGTTGAATTCAAGTTTAAAATGAAAATTTCATATCATGGTGAAATTGTGATTTCATTTCGAATACCCCTCTGTCATATCAAAGGCCCTACTTCTGATTTTATATATGATTTTATATATAGGGCCTTTCGGCTTGTGTGGTAATAAAACTTCTCAAATGCAATTTTACAAATATTCTGAGTTTTTTCTTTTTAGTATTAATACTACTAAATCAATAATTTATTTACAGTAAACGAGAATTTCAAAGAAAATATAAATTTAAAACTGATTAAAGGTTTCATTTTTTAATTAAGCAAGGTTTACTCATAAAATATTCTTAAAAAGTGTATATCTACAGTATGAGGTTTTTGTTTATTAATTTTTAGTGTTGGGTTACCAACTATCAAGGCCAAGGGACATTCGACAATAAGGGTGAATGAGATACAGGGTGGAACGATAAAATTGTCGCCCTAGAAAAGACATGATTCCATTTCCGTTTGATGAAAACTGGTTTTCTTTTTTTTTGTGTTGCAGACAAAGCTCCTCTTGCTCTTGGGCCAACTAGTAGTTACTAGTTGGCCCAAGAGCAAGAGGAGCTTTCTATCATATCTAAAAGGGACATAATGTTCAACGAGCAAGGTCAAAGATGTACTATTGTACAATTCATGCTCTCTACTGATCCAAGTTATGACAACAGGACCATTGCCAGCACCCTCAAAATGCATCGCTGGATTGCCACGAATAACAAGGATGTGTCCAGGTTGATGAAAAGTTTCCGGCTACAGTTATGGTCTTTGCTGTGGTTTCAAGTAAGGACCACATCATGCTCTCACATCTTTGAAGTTGAAAGTCAACACCAAAGTGCACCTTGATGTGCTGAAGAGCGTGGTGATCCCCTAATGCAATCGGGTGACCATTGACAGACCTTGGTTATGGCAGCAGGACTCGGTGCCAGTCCACAAATCCAAAGAGACCCCGACTTGGCTTCAGATGGAGTGCTTTGACTTTGTACCTTCTCTCGGTGGATCCACTCCTCCCCTAACCCTAACCTTAACCTGAACCCGCTCGTTTGGTCATACATCAAGAACATCACAAATATGACTTCCCACAATGCTAAAGCCACCATCCACAGTGCTTGTGGAAAAGGCATGCTCCCAGTTACGGATCTGTATCGATATTGTGATTTAAGCTGAAGGTGGCTACATTGAATAGATGTCAGCTCTACTACATAAGCAAGAGACCTGAATTGATATTTTCAATAAAAGTTTTAAAATAAAGCTGTAATGTAGTTTTCTTTAGGGCGATACTGTAAAATGGTTGTCAATGCTATGAACTAAACTTGATTATTTATGGGACGATTTGCAACAAGTATTTATTGACATTTGATTTGAAGATGGTTATGTTATAGTCTACAGGAAAGTAGTTGAGATAATGTGTCGAACAAACTAGATCCTTTGAAAAGAAACTGTTGATAGAAATTTGTTTTAATGGCATTTTGAGGGTGCTGGCAATGCTCCTGTTGTCATTTGCATAAAGAGGAAGAAGGAAAAATGTTTTCCTACTATGGTAGGAAGACTAGTTATTATGAACTAGCCTGGGTGACCGGTTTTCCCCGGGTGTTTGGAGGTGTGTGTTGAGCAAAAAAAAGAAGTGGTAATAGGAAGGCACACTCGAACCCGTATCGTGAAGGAGGAAAAGAATGAAAAAAAAAAAAAAAGAAAAAGAAAAAAAAAAAAAAACGTGACGTCTTTGTTGTTGCGCCAATCGCCAAACCGGAAGTAACGAAGATTTAAATTAAGCCTAGTCAATCGAAAAGAGGAGATTACTTTCGAAAATGTCGGCGAAAAAAGCGACCTCTCCCTGTAGAAAAGTGCCTAGTTGAGGGCGAAGGAATTTAAGCCAATTTTTCTATATCTATTGTCCGAAGGGTCGGCTTCAAAACGATGCCAATCTCATGAAAATCTGTCGCCTCTGTCAAAAGTTTTGTGCAAATATACATACATACATTTAAACAGACAGGTGAGATATATATTATAGATGTCTGAGGAGAAACCAGAAACTGGAACTCAGTCGAGGAAAGTAGTAATAGTGATTGAAGTGGTTAAAATGTGTATTTTATTTTAAAAACTGGCAGATTGTTTAAATCTTGTATTCTCCGTGCATATATATTGCGGACTCCAATCTCATTGCGAATGGTAGACCTTGCGTAGAACATGACTTCTGTTTTGTTGTTTGTCTCACAGAATCATTTTTATAACGTTAGTTTCGCAGAGAGATGTTTTCACTCTCTCCCATACACCACTCGATATTTCCAAGTGCTCACTCATCTGGTTTTGACCAGGCCTAACGTTGCTTAACTCCGGGGATCTAACAAGAACCGATGTGTAAACATGATAATGCTGCAAATGTTCATTAATTTCAAAGCAAGCGGTAAATTCATTTAACTAAATAAGAATGGAGAGGCTGATTCCTGTCTCGATTTATACAAGGTCAGGTATATCTATCTATAATTATAAAATTTTGGATCTTGCACCCTTGCTTGAATCTTGCCTACAACTATCGGGTGATTCCATCTTTTAAAAAAGAGATGACAGATGAATTTATATAATCTCTGTTCTATCGCTATTTTCCTGGAAGATGATCAACTGTGCTTTTAACTATGCTTCTTGTAAAACATTCGCAGCAAACACTCATCTAGCTACAAATGTCAACAATTTCCCTTACTCCCTATGCTTAAGGTCCTGGATATGACCTTAAACTATATCCAGTGGTGAGGCCCCAGCTTGCGGGCTTTGGGGAGTGTGGAGTTACCCTTTAATTGCCATTGCTCCCAGGTCCACTCTGACCCGGAGTGGTAGTACCTGTTAGGGTCCCAACTATGGGTTAAATAGAAACCGACTTGAAAACAAATATATTCTATTAAAAAATTTTACCTTAAATCTTTGGATTTGGCATTAAATAACCTGAAAAGGTTTGATATGCTGTAAAACAACCAACCAACCCTATGCTTAAAACTGAACAAAATTCCATAAGCAAAGTTTCTTTCCTAGAACTACTTGTCTGTGAAATACAATACAACACGGATACTTCCCAGCTGACAATAACATAGTCGTTTTCAAGTCTAATGCAAACAAGTTCTTGTTGAGCTGTCCTTTTATATAATCAAACTCTACACAGATAACATTACCGATCATCGGTGTTGTCGCGCCGGTCACCTGACACTTATTAACCTTTACCCTTGAGTGGCTTTTGGGTCTTGATTAACGGTGACACCCACTAGTAAAAAAAAAAAAAAAGAAAAAGAAAAGAAAATTCGAACATACGCATACTCAGTTCGTTCTGGTAGCCATTTCACTCTCACTCACTCTGACAGGAAAGTGAATAACTGATAGTTTTAAATTTTTGCAGCATAAACGCGTACAGCTGTAACGAGATATGCGTATACATGAAAAGGAAGCATGCAGGTGCATACGTAGATATATGCGTATACCCAGTGAGATACATTTGAGAAGAGTGAAACACTTATCGAAAATCAGAGAGAGTGGAAATGAATCATTACTGATAATTTGGATCAATGAATTATTTTCTATTTTTTGCATTGTTCCAAACATTTTTAAACAAAAATTTCAGGTTAAATAAGTATTAAAAAAAAAATATGTATAATAGATAATGCCCAAATTAAAAAAAAAAACAAAACAAAAAACGTTTTAATAGTTAGTCTACTACAGTTATACTGCGTTATGCGTATCCTTACACACGAGCGTGTTCGAACTGGATCTATGCGTGTTCATTTCAATAATCTGGGTGGGTGGAGTGTCGTGCATCATTCATAATAAAACAAAGAAAACCCACAAGACAAGTGCGCAGTGTTTACGACTAAAATATTTCTTTGCCTCGCAGATGATATCCAGATATTTTCTTCCTTTTGAATAGAATTCTGTTGGCAAGGTTTTTAAAATTATTCTTTTTTTCCTTTTTCAAAACAATATAAAAAAAAAACAAGAGAAATGATTTCTTTCTACTGTAAACTCGGGCAAAAGCAGCTGTGTTGCTCATGTCGGCAGATTTCATGCTAATTATCTTTAAAATGAATTCAACAAATGAAGGCATATTTGAAAACAAGGACAACGTAGACATATTTGCATATAAAGATGTAGTATACGAAAATAGATGGAGATTAGTCATTTCTAATTGCTCATCATACACGTTGGATTGCTGCATGATAAATCACAGGTTTCGGCATTTATGGAAAGTATTATTCATTTCGAAGATGATCAGCCATTAACAAATACTGATATATATATATATATATATATATATATATATATGTGTGTGTGTGTAGTAAGTTAGAAAAATGTATACGCAATCAAGCTACAAAGAATTTTCCACATTTCACCCTCATAAGGACTCAGGAGGTTAATGAAAATCGAGACATAAAGTATTTGTCCTTATAATTTCATGTATCAACATAAAATTTTATAATATATATATATATATATATATATATATATAGTCAATGTAAGAAAAAATTTTCTTTGATGTATATATTCCTTATAACAGTCGAAATTATTACAAATAACAAGCTCAATGAACCCGTTTCTGGCTTCAGAGAATATATATGGGTAAATTACAAAAATTCAATGTGTGTGTGTGTGTATATATATATATATATATATATATATATATATATATATATATTGGAAATAGTATTCCAGCGAGATAGAGATGAAAAAGGAACAAACAAAGTTATATGTCCATCAACGTTTAGTCTTTATTGAAGAAGTCTTGCAATAAAGATGAAACGTTGATGGATATATAACTTGGTTTGTTCCTCTTTCATCTCTCTCTCATATATATAATGCAATAGTGTTGGAATGATTAATAGTTAAATCCAGTTAAAAGAATATTGAATTAAAAATTTCCAGTCAAGAGAACCCGCAACGACTTGCAGTAGAGGAGGCCACAGCTTCTGGCCGAAAGTAATCTCAGTGAGGTAGATATCATGCCTGCTACTACGCCTTTTCTTTCTGGATGAGGTTCCATAGCCTTTTAAGGAAAACTGCAAGGCAGCAGTAGAAGTTGAAGTCAGTTCCCATCTCTTAGCCTTTTGCTGTGATAAGGGCCACAAGGCAGTGGTGTTTGATTTTGGAGTTGGTTCCCCTAGTCTTCGCCCAACCAAGGGCACCCACAAGACAGTGGGGTAGGGGTTGGTAGTGTGCCAGGGCGTGTTCACACATCGGTGGGCCATAACGCCCTACCTCTGGGGTCCCTTACTACTCCGAGATCTACAAGTTTAGCCTAGGCACCCAGTTACCGTGTGTGGCCAACGTGGAGGCACTGTAGGAGTCTTGATGATGGAAAGGCTATGTACTGGCAGGGAAGACATGCATAGCTGCTCCATTTTCACCATGAGGTTAGCCAGCGGTGTTAGCTGGAAGCGAGAAGGCATGCAAGCATGAACTTAACAATAACTTATACCTAACACACTAGACGCAGCACAATACCCTGCCATATTAAGAATACAAAAACACACAGATTAGAAGTAAATCCTACAGATTAATATGGATATATACTAATATATTTTTATTTACAAAATTGGTTTGTCAACTAATGAACTAATTATTATGACTTTCAGAGAAAAAGCTGCTAGGCGTAAGGAGGCTAAATGTGGGCTATTTTTAGATTCATGCAAAGAGGATAAAAGCCATTCTTAAGAATTCAGATGCCTCCAATTTTTCTGGAATTTTAATAATAGGTATTAGGCATAAATTAAGAAACATTCCTCAAGTTTCAGTTTATTTGGAGTATTTTAAAAAGGTTTCTATGAGCGCAGCTTCCAATATTTCAGATTTGTATTGAATTTAATAATCTCTAAGCACCAATTTGCATTGGATTTAATAATCATTAGGCACCTATTAATATTTTTGAAGTTTAATTAAGAATAATAACGCTTAAGTTTTAAATTTTAGGCATTTTCTTGAATCAAAATCATTAGATTTTGATCAAAATTTGAATAAAGATTCTAAACATAACTTCCACATAGATAGACATAAATCATCGATTATTTACAGTAAGAAGTGTTTCAATCTTTTAGTGTAAACGTGATTCCTTTTAGTAAATTACAAGAATTGTTTTGTCATTTTCTGTAGAATTTTATTCTGAAATTTCCGGCAACAAAGAAACCTAACAAACTCTTTACTGAATGTGCAAATTAATTTTTTTTCTTCATATATATATATATATATATATATATATATATATATATATATATATATATATATATATAATTCTTTTAGTTTTATTACTGTGATCAACTTAAAATATTGAGAATACACTCTTCATACGTGGAATTAAACTCTTATTTTATTTACCTTTTCAGGTGGTTAGACACAAGGTTAGATGTTAAACTGAAAAGCCAGTGCAGTAGGATTAAACGTCTGAGAAACCCCTTTGGCATTTGCCTGTAGGAGCGCCCTAACCGATTAATGCGAACCAACCTTTACTTAAAGAAAAGGTATGGGAGGATGGACTTTTTGAGACTGAATAGGACCATACTTTATCCAGAAAGCGATGGTCCACCCTTTGTCAGACTGGTTGAAGACATATCCTCAATTGGTGTGAGCACCAAATAAGTTAATTCAATTCTTCTTATACCATGACAATTCTGGTCTGCAAATATATGGACCTCATTCCTCCAAATTTTAATATCTCCGTCATACTTATCCATTGACTGGATGTTGAATGTAACCCCCCCCCCCGCCCAGTGCTGCATATTGATTACTATTTTGGTGTCAAGCCCCTCTCCCTATCGTTGTGCTGATGAGATAACTAAACATATCGTCTCTGAAATAATTGTACGCTATCCTTGGTTGTGTTTTGTCTTGATTTCTTGACACATATAAATGAACTTATAATAATTCCTGAATCTACCTTATATATATATATATATATATATATATATATATATATATATATATATATATATATATATATATATATATATGTTGATCATTTATTTGAAACGCTAATGAGTTTGTATATACCGATCGTAATAGATTAAAAAAAAATTCATAATCAGAAGTTTTCATATCTAAAAATGTTTGATATAAAGTTAGAAAAAGTCCAAATGCAATAAAGACATAATTTTTCCATCTTGTTAGCTGTGAACGAAACAATATTGTAATGGTTACTTTTTGAAAAACAATAAATTACCAAATGAGGAAATTGGATATTTGGAACTTTGAAAACGATTATATATATATATATATATATATATATATATATATATATGTATATAATTTGCTAAGAAAATTATCTGTCATTATTTTTTAATGTTTATTAAATCGTTTTTGCTTTTATCAACTGTAGAAAGTAAAATAAGCACGGGAAAGAGTTTCTTCCCTTCCAACTTTTTGGGTCAATATAACAAAGAGAATTTCATATTATAATCCAAGTTAAAAACCCAAACCTTTCAAAGTACCTGCGGCTAAAGAGTCTAGCGTATTTCTCGTTTCTTATGATTATCTTTTATTTTTTTGTAATGCTGTAAGATTGGTTGGCCATCGTTTGGCTGTGAACCAAAGCAGATGCTCTCAATTTTAAATTCAGCTTCCTGCCGGCCAGGTACTTTTATGAGAAACAAACATGTAGATGATTCTGTTAATGTCATTAAAAATGATTGTTTCCATTGAAGTTTGAAAGGAAGAAAACAAAACCGAACAAATCACTCCCAACTCCAACCTCAACCTGTGATATTAAGTAGTTTAAGAAAGAACTTTATTCTTCTCGTTGTTATGAGGTAATCAGAGGCCGGACATGGCATTGGATTTAGCTGGAGGGGGGGGGGGTCAGGTCTGGAAGGCAAGAATCACCCCCAGGGAAGACATTATGGGCCACAGGATTTTGAGAGAGAACATTTGTTTGGTGCTTGTTCTTCTTATTATTCATGGTGGTATTACACAGATGCTAGAATTAATACAACAAAAAGGCAAATTAAGTAGATGAAAAAAGGAAACTACTAAAAGACTTGGAAAATTTCCAGTCCAGACAGTTTTAGACATAACCTCTTTTGACTGCCATTCTCTTCATATTGCCAAGAATGGTGGTACCATCCATTTTTAAACTCCTTTTTTTTTCTTCTTTAGCAAAATCATATGGACATATTACTTCATGCATCCATAGAGAAAAACAATGCAATTTTGTAGTTTGGTTTTGTCTGTCCCTATTTACTTTCTTCTCCACGAAGATAGTCACATACAAGATCAATTTTTTACGTATTGAAAATCCAGCTCCTTAAAAGGAGGCATTCCAGATTGGGACAAAGTAGAAATTTACTTAATCTAGACAGATTTCCCTTTCACCGACCAAAAACAAAAAAAAAAAAAAATCAAGTGTAGTATTGGAACTACACTTTGCCCTTAACCGAAATGCATTTTTTTTATTACTACAAATTTATACCACCTTTTTGTCATCTAATGTCCTGACATACACTTAGTTGAATATGCATCACTATTTTACCAATACCTTAAGTCTAAAAGCCACTCAAGTATAAGTATACGAAGATGCTAGGATTGTCAGCTGAATGGCGAAGAATATGAAAGGATTAAAAATGAAAGAAATGGACAAATTTTGAAAGCTTGTAAATGAATTCTGTAATGCAAATATATACACACCTTACTTTATATAAAGATATGAAGCTAATAGTCAGAAGTGTAAAATCAGCAAGTAGGCTAGTAGGGCAGAGAAATACTGCTTATTTAATGAATGCAAAGAGGGTGGAGACGAAGTTTCAACTTCATGTTAGATCAAAAGGGAGAACGGGATTGATTGATAATAAACTAAAAATTAGACATTTTTGAATTTTCTTAGTTTGTGCTATTGTTTTTATGATTGATATAAATAATAAAAATAGTTTGTAATTATTAATTATGAAAGTTGTGTTGATATGAGAAAAATTCACATAATCCTGTCTTACAATTTTATTTCTATAGATGTTGCATCATCTTATTAGCTAATCACTTATTTCCATCCTAAAAAAATGTTGCTCTATTTCTTTGTGCTCTTAAACCCTGGATTTTCTTTAAGTTAAATGCCCGATAACTTTGTCAAAGTAATTTACGTTAATTGATCTGTTATGTTTGACTTCTTAAAAATGGTAAAGCTTTCCATTTTATTGTCATTCAATACTTTTACCTAAGTTCACTTTCAAGAACAACAATAAAAAAAAAGCAATGTTAACGATAAACTTGAAAGAAATGTTGACTGTTGTGTAATAGTTTATTTTCTTGATTTATAATTGTAAGGGTTTTCCGTTTCATAGCATATCAAGATTTTGGGGAGGTATTCAATGCTCAAACAATGCCCAGTGGAAAAAAGGCTGCTATTATCCCCATTTTTAAAAATATTATAAATCTAAGTAAATGCAACAGGTCTTAAACAATAGAGACTTAAACGAAAGCTTAGTAACTTCAGAGCACATGAGGTGTTTTGCGCGTTGGCCACTTGTTTCTCAGCGAGAAAAGAGCTCGGGTTCATAATGGCAGATTTTTATACGTGAAACTAAGTTACGCAAACAAATATTGGAACAAAAATTAAAATGAGACGGCGGATTTTGGACAATTTTTATTTTCAAAAGAATATCATCCTTACAGATAGTTTGAAAATTAAAATATAATAACGAAGTAAAAAAGGAAATGGTTCTTAAAAAAAAAATTTAAAACTTAGTATATTTTTTGGGCTAACTTTAGTATGAGAAAATAAAAGATTTTAAAAGTAAAAAATTTAATAATTCTATATTGTTTTTAATTTTTCTTTCACTCTATTTAATATTATTTATGACCAACAATATGCATATATGCAAGTTAAAAATTTTTTCAAGAAAAGGCCAGTGTTCTAATTTTTTTAAAAATATTACCTGACTTCATATTACAAATGTTATTTCTAAGTTTTTTTTAATTGTAAACATGACATTTGAAATTATTTTTAATTAAGAAATCTTCAAACTAGCAATATCTCTGCCCGAGCAACACTGAGTGAATATCGCTAGTAATCTAAAAAAAAAAAAATATCGGCATTGATTGGGACAATAGTCCAAAAAAATCAGTGTAAATCATTTTTTGAAACATTTTCTTATTTAAATATACAGTGTAAGCACATTGACACACTGGTTCTCATTAAATGACCAAAAGTTAAGCAACCTTGAATCTGGTTAATGCCAGATGGGTAACCATTTAGGAATACCAGGTAATGAATGTAGGACGTTAACATCTCCCTGCAACAACTGCAAAAACATAACATTGTCATATTTAATGGGATATAAATGAAAATGGGGACCGCTTGTGAATTCGTAATTTCAGGATAAGCCAGTTCAATCTGCTTAGAATAAATGCCGCTGGCTATTTAAATAAGATATCCAGATATCATACCTTATTAAATTTAGCTTTGCTTCTAAATCTCTTCTCTATCTCTCACACAGAGTGAATGCCGTTGTTAAAGACAAACACTTTTTTCCTTCCACCCTTCATTTTGCTTATTTAGTTCTACCGTTATATAGATCTGACGCTGAAAATGGACTTGAAGAGCAATTCATTATGAACGCGTGTGTTATTTACTTACAAGCCTGCCTGTATTGTTGCAATGTTTGTTCGACTTAATTCAACTGGAGTTTTGCCTAAACCATTTGTGATGTGTTCCCCCTGCTCTGGTGCGGATGCTGATTTGGGCATCAACTCAAACTTGTCTCTCATCGCCGCAGTTGATGGCACTTGCTTGAACTTTTCCTTGGCCAACCCTATGTGTATTTGAACAATTCATACAAATATTTGCTTTTTTTTTCTTTCTGCAAGCAACTTCTCTTTTGCCAGGATATGTCTGCGCTTTTAACTGTGACAAACATGCAGTGATGAATATATAATAGGGGAACATTAATGGAACTTTTAATTGACTTTTAATGGGTTTTTAATGAGGGAATTTATTTGGAGGACTGAAATAATTGGATTTAATGAATTATGAAGCACATTTTCAGAACTTTTAATAGATTAATTCACATAATTAGCAAAAACTGATTGTCTTTATTTTGTTTATATTACAGCAATTCATGCGAAAAAAAATGAGTAATAAAAATGAGGAATTTTCTTTTCACAAGTGTTAATCTATTATACTTAAACTGAGTTAATAAAATTTATTTGACAAAAAATAGCAAAGTGCAAAAAAAGACAGATATTTAGATCGGCATACAGTCTTAATTTTGATCAAGGCCACTATGAACCAGGATATAATAGTCATTGTCACAATCTTATTTGGCAGGCTGTTCCACAGAGCAGACATATAGACAGAATTCCTTTTGTCTGTTGAGCCAAAAGCCATGGAGGTATATCATTAATAAGTGCTCGCAGAGATCGCACTTGGTACTGGGATGAAATTTTTGATGTTGTAAACCAGAATCAAGTCTTTCATCCTCCGTTAAATGAAAACAGGTTTAGTCATAGAAGCTGCTCCTTGTGTTGAGAGTCCCATCATCCTGCTTGACGATCATTGGCACTCCAAGTGTTTGGTATCTTTTTGTAGATAAGGATTTGTTACTTGGATGGCAGATGAATGGCTCTTACCAGAGTTATGTATAAAGTACTTGTTACACTTTTCTAATATACTTTAATCACAAAAAATACATGTTTAAATATTCCTGATTTCTCGTCTTTTGGAATTTCGGTTTAGTTTTAGACTAAGAGTTGGAGAAATTTAGCACAGCAAATAGGATTTTTGTTGCAAAAAAATACTATTATGATTCTTCGATGAATTTTACTTGGAAGTACAGTGTAATATTCATTCTGATACTACACTGTCTTTGTCTTCGGTCAGTGAAAAAGAAATCCCTCCAGACTGAGGCAATTTTTGTTCCAACCAAAATACCCCCTTTTGGGGAGATGGATTCCCCCCCCCCCCACATTAAAGATCGTCCTTTTGTATAACTTTTCCTTCATGGGGATGTAAGTCAACAGGAAAAATGAATTTGAAAATCGTTTACTTAAAATTTTCAAAACTCTGACATTAATTTCAAAATATTTAAAATTCACATTTTTGAATTCGAACAAGTTGGATTTAAAAAAAATGAACATTTATCAGTTTTATTAAATTTTTCAATTTTTGTATTTTTTTTTATATCAGTAAGAATTTTTTATGGAAATTGCTCCAGACAAAGCGTAAAGCCATTTCATGTAAGGAGCTAAAAGAATGAAAGATGATTAGATTCTTGCAAAGACAGGGGATACCTATTGACCTTAGTTAAAAAAAACGAACAAAAACAAGGGTATAAGTAGGAGAAAAAACAATCAGCAGAAAGATTTCAACTCTTGAAAAGAAGCTACTGGAATAAAAAGCCATATTAGAAGGAGGTATCAGAACAGCAAATTAATCTAGACCACTAAACCTATTAATAAAATCTAACTGTACCAATTCGATAGAGATAAAAAAAATCCATGTGTAATAATAACTCAATGTAAGGTTATTTTAAGCTACAAATATTTATCTCGGGTCATTTTATTCATTATTTAAAGTTTTCACCATCGTTTGAAAGGATTTTTTTAATCAATTTTAATTTTGACAATAGTTGCATGAAAGGATCAATACTTATCGATTCTGTGTAAGCAAATTTGTTTGAGAGATGTTTAGCTATTTTGGAATAAATACCATAATTTTTTAGTTTTCTAATTTTTTTTAATTGCAGGAGATTACTTTTGATTGAAACAAGTTTGGCTATAAAATGGATAAAGGTAAGTTTCTTTTGTTTTTGTTTTTTTTTTCTTTTGAAGAAGGTGACTATTGAATTCTTTTTTATTACTAAACGAGAATTTATTTGCTTTCAATTTCACGGTAATTATTTGGAAATGAACTGAAGGAAAGGTCCATCTCAAATTTTGATATGATTTTATACAACATCAGGATAAGATGCGAGTGTGGAGAAATGGCGTTACAATCGGAAATCTCTACATGAGTACTAAGCAGAGGGAAAAATTCCGTTAATCGTTTTTTTTTTTTTTTTATGAAAATCGCTCTAAACGAAGCACAAAGCCACTTGATAGGGAGAAAACAAAAATGCTTCAAGATTCAAAAAACTGTCCAAAATTAAAGATTATATGGATAAATTCCGACACAGAAACCAGCAATTCATTCTCCTTTGTCAGAACCATCATGTTCTGTGTGACCAAAATAAGGAAGGCGAGAGCTACGAGGCTGCCAAAAATAAACCCATGCTCTACTTTCTATTCTCTAAGTTGACAGACCAAGATCTAACAGAAGTCGTACATTTCATAAATTAACGTTTGTAGTGATAAATAAAATCATGCAGTTTTAGTTATTGTTCACAGACGATGAAAAAAGCTTTGTTTTCGATCCTATGTTTAAAACAACACCCCGTGTTTTCATGTGAGTTCGATTCCTCCATTCTTTAAGCTTTCTTTCTTTTAACATTTGACCTACGCGACCGTCGGAAATTTTCTTGTGGGACAAGATAGCATTGATGTTTTTTATGCCAAAAAGGCATAGATAAGGCATTCATCTCATCCCTATCATCTCTGCAGTATTGTGAATGTCATGGACAGAACAATTTCGGTTGGTCATCATTTAACCTCTGAATGGCTTGTCAGTTTGGCTAGAGGGTGGAGGCAGTTTTTTTTATCCTCCCTCCTCATCTTCAACGACTTTATCCCTTTATTCCACGTTTTCAAATTTTTTCCATTTGTTTTTATGGTTTATATCGTCTCTTTTATTTAGTTTCCAAGTTATTAGACTATTGGAATATACTAGTCTGATTTATTCTCATATATATATATATATATATATATATATATATATATATATATATATATATATACTTATATAAATGCAACTTTGTGTGCGATTTTGTTCCTTATAGACTCCGAAACGGCTGAACAGATTTTCTTTAAAATTTACAGAAGTTTAGTATATAAGTCTGGAAGTGATTTTAGTTAAGTTTTATCTCAGAGTACCCCCCGATAATTATCGATAATCGAAACCGTTATTTTAATTTATCTATCATCAGTAAAGCCATTTTTTTTTCCATGTCGTTGCTTAGCAACAATACTAGAACGGGCCGTGAAAATTCTACTGTGGGTGTTTTTTTTTTTTTTTTTTCTTTTTTTTTGCATGACGTGGTCTGCAGGTTCAAACTCCTTCCGTAAATTAATTTTTTTCATTAATTGCAAAGAATTAAGACTTTAAATTTGCCTTTTTTTTTAATGACGTGGTCTGTAGGTTCAAACACCGCACGCAAATTTCTTAATGTTTTTTTTTTTCGTTAACTGGAAAGTTTGTATAAAATAATTTTATAAAAGAAACAGGAGGTTCTCAAGCGTGAAACACTTGTCTGTAGGTAAAAATAATTTATAATTATGTGTGTCTGTGTGTAAAGTAAACTTACCTATAGACTTATTTTATAAGACAACCAGAAATTCGTTCTTTTTTTATTAGTAGCACATTAAAAGCTAACAACGAAACGAGTATATTGCTGCTGTCTACTGCATTATTATATAATTACTATAATAAATATTTAAAAATATCTATATACATATATTTGATTACTTTTAGGAATTCATCAGTGTAGACATCTCTTCCCTCAAGTCTTGAACCCAAGACATAAGTGACCTTTTAACTCAAGTCTGAGCCCTTTAATTTTTGCGACCAACCTAACAGTAATATGGAAAACGGAGAAATAAAATCTGTTTGTGTTTAGACGTTTAAATTTTTAAGTTATAAGTAAAATTTAAAAAAATAGTGTTAAAACAAATTTAAACAAACGCCAAACACAGTATTTTTTAATCTGAAGTATAAATGAATACCACGATTGGATTCATTATAAATTTTACTTTGAAAGTTATTAAATCTTTGTATAAGATTTTCTTTTCAATTGTACCCTTGAGCAGACACTAAATATAATCTATGTATAGGGAGTTATCTTGGTAATGGTTATTAGTACTATGCGGATAAACGCATTACTTTCATCAATAACCTTGGGAAAGGAACAAATCCATCCTACCTTTATTGAGGCATAGATAAAATAGTAAGGTAGACTACACTCTTGGGCATAAGTAAAACTTTGAAATCTTATCTGAAACCAAATAAAGCTTGGACACGAGGATAGACATTAGTTGTTTGTTAGAATGTGCATTTTGTTCTTAATGCATTATCTTCTGAAAATATTTCAAAGAATTACCCTACTCTTAATGTAAAATTTATTACCCCAAAAACTTTTACGTGTGAGAAGTTGTCAATAATCCAAGCATATAATCCCTGATTTGTATTTTTTCTATTTAATAAAAGTGAGGAAATCATTATATATAAAACTATTATTGCTATGAAATTAAACTAGCGATAATTTATAAATGATGTAATAATTAACTTCAAGATTTTAAAGCTGATTAAGTTTGTGAGAAACATAAAACGCCACCATTTTATTATTCTTAAGCAACCCAATTAATAGCATACACTAAAATTTAAACTAAATCATTCTGTGCCAATAACATATTGAAAAGAAAAGTATGCAAAAATAGGATAGTCAGAATCGATTATTAATATGGCAAATGAACAGATATTTTGTCCTGTATGTTTGATTTAAAAACCTATTTTTTCCTTTTTAAATTTTTTAATAAAAAAAAATTTTGTTGTCACATGTTTTGGGAATAACTTCGAAGAATGCTGATGGTAAAAATGTTTCTGGGAATCTCTGATATGACTGTTTCAAATATAAAATAAAACTTAATTTCTTTGTGTTACTATCATTTGATGCTTAGTTTTCTTTTTAATTTACAACTTTATGTTGTCATAGAATGTGTAACTAAATTAAAATTTATGTGCATAATTTGTTAGTGGTTTCTTTTGGCTTTTATAAATAAAACTATTTTAAATGCGAAGGACAATCGAAGTGACAATTTTAATTTGAAAATTATAATTTGATCTAAATATTTTTCAATGGCAGTATTTTGTTTGGATCCTTATTGTTATAGCTTGAATAATCAATGACGGCATGTTCAATTAAAGTTTTGAATGAACTGAATGATCGAGGAGAATGCGATGATGGCCGGTTTCTTTTTCTTTGATGCATGTATTAAATTGAATGCAAAAATATTTTTACATACGTATGTTTCTGGATTTCAATTCAGGAGTACTTTTACTTATGATTCTGGATTTTAATGCAAAAATATATTTACATATATACGCTTCTGGATTTTAATGTAAAAATATATTTACATACATACGCTTCTGGATTTTAATGTACAAATATTTTTACATAAATACGCTTCTGGATTTTAATGTACAAATATTTTTACATACATACGCTTCTGGATTTTAATGTACAAATATTTTTACATACATACGCTTCTGGATTTTAATGTACAAATATTTTTACATACATACGCTTCTGGATTTTAATGTACAAATATTTTTACATACATACGCTTCTGGATTTTAATGTACAAATATTTTTACATACATACGCTTCTGGATTTTAATGTACAAATATTTTTACATACATACGCTTCTGGATTTTAATGTACAAATATTTTTACATACATACGCTTCTGGATTTTAATGCAAAAATATATTTACATACATACGCTTCTGGATTTTAATGCAAAAATATATTTACATACATACGCTTCTGGATTTTAATGTAAATTTTTTTTTACATACATACGCTTCCGGATTTTAATTAAAAAATATTTTTACATACATACGCTTCTGGATTTTCTCGATGCAGATCGATAATTTGGATAATTCAGACTACTGCTCTAATGGTTTTAGTGTGGTGGAAGGATCTAAAAAGGGACACTTCTGCTGGAAACGAAAATACCAGTATGGTTTTCTGGCACTCGTTTATGAATAAGCATAGTGATCAGACGAAAGGTCTAAAGCCACTCTAGACTGAACTGATACTATATTTTTTTCATCTTAGAGAACACATTTTCTGTAAACTGAACACATTTGTGCATGAAATATTTCAGACATTTGAAAGGTTTGCCAATGCAGATGTATGTCTATTTTCATAGAGAAGCGAAACAGATTATGTAGATGAGTACACAGAAACTCCGACTGTTGAAGAACGAAGACTAATCTTAGTTGAAAGCACGTCTATCTTTATTGTAATGATCGCAGCTGAGAACACTATGAGAGTACTAATCTTATTCGATGTTATGAACTGATTATTACTTATGGAATGGGTTTTGATATGAATTTGTTGACATTGGAGTTGAAGATAAGCAAGTTGTAATAAACAAGGACGCAAATCCGTGGTAATGTTACAAACAAACAAGCACTGTCTGCAAAAATTCCACCTAACGCTCGATGCATGAAGAGGGCATAAAGTCTTTTCTCGATGTGGTAGAAAAACAGTTCTTGCTGTGAATGGCTTATCAGAGGAAACTAAAGATTGGATTTTGGTTGAGCATCTTGCATGGAAATAATGATAGAAACTAGCAATGTATCTTCTGTGAGGAAAAGAAGAGAAAAATCCCCTAACTATATTTTAGTCTATTTTGTGAACAACTGTGATGCAGCGAAACTATCTCCGTGGATGATATTAACACACACGAACACACACACACACACACACACACACACACGAACACACACACACACGAACACTAACACTCACACACACGAACACTAACACTCACACACACGAACACTCACACACACGAACACTCACACACACGAACACTCACACACACGAACACTCACACACACGGACACACACGGACACTCACACACACGGACACACACGGACACTCACACACACACGGACACTCACGGACACTCACACACACACGGACACTCACGGACACTCACACACACACAGACACTCACGGACACTCACACACACACAGACACTCACGGACACTCACACACACACACACACACACACACACACACACACACACACACACACACACACACGAACACTCACACACACGAACACTAACACACACACTCACACTAACACGAACACTAACACTCACACACACGAACACTAACACACACACTCACACTAACACACACGAACACTAACACACACGAACACTCACACACACGGACACTCACACACACGGACACTCACACACACGGACACTCACACACACGGACACACACGGACACTCACGGACACACACGGACACTCACGGACACTCACACACACACACGGACACTCACACACACACACGGACACTCACACACACACACGGACACTCACACACACACACGGACACTCACACACACACACGGACACTCACACACACACACGGACACTCACACACATGGACACTAATACACACACACGGACACTCACACACATGGACACGCACACATACTTACGTGTGTGTTTGTGTTAATGTGTATCTATCAATTTATGAAAGGATAGGCTAAAAGAAGAAATAGATTTTTCTTCAGAATTTGTGAATACAGCCGCACCCTACACCCACCCTGAAAATGGTCAATGTCATTACTGGTTCATTCACTTTTTGTGTTGATATACATGTGTTGCTCATTTATGTACCGGATAATTTTGAGTGGGTTGGTGCGGGTAGTTAATAAGGAAGGGTAAGTTTGGTAAGGCGCAGCATTGAAGAAAGAGCGAGCTGTGTCTCTAAAGAGGTGGTTGGTAAGTGATAGAAATAGTCATACATTTGTCCTTTTTTATGCTTAACTGAATTGTACATGATCAGAGAGGTTTATGGTGATAGCTTGTAGTCGGCAGATACAAAGAACGTGGCCTTTTCAGAATTGTTGCAGTCTTGTGTCTGGTGCAATGGAAGAGAGCGAAGCAAAATCAGACTTTGGGCAAGGAGAGGCATGGATGGGGAAAAGGGAAAATCCTTAACGCTGATACCGAAATGCTCGGTGGTTGGGGTAGGAAAGAACTCCAAATGTTTTTTGGACAATAAGCGAAAACCCCTCTCATGTTTTGTTAACATTTGGCTAAAGATGTTTGAATTGGAGATTGGCGGCAGTTGTGTTTAATCAAGCTCACAGCACCAAATGTGTCCTCATCCTTTTCGATACAAAATGTGTATGTCCGATGTTTGGAAATTGGCTTGGACTTGATTTTACAGGCAAATCTAAAAAAAAACAAATCATGTGGGTAACTAGCAGAGCATAGAAAGCAGTCTCGCTGCTGCAATTGTCTGTAGAGTTACTTATTCTTGGTTGATTATATCATATTAAATGTTATCTTTTGCTTCATGACTGTCCTTTCTTTCTTTTTCCTTGTATCTGCATTCCCTTCCCCTTTATATATTCGCCTCTCCACGATGGATGGATGGGATACATGATCGAGTTTTGTGTGTGTATAGACATGATATTCGTTAATCACCAATAAGAGCTGAGAGGATCCTTTACTATTTTAATTCTGTTGCTCTCATGTGGTTAAACTAAATAAGTTATCTACTTATGAGCTTCTATCAGATCTCGGGTCTGTGCTCTTTCAGTTAAACTAGCAAAAATCATCTTTATGCACCACTACTTATCAGATCACCAAAGTTGGATGTGGGAATATCTGGTGCTGCAAGCAAACATTCTATCAAGATTTATAAATAGTAGTGTTGAGACGATTAATCATAAGCGGGAATCGGAAAAATGAGAACATTCTGGGTTATCGAAATCAGAATCAGAAAAATTTGTGCCTATTTTCCGATGTCCAAAACGGTTTCTTTTATCATTTTTTTTTTATTTGCTTTAAGAAAAATCTTCCGCTGTTGGTAGTAATAATGAAATATTGATTTTTTTTTTTTTTTTTTTAACTTTCAGTAAAACTAAAATCTATAGAAAAGCCCACTTCACAAGAGTTTTTATGTTTGAGAAAATAGATGCAGATTTAAGTGGTGTTTTTACAGTAATCGGGACAAAATAACCATTTTATAGTTAAAGATTTATAAAGAATCGGAATCTGTAAAAATATTGCAATCGTCCCATCACTAATAAATAGGTACGAGCATTGTTGGAAAATATAATCAGTGACAAACTAACATCCTAACACGTAGGTGGTTAAAAAAAATCAGTTTAGTTTAATTCTATTAGACTACGGATTAGTATCAGAACTAAGAGCTTTTTAGGGACAACTTTTTATGGGACAATTACTAATAATGTCTATTTTATACTTGCCCTTTGTCTACTTCTGGTGCTATTAGATCAGGCTGTTTGAAGGTATCAGCTTCGTGATCTAAAAATGCACCAAACGTTGGTGTTTTTTCTTTCTCTATGCAAAACTCAATCATGCTTTTTGTAAAATGCAACAATTTTCCTCTACAAAACAACCAAATTAAATATCAGAAATAACTATATGATCAAGTTGAAGCATAAAAACTTATCAAAATGACCAAGTTCAGCATAAAATAACTCAAAAAGGTTTGATATGCCATAAAACTAAACAACCAAATCGAACCAATCCGTGAGTAATATTGGTACAGTATCTTAGTATGTCAGTCTATCTTTAGCAAGATTCTGATTTATAGCTAATACCAAGAAATGTATGTGTGAAATTTTAAGAGTGACGATGGTAAATTAATTTACGAGATGTATAAATAGGGAAATATAACCAGTGACAAACTAGCGTCATGTCACGTGGATGGTAAAAGCCATCTGTTTAGTTTAATTAGTCTATTAGACAAGAGCGAAGCATTGGAAATGAGAGCCTTTTAGTTTGAGAATGAGATTTTACGGCTACTATTAATAAAAATGACTAGTGAATAGTGTTGGTGCAGTACCAGGATATGTCAGTTTCCATCTTTACCTAGCTTCTTCTGCTTTATAGCTAATACAGAGAAAACACTTGTAAAATATAGTAAAAAAAAAAATATATGCTACTTAGAATTTGCATGAGAGGGTGACTATGATAAATTTATCTTTATTGTTTAGTTAGCAGATCGCTCGGCATTGCCCATTCATAAAATACTCTTAAATATGATATTTTGATTAATGTAGATTTTGTATTTATTATTGGGTCCAATATATAGTAATGATTTAAAAAGTTGAAAGAAAAAAAAAAAAAAGACTTGTGCGCTACGACTGAGTCTCAAAACTAAAACGTTTAGCTTATGATTACTTTTTCCTTTGACGTTAATGCCTGAGCTATGAAGACATGTTTGCTGCAAGGTTGGAAATTAAAACATATTACGTTATGCATGCATATTCGTAATGACGTCATTCAACCTCACCTGGTTAATTCCATTATTTTAATTTTTACACTTTTGCACCGAAATCTAAAGTTTTGTATGGGTTCAAATACCCTATATATTTCATGTCTGTAGAGCAAAAATTGACAAGAGTTTTGTAGGCAAACTTTTTAAATAAATATGTATCTACATAAATAAATATATATAGAAAGTTTGTGGTTATAGTAACCTTTTTTATGCAAATATTACGCAAGCATAAATCATGTAGAATATCTGCATGGATATAATTACATGTAATAGTTAACTAAATATGATCATCCCATAAGAAAACCGAAAAAACTAATAGTGAATTAATTAAAATAGATGTTTAAAGGAATATGCAAATTTGGTAGATCTTTTGCAGATGAATGCAATTCTACGATCCATATATAAGAAAATTGTATTTTCTTTTTAAATAAATAAAAAAGAAGTTTTTCATATGAATATTAATACACAGACAAGAAAAAAAAAAGGTTACAGGAGTATAGATAAACTAATGCCGAATACTTTTTGTATCTACATTTTGTGGATTATCAAAAAGAAAAGGTAATTTACTTATTTAAAAAATATCTATTTGATTTCTTTAAATTTGTTTAAAAAAATATCCAATTAAATAGAATTCTTCAGATTTATCAGATTCAAACTCTGGTATTTACATTGTAAAGATTGCTGCCTTAGTAACATGTATTCTGCCCATTCTTTTTCATCAATGAATCGTTTCTATTTGTGTATGACAACTGACAAAATCACAAAAATATAACATTTTGATAGTGTTTATATACATATATATATATATATATATATATATATATATATATATATATAGCCAGTAGAGTTTAGTTTCCTAGAAGTATATCCAATGAAACATGTGTTTACCAAAGAGTGCTCAATGAGTTAACAGAGCAGGTATATTAAATTTATTTATACAAACATTGATGGCTACATATGTGCATACATGTTTCTGTAATCACCCGCGTTGGGTGATTACGTTTTCAGGCCAAGAATTATCGTTGAGAACTGATATTTCAAACAAAATATTTTCTTATTTCGCTTACAAAGTTAGAATGTAACATGGGTGGGGGTTATGAGTAGGGAGAGGATAAGTAAGGTCTTTGAAAATAATAAACATCTTCTTTCTTACTTCCCTTTTTTTATATTCCTTTTTGAAGTTTTGGTTTTTACGGTATAAGGTACTTGAGAATTTAGTATTTTTGTCTTGCGGTCAATAATTAAAAACATTTCTCATGGCTATTGAGTGCTGACCGGTGTATTTCAATTCACACACACACACACACACACACACACACACACACACACACACTAGAAGCAAACATACACATACACCTGTACTCAGGAGTGGATATACACCACTCGCTGTATATTACTCACACACACAAACAGACAATAACAATGAAGATACACAAGAATAAGATAAATAAAAATAAAAATAAACAAATAAAGAAAAATAAAGAAAAAAATCCCCGAAAGTTATCAACCTCCTTATGCATACATATATATAAATACACGTATAAACACGCACACTTTGATACACCCGTGTATATATACGCACATATACATATACATAGATACATAATACTCACATACAGTTATAACATGTTTATATTTATACTCACGCAGTTATATCAATGCACGGACCCTCAAACACCGATATCCATGTACACACCCGCATATTATATATTATGACTGTTATTATGCCAAAACTAATAATATTAATTCCATTAACAATATTAATAATTTTTTATAATATTAATAACACTAACAATATAAAAAATAATAGCAATAATAAGACTATCGATTGGGAACTTTAAAAACCTGTGGACACTAACCGGATACATGTCTCAATAATATATATATATATATATATATATATATATATATATATATATATACACACACGCATACTAGCATACACACAATATATACATACACACAGACTATCCGCAGGCGCAGACATATATCCCTATCCATACGTGTCCCCAAATCCCCACAGATATATACGAGACACATAGACATATAGATATCAATATAGACTCACATATATATACTTACATATATATACACACACAGATACCCGGTCACCCACAACGCATAAATACACACAATGCATGCACAAATACAAATTATTTTTTTAATAAGATGCCTTTTAACTTCAGTAGTGTGGTAACCCCTTTATATGAAACGGCGTATTATTATAGTTTACACAAGCGTATATATATACATATATAACATACATATATACCCAGACACCCATACATTCTGGTAATATACATTATTATAATCATCGTATACGAAACAGCCTTTTTTAATAGTTCATATATATATATATATATATATATATATATATATGCATAAACACACATGCATACATATTTACACAAAATACAAACATATGTACACTGCCACAACATGATATATCTAAAATAGAAATAGGAATGAACTCATTCACTACATAATTCTTTTTATCAAACCCCACACGCATAGTTATATTACCTGCCCCTACCCGCTTGTTAATTTTTCACAAGTTGTACGTTTTTTTACTACGTAAAAATTTATAGTGAATTCAGCTTGAAGTCCATAGGTCTATCCTCAGATTTAGCAACCACTCCTTCGAGGTTTACACAGATATACATAAGATATATAACGATATAATAATATATAATAACGTATGACAAAAAAATTCAGAGCATTTAGGCTATACAAACGGAATAGAAAGCTTTATATATGGTAGTACTTACCTTTTTTTTTTACCCACGTACATATACATATAGATCATATACACATACATGCACACGCCCAAAAATATCCACATGCATACATTATTTCGAGGTTCCCCTTACAATCTATTCCCCGTTTGGTTCAGATATACTATCATACAGGTATTTATTTAGGTTAGTAATATTATAACTGCTTGAGAAAATAGAATATTAAGCGACTTATGTAATCGATACGGGTAGGATCATAGTTACCTCACTCATCCTCTTTTGGGGGGGGTATTGAATGGGGGATAGTTGTAATCGTAGTTGTTCTGATCTTCTTAACTTAGAGTTCTTTAAGTGCATGTATTCTGAAATGTTTGCAGGATATAGCAGTTTCTTGTTTAATATTTAACAGTTTATCCCTATCCTCAAACCTAGTTATCTCAAGTTTTTCTGATAAGCATAATGGACATGGTGAGTTTAATGAGTAGCAAGTATTGGCCCTTCTAATACTCTTCCATTCTATCCTAGGTGTTTTATCTTCTCTAACTAATTTCCAGTAGTATAACGATAAGGAAGTGTCCTTTTCATGGGTTTGATTATTCATCGAACGTGTATGTCCATAGAATCTATTTTTGAATGTCATTTGTGTACTACCTATGTAGAATCTTTCATCCCTTGGGTTCTCCACTGGAAATATCCTAGCTTGGTATACCACTGATGAGGTTAGACATTCATTCCTCAGGTTTTTGGCAGTTACATTTATTCACAGCTGTGTTATCACTAATATTTACACTTTCCCTATTAGTCATCCTTAAGATTCTTCCATTATGCTTTTTTATGATTCTTTCCAAGTTATCACCACAGCTATAACTTAATTTTAATGTATTTTTATTAAAGATTTTATGTAATATATTATTTGGTGGGAAATGCTTGTTAATAAGTTGTAAAAGTTTTGTACCAAGTTTTGTTTTCAGCATAATATTAAAGGGGTGTGTGAACCAAATCACCTTCCTATTACGATTTCTAGATCTATTTGTGCTAGCATTAGTTACTTTATATTTTATATCTATGTCCGTATATCCACTATTTTTTCTTTGCAATCATTGAAAGTTACTTCATCAGATGAGTTCTTACTTTAATATATATATATATATATATATATATATATATATATATATATATATATATATATATATATAGTTCATTATTTGCCTATGTTGAAGTTAAAATCATTCATTCATTAGTTTTGAATGTGGAAAAAACATTAGTATAGGCAAATAATTAATATTTAAATTAAATTATTAAATGCTATCTGCATGAGAGTGACTACAGTGAATTTATGTATTACTTTTCTTGTTAAAGAAACTAATAGCGAATACTTTTATGTCTACGTTTTGTGGATTATCAAAAAGAAAAGGTAATTTACTTATTTAAAAAATAGCTATTTAATTTCTTTAAATTTGTTTTTAGAAAATATCTATTTAATTTCTTTATATTTGTCTTTAGAAAATATCTAGTCAAAAGTATTCTTCAGACTTATCAGATTAAAAACCCTAGTATTTACACTGTAAAGATTACTTCCTTAGTAACATGTATTCTGCCTATTCTTTTTCATCAACCAATCGTTTCTATTTGTGTATGACAACTGACAAAATCACAAAAATATAACATTTTGATAGTATATATATATATATTTATATTATTTCATTATCAGCATATGTTGAAGCTCAAATCATTCGTTCATTAGTTTTGAATACAGAAGAAAAATCATTATCGAAAATCATTAATATTCATATTTAAATAAGGAAAATATAATATCACCATAAATGAACAAAAAGATCGAAGCGAAAATATAAAAACTAAAATAACCCAAGATCATTTTGATTGCATTTGAAAATCCAAACTCTAAAAGAGACATAAAACTACTCACTTAATAATGTGTAACTTTACTATTCCTTTTCTACCAATCAATCCCGTGTTTTGTGTGTGAACAGATAAACTTCAAAAACAATATAACTTAACAAGATATATATTTTATTTACTCCTTACAAGGTTTGATTGGTATTGAAAAGCCAGCACATGTTATACTTGGGAGATTCTCTCACCTTCCGCAGTTGCATCTTGTTGACCTCATGAATTTTATGTCAAACTCCACGATTTTGAACTATCCTTTATCGAATCTGTAGGTTTCAAAGTTCGATATGATGGACCTAAAGTAGGCCAGAGGTTACATCGGTCGAAACGTATGTTTAATGCATATGAAATAAGTAGTGATCAGTGACTAGATAGATATTTCTGCCTCCCTCTCTCTCAAGTTACAACTCTCTACGATTTGGTAATGAGATAGAGACAAAAATACCATAATTTTGTGGGCAGCAAAGGTCATGTTTAATCTGAGATATTATCTCTGATTACCTCCTAAATAACAAGTGCTGGAGATTTAAAGTATTTAAAACTTAATTTGAAACTGACACCAGTCATTGTTATTTCAGGTAAAGTCCACACAGTATTAAATTCAGAATAGCTATCAAATTATGTGGAAACCAAACACTTATTTTGAGTATATTGATAAAATATCAATAATTTGAAGAGAGAAAATGATTGATTTGACAAATATTTATATTATCAAATTACGAAGCAACGTCTTAGTTGTTCATTATAAACCTTTTTTATAGCTTAGGAAGAGAATAACAACCAAGATGAGAATACTTGGCCAAATAATCCAAATATAAATTACCAATCATTAATCTAAAAAGTTTCGAAAAAAAGGAGCCTCTTTACGCATGGGATAACAGTTCGTGCAACTATGTTGATTCAAGATTGGAATGTGAAATTATGTAGCAATGTTTCACCACTTATAAATTAGATAAGCATGAAATAACTTGTTGAAGCTTTTGTCTCTTATTTTAATTATTTAAAAATCGCAAGAAGAATATCAGTCTCAGAACGTGTCAAATGAATTCCTTGAACAGAAGTTTTGCACCAATTTTATGTCACATTATTATTAAACGTTTTTTAGCTGTAGACTAAACACTAACATTGAGTGTCCCCCAAGCCCAACGATCTTGGGTTAGTGTTCACTTGGTTTATGTTCATATTGGGTAGGATGAGATGCAATTCTAAACCTAAATCATGTTGAAACAATGTAGCATATGGATGGATTTTTTTTCAAACATTTTGTTAACCAGTTTAACTCCGTCAATTACTGATATTTTCATCCATATAGTGCATCATCTTTTCACCCACAAATTATTAAAAGTGATTATTTAAATGCAGGTTAAAAATTTTTCACCTTTTAAAAGAACAAAATACTTGAAGAAGACCATAGGACACATCGACAGAAACCTCGTTGAAATATAAACATCAACAATTAAAATCTGTAATTTTAGAGATCCAGTACAATGCAAAATTTATAAAAAGTAGCAAGGCTATCCTGCATTCTCCCACCATAAAATATGCTTGAATATGATATTTTAATTTATGCAAATTTCGTATTCGTATTATCATAGTCAATACTATCTTGATTATTATATTGTACCCATTATATAGTAGTGATTTTAAATGTAAAAAACTTAGGTTCCAGCAGCTAGAATCGAAACCAAGACATGTAGATCTCCAGCCTTACCATTTGACCTAAATCCATATATATACAAAAACTTTTACAAATATTGTAAAAAATATAAATGTATATTTGCGCATGCATAAAAGAGCACTCCAAGTCGACTAACGACTGGCACAATCAATTTTTTTCAATTTTGACCCCTTAGCAGCTATATTTATGTGCTAAATACCAAATCGAATTTGTTCCATAGGTCCAAATCCCTGATATATATAGTTTCAAGTCTGTAGACCAAAATTAACATAAGTTTGGTAGGAATCGTTCCTCACAAAGACAAGGTCATTCATTATATATATATATATATATATATATATATATATATGAGAGATCGAAATATTTATTTGTCTATAATGAACTAAGTTTCGGCGATATAGCACCTTAATCAGGAGTAGAATCAGTTTTTTTCTTTCGTAACTTTCTAAAATTACAGATTTTAATTCTAATTTAAGCAACGTTTATACAGAGGAGAAAAAAATCACTAAATTTCAACATTTATGAGAAGTCGTGAGAAGAAAAATGTAAATAATTATATTTTAAGTTTTCTGATTTTCTGAATTCTCAGTCTCTGTTAATGCTTGCAAGTAGTTCATTTCTGTTCGTTGGCCGATGGCAATTTCCAATATTGGGTGGGGATTTACTATACAGGTCGCTTTGTGATAATGTCAGATTTAGCTCTTATAGATTTGAGTGTTGACAAAATTAACGAAAAAAAAATGAATTGCTCTTAATTTGGTGATTTGGGTTTTAAAATAATTGGTAAAAAGTTAGGGAAAGACATGATTAAATCAGTTGGGAGGACACAAAAAAATTACAAAATGATGAAAATTTTACTTTTTAAAAATATTAATGAGAGGCAATTAGTTTGTATGACGGTTAATTAGCTTAAAAATAGCAGCGTAAATAATTGTGTACAATTTAAGTAGGTGTACACATGTCCTCATAGTTGCATGTGCGTTCACATGCACACATAATTATTTAATATATACACTTATGAAATAATACATGATATATATAATATGCAGATCATTTATTTAAAAACTGTCACATATTTAAAAGACGTATCGATTATCATATAAACATTTCGATACTCTCCCAATCGAAAATGTAATCCAAGTTGTTTACATTCTAATATGTTAGCCATCCATTAATCCTAGCTTGTTGTTGGTTAGGGTTAATGGGCAGATCACAAAAACAGAATACAGGCAACATAGCAGATCACATAATGGTAGGCCAAATATTGAAAGAACACTAATATTTCTACAGTTTGTTGTATTATAAAATTGATTCAAATAAGATATTTTCAATTTCTAAAAGAATCCACAATGTTTCTGATTTTTTTTTTTTAAATGAGAATTTATGTCCATTTGTATTGTTCGGACTTCTGTTCTCATCTTGGGTGTTATTCTCACAATGTTTGATCAATAGTTTTGGCAATCAATATTAACAATAATTAATTTTTTAATAAAAAAGAATACATTATCAAAATCTTTAAAAAATTGAGGGAGATGAATTAAGTTTTCAAAATAACAACAGATGGATATTAAATATATATAATGCAAATTATACATAAAAAAGACAGAGCTAGATTGATAGCCCTCAAATGGCACAGGCGATTAAAAAAAATTCACACAAAGGTACTTGATATGTCTGACAGTGTTCTTACGTAGGTTTTGCACAATGCGTCTGATAAGTATGGAAAATCGATGATTGAAAAATCCGATTAAGGAAGGACGGCCAATTTTGACCAAAGTTGACACTTTTATACAACCTAATATCACAAGTGCATTTGAGAGGTTTTATCACTGCTTATAAAATTAACTGTAAATTCTTTTATAAGACATAAGTGCGTTTAAAATGAATGTTTCTTTTTAAAGCACAATTGAACTAGGATACTTGATTTAATTCAAGTAACTATGCAAAAAAAATTTTATAAAACCAACTTTAACTCTTTGATAATACAGGAATGAATATTTGTTTAGAATACAATTATACCATAATACTTGAGTTTTGCATTTTAAACCTTAAGTGAACCCATTATTTACAGATAATTTTCTAAAATCAGCAATAGATTTTTTAACAATGCAATGTGGACTAGGTAAAGCTTCCTCCCATTCAACTGCGAGGCTTTCTAACTGAAGCAAGCAATCAATCGATTTGATTAAAAAAAAAAAAAAAAAAAAAATAGGCGATTTTACCGATTTTGATGACATAAGTATGGAAGCTTGGAACATTTCTTACTCATTCAATCCTGGGCAACGCCGGGTCTCCCTGCTAGTGTATATATATATATATATATATATATATATATATATATATATGTATGAGCCCATGTGTAACTGAAATAACTCTTCATTTTTATCACATTTTTCTTTGTGCATGTCTATTTTCTATCAGATCTATTTTATTCCAAACTAGCGGGGGATGCCCGACCTTAAAATATGCTAAAATTTTGTATTTATTATTACAGAGCCAATTCTGTTGAATATTATAGTCTTGGAAGTTTTTAACCTTTAAAACTATATTTAACTTATTTAATTTTTATCTTTTATCATTCGTTAGAAAACTATTTAGTCAGTCATTTAATCACCTTTTTTTTTTTTTTTTTTTTTTTATTCAATTTTCACCCCAAACAAGGCACAGTGCCACTTTGAAGCAGGGGGCTACTATTAGGGAATTAATTAGCGGGGTCATTATGAAGGGAGAAGAGTAGAAAGATGTTTGTTAACATTACACTTGAACTTCTGCATATCATTGCAGTTGGGAAAGCAGAATCCCGGAAGGGAGTTCCAAAGACCCGCAGTTCTGGGGAAGAAACTATTGGAGTAAAAGGCTTTCTTGCACCTAGGGATCTCCACTGTAAAGGGATGAGACTTAGTAGCTTGTCGGGTTTGTCGGGGGTAGTTACGTCGGGGAGGTACAAGTGTTTGCAGTTCGTCAGAGCATTCACCATTAAAGTATTTGTAGAACAGGCAGAGGGATGCAACATCTCGTCGATGGGACAGAGGCTGAAGCCTAGATGACAGTTCAGGACCTATCAGGTTTGCGACTCTTTTTTGAACCCTGTCCAGGAGCGAGAGACAAGCAGCAGATGCACCAGCCCAGATGTGACAACAGTACTCCATACATGGGCGAATGGTTGCCTTATAGAGGTATAGGATACTGGCAGGCGTAAGTAGTTTTCTAGCACGGTAGAGGGAGCCAACCTTCCTTGCAGCAGCCTTAGCAATGCTCTCAATGTATCTATTCCAGTTCATATTCCCTGTAAACGTTAGGCCGAGGAGTTTAAAAGAAGTACTTTCAGGCAATGTGTTCTTGGCCATTCTTGCAATCAATACATCAACTTGCTCTCTCGAATTCACTATAGTCCTAATATTAATTTAAGGTATAATCAGTTGGTTACCATGAAACACGGTTTCGGGGATTTAAAAACAAAACAGTATATTAAATCATGGCTCCCTAGCAGTCTTGATGAAACATCACCTCCCTTAATCTTAAGAACAAAAAATGTTAGACATTAAATCTAGTTTCCTACTTCTAATTAATTTAGCTAGCCTATTCATGTTATAAAAAATGTCTTCTTTACCTGTGAGATTCATTTTTTTCCAAATTCAAAATGGATATATTTTTTAATTTACTAGTGTTGTATTTATAAGATTAGAATTAATCCATTTGACTACTTATCACCTCCTACTATGATTGGTACTTTATATATTTACATTCTTACATATTTAAAATTAAAAATATTTAAAAGTTAAATATATATATATATATATACACACACAATTTTTTTTGTGTGTATATAATACATTTTATACATTACTAATATAGTTTTGGATTTCCTTTATTAATATATTCTGGTGAATTTTATCAGATTCAAAAGCATCAGGATAACGAACAAATGCTTTATTTAAATATTTTAGTTTTATCCCCACCTTGTTTTATTATTACTAAGCTAGAAACTGGGAATATAAATCCATTAATTTTAAAGTAACGCGAGCTATTCCCCAAAACTCTAACATAATGGTTCCAGAAAACATAAAAACAGGGCAGATACTACCTTTATGCGGCATACAAACTATTTGAAAGGGGAAAGAGTTTCTTTTATCAAATATTTTATAAAGAAAAATCCCATCCTCAATTTTTATATCTAAATACTGATTTCAAAAGATTAAACAAATGACTTGGGTGCTATTAGCGAGAATCGAAGCAGAAACATTTAGTGCTCCAGCTGCATTCCCTACCGTTTGAGCTATCGACAGATAGATAAAAGATTTAACATTGAACCACTTCAAGCTATGAATAAATTTGCACATGCACAAAAGTAACAGAAATAATTTCGGCAAATTGAAATGAACATTTAGCATGCCAACATATTTCTGTAGGCATTATTATGTTATTCATCCATCCAAACAAAGATTTTACTCGTTATACAGCATCCTTGGTGTATGATTACTATTTCTTAATTTTAGTGTTATGTGACCAGTGATTTAAGAGTTTCTGTTAAATATTGTCAGGCACATACATACATCTACTGTTTTATTTATATAGAGGACATTTTTATCACATTATCAGCATGTTCGATGTAACATCCATTTTTACATGCTGGCATGTGTTGAACGGCTTTAAGAAATTGACTTCCAAATTAACCTATCTCTGACCAAGTTATTATCTAGTCCTCTTTCAAATCCGTTTTTATCACATCCTTCTAAATGTTTTTTTTTGCGGGGAGGGAGGCTTTCTCCTGTTAACTGGATATTCTACCGCAACTATTTTAAATCTACTAATCCAAAAACTCTATCTTTTTCTTTTTTCTGTGACCATACTAACGAAGTTGCTTTTACCGTCCATATTTAATCTTCCCCTGACGTCATCAGAACTAAACCTGTTTTTCACTCATATTATATTGTATCATTCTAGTATCAGTTCTCCTCATGCAACGCATGTCCTCAATTCTCATTGACCAGATTCGACTTCCGTACATTATGTCGCCATATATGCCTGGTGCTCTTCATTTGATTGATAACGCCCTTTCTCATTTTACTTTTTGTTTTTAAAATATTCTCCATTGATTTTTATTATGTTTGTTCCCAGAGTTTGAAGGTTGGGCGTTTGAATCGTTGACTTAATCAAATGGTTTCTCTCCACTTGATTCAATCCGTTACCAATGCTTTTGTTACCATATCATGTTTCAGGTTCTACTTAATGTTATCACTCCACCTCTTCCTAGATCGACCTCTTGGGAAGGATCCAGGGACAACAAAGTTAATTATTCTTCTTTGCCACTTGTTGACACTACCATGTGTTGAATGTGACCAAACTATCTCCAGTCTATTGCTATTGTTGAGTATAATATCTTCTGCTCACTGCTAAGCCATTAAAATGGTTATTAAATTAGCAACACTTTCAGTCATTTAATAGAATGCAAATCAATCAATATAAACAACTTGAATGTCTAATGCTTTATGACTCTTGTAATTGTGGATGTCTCAGAAAAAAGCATACTTATAGAAACTAGTGAAGTGCACAGTCTTCCACCTGATGAAACATACATGGAGACATGGGGTTGTCTGATGTGTGAGGAGGGTTTTTTAATGCCTCAACTTATTCATTTACATTGAGTCTGGAAGCGGAGTGTCTGTATCTTATCTCAGCATGACTTGTCTTTGAGTTGTCAATGATTTTGAAGTTGTTTTGAAACAACCTGTCAATATTGAGAATGTGTGAAAGAACCAATGTATTGACGCCTTCTATTAATAACCGTGCCTGGGTGAGCTGCTGCTGATTATCTTCCTTACCCCCTCCATATCTGAATTGGGAACACACCAATAAATTGACTCTGCGCCTTAATGTTGTTTATTGGGGTTTTTTGTTTTTTTTTTGTATCTTTCATTTGTTTGTGAAGTAGTTTGTTCTTTTGCCAATATGAACTTTTAGTTTTCTGTACATAAAGAACAAGAAAAGGAATTCTTATGTAACAATATCAAATCTTAAGATATATGCAATTGTTAAGACAGTCTAACAGCTTTTTATTTATTTTTTATGAAAATCACTCGAGACAAGGCACGAAGCCACTTGATGTAAGGAGCTAATAGGAACAAAAGCTGACAACTGCAAAGACAGAATATACTTATTGATCTTAGTCTTGAAAACACCAAGGCTGTAGGTAAAAGGAAAACAGTGAACAGGAAGAGTTCCACAATCTTGTAGTCTTTTGAAAGAAGCTATTGGCATAGGAAGCTGTATTAGAATGGGGTATTAAAACAACGGACTGATTAATAAAATTACAAAATTCTTGTTACTGGAGGGTATATATGAAATACACATATCACCTGCTCTACAATGAAGCCTAAATGTATTTGTATGTAGATATAATGTACTTCCCTCACATAACGTGAATAAATGTCCCTCCCCTCTCACCGGGCAAGTAAAAACAAAACCAAAAAAAAGTATTTCTAGTTTTTAAAGATGAGTAGAAAGCAAATAGCAACTCGGACAATATTCATCATTTGAAATTAATTTGGAAAGAAATCCATCAATATATTTCCATAATAAAATTTTTTCCTATGCAGATTGATATGTTTTCTTCTTTTTATATAATTTTGAGTGTGAGACGTTTCTTTTGTTAAATTTCACCGATTGAAACATTTTGTATGAATATTAGTATCGACACTGAACTATGCCTAATTTTGTTTTGTCATATGAATATTATGACTGTAACCAATGACAAGAGAATATTCTCATTATTTTGACTCTCAAGTATATATCCGATGCAGTTATTCAATCAAGAATCACGTCACTCATTATAAAAGCATAGAAGCTATCAACGGATACACACTCGAGTCAAAACAATGAAAAGAATATACTGTTGTCCTAGTCCTTATTAATCCATAGGAAGTGTTTTTTATTATTTATACTGATGACATATCTACTTTACTTTTATATGCTGTTTAATTTATGTAAAAAAAATCGGTGTTCACACGAATGATTTAACTAATTAACATATCACTTTTAGAACTCATTTTGATGAGAAAATTACCAGGCGCAATGATTTATATTTATTTTGTTCATGCTATAATTTCTTTTAAGCACATTATTTCTATATAGAAGCGCATGGAACAGTCGTGGCACACATTCTGTTTTTTAGTGTGTATATTATTTTTTATTTATTTACACAAAGAAATCAATAAAAGTTAATGGATCATATACTAGTAGGTTTATTTTAATTTCTTCTTTAAAAATAAATGTTAACGTTTTAATTGCGTTATTAATTCCTGTGAGCATACTTTTATCTTATCCATAGGTAATGAGAACTATTACTTATAGTTATGCAGGAGGCTTATGAAATCGAAATCAAGCAAATAGTTTAAAAAAGGAATTGTGATTAACAGGTTATATATATAGTAAATTTTCATTCCAGTTACCACAAAATATCAATCTACAATCATGATTTATTTGTTAATATATAGGCGAATATTTATATTTACTCTTTTTATAAGCGTCATAAACGTGTTTAATTGTGCATAGAGCCGACACTGCCATCACACAAATCATCAGAAACAGAAAAATATTGTAGAAAGTCAAACATAAGTTGATTGCATAGAAAGGAAAAATTCTTAATATATATATATATATAATGGAAACGCTTTTTCCTGCCAACTTCAACGTTACAGAATTATAAGTAAATACTTTGTAGACTACGTTCACTACTTAGTTACTACTAAAGCGTGTTCCTAGCCCACAATACATACATTTTGTCAATGTTTTACAATTCCTATTTTTCCTGACAGACGTACTCTCCCGAATACGTAAACCCACTGAGGGAGTAGCTAAAGCTTTAATTCCGATGTAAATCCTTCCTCCTCCGTAACCCAAACTCACAACTTCCTTTTCTTGTTTGTTTAACTTCTTTGCATGTACCCAGTTTAATCAAGTAACCTTTCAGCATATTACTGTTTTTTTTTATATAATGCATTACGGTTACAGATTCATTTAATAAATGTGCCCTTATTCTTAATCGTTTATTGGATTAATAGCTTAAACCGAGCCTACCAGCTCATTGTAAACATTACACTTGCATACATTTAGTTTTAGGAATAGCGGATTGTCACAGAAAACGAACACCTTAGATTGCACAAGCATGGTCGACTTTGCGTACAAATAACATGAAAACAAACTGTGTTTTCCATATCGTTCTATTAAATTGGCTTCCTTTAATTCGATTCACAATACTCTAAAAAGCTTACAAAATTATCCTTGCCCATATGCGTACACTACACATACGCAAACATTCCATTTGTATGCTTCCAAATAAGAAACCTCTACTATATGGTGATTGCTACGGTAGCCTAAACGAATTAAAATACAATCTACCAGGTCTCTTTGCGTCTATAAGACTATACGATAAATTTAAGCGCCTACAGGCAACCTTAACAAATTCACCAATAATGTACACAACTGGGAACGTGTGACATTTCTTTTTTGTGGTATTTCTGTTTATTACGTATACACTATTTTAACACATAACGGAATGTGTTGCTTTCTTTCCTTTATAGGATATTAGCGAGGGGTACCCGGCGTTGCTCGGGTGTTTGTAGGTGTCTGTGGTGTTGAATAAAAAAGAAACCGGGGGGGGGGGGGGGTAGGATCGAAGCCGAAGCCCTGAGGCGAAGTTTGAAAATAAAATCGGCCAGCCAGAATGAAGCATTGTTGTAAGTGAAAGATGTTTGAAAGTCGTCGAGCGTTACGACGATGACGATGTAAGCATTGCTATAAGCGAAGTAAGAAAAGAAAACAACGTTTTAATTAAGCGGGGGAGGGGGGTAATCAAAACATCGGAAAAAACACAAAAAAACTAACCTAAGGCAAACGAACGATGAAAACAGAAACACGAACACGTGAAAAATGGCTTAAATAAGCCTGTTTCGATATTAAAATTTAAAAAAATCGGTGGAAAACGAACGTTACGTGAAAAATGGCTTAAATAATACAGGGTTCAATATTTAAATTTAAAAAATCCCCCCCAAAAAACATCTCACACCACGATTCGAACCCAAAACGTTTAGATAATGAACCAAGGCCTTAACTACCTGAGCTAAAGCGACGTATATGAAATTTGTTCGGTTTTTCAACTATTTAAAGTAAATCACGTCACAACGTCATGACGTCATCTGACGCATGCGTTGTTGACCCCCCTGTCGAAAATTGTCGATTTCGGGGTGAAAAAATTAACGTTTTTCTCTCTCTCTGTTTGCGTCTCTCTCTCTCTCTCTCTCTCTCTCTCTCTCTCTCTCTCTCTCTCTCTCTCTCTCTCTCTCTCTCTCTCACACACACTTTGTCTTCCGTACTCTAAAGAGTGTTACTAAAAAAGAAAATGGCGTCTGGGTTTGTTTTTTTGTAAAAACTTTGATCGTTAATATTTTTTGTAAGCGTAGTTTTTTTTTTACTTCACATTTTTGGCTTGTTATTTAACTATCGTATCTAACTATTTTTAAAATGCTAATAACTTTGGTAACGTTGTTATAGCGTAGAAATTCATAGTTTAGCTTGTGTGAGGGTTACATTTTTTTTACCGATAACGTTTTTTAAATTCAGACTGCCATTACAGCTTGCTGACGTCAAGATCACGTGACATGACTCAGCGGGTTTTAAATACAAGTTGACCTAAAAAAAACGGCCCCGTGTATACTTTATGTAGAAGAGTTGGCGCCCGTATTTTTTTTGGGCAGTTATAAATCGATTTAAAAATATGTAATGTTTAACATTAAAATGCCACTTTCCCCCCCTGCAGAAAATCGATCAGTTGACGCACTTCTAATGGTCATTTTGGGCTAGTTGTTCGATATTTGTCGTCCGGAGGGTGGGGCTTTCATATGGGACCAAGTTTGTGAATTTTTGTTCCGTCGGTCAAAAGTTTTTAGCAGACACACAAACATAAATACATACATACATTTTCGCTTTTATATATATAGATTCCACTCAAATTTTTAGTATATTTAATACTTTTTAGAAACATACACACCAAAAACAAAACAAAAAAACACTACTACGAATACCTCAACTAAAATCATTTTTCCATCTAGGTAGAGCAGTAACTTATCTTGTCTTTGGTAACAATTATTTGTGATAGTTTTTTTTCTTTTTTTTAACATCTCGTTTGACCGATTTTGTTCCCTTAATTGTTACCTGAAAGAACAAATTGTTTGGCTTAGACCCCTTCGCCCAATTTTCGTAATAGCTTTCGAAATCAGTTTATTTTTTCAGCATGGTACGTAATCAAGGAAGGATTTTTTGAAAATTTAAAACAGAACAAAAATTATTTTCTTTTGACCACTTAAGGACCATACTGTCGGTGATCCTATTATGTTAATTTTCTCTGCGATGGAATCCCATCCTAAGGAAATGAAACTAAACTTCTGTGTATTTATAATTTATATTTCTTTCATAAAATATTGCATTACTTGGTTGCAATTACGTCACTTATCACGGTAAGACAATAAAAATATAAAAATAAACCCCAAAACTTACAAAAAAGAAAACGGTCCGAAAAAAATGAAAGGTTTTCGTTTCATTTCGATGATAAAAATAAAAGAAATGAAGAAAAAAACAAATAAAAAATAAAAAGGGAAAACATCCAAATAAAACTATTCGATAATAGAAAAACAACTTAGAAAAATGCAGAAAAAAACATGAAAAGTTAGGTATTTATCGCCAAAAAAGAGCATGGAACAATAGAAAAGAGGAAAATAAAGAAGCAAATGTAAAAACGTTCAACTGATGTTACGACGCAGACCCGGATCAAGTGCTCCACAAAGACGTCATTGAAATCACGTCTTGTTTTATTCCATTTTAACCAATTCAAGGAAGACCGCTAGACGTGCATGCGTGGTTGCCGAAAGGAACAGTTTTTTGCGACCCTCGCTGAATTTGTTTTCAATAAGAGAAATAAGGAACCACGTTATAAATAATGAAACTCCCTCTCCCACAAAAAAGGAAAAATATTTTAGTAATATATTTGACGGACGTTTATGTCATTGCCGCCCCTATAAATTCCACGATTTACATTTTTCTTTTTTAATGTTTAACGTTAATCTCGTTGATTACAAACTTTCAGAAAAAAAATATATAAATGAAAAAAAAAATGTTTTTATGACTTATCGTCGGGGATCAGTTTTCAATTATACCGTTCTTAGAGGAGGGGGATTAATTTCATAGACGTACGCCAGAGATTCGTCCATATTTTCATCTAAGTTTTGGCGATTGATCCAACAATATTTTTTATTAAATCAAATGAACAAAGGAAGAAAGCTTGGATGGTTTAGAACGACGCAACGGTATTTTCTTTAGATATAAACATCACCAGAGGTAGTTGCGCTAACTTATCTATATGAAAGTTATGACTTTTTTGAGTTGTGTAACTTTTTAAGCTAAATTATAAATGCATTATATAAATGCGTGGTGATCGAGCGGCCATCTTGAATAAGGGCTGATGTTGTCTTTTTTGTATGATCTGGAATAATAGAATTTCAAGTAGCAGCCAATAAGAATAGGAGGAATTTTATTGGGGAGAAATCATTTTCGAATAGTGAAGTGTAATGGTAGTTGTAGGTGTATGAGTGTTTAATCCAATTAATAAGGGTATTGGGTCAAAATAGTTATATATTTACTCGGTCCTCTCTGGTAGAATGGGAGGACTTGTCAGGTAAAGAGGAAAATACGAACTACTTCGTCTGTAGATCTAGCCAATAGTGACAATACCTCTCCTAGGATGTAATATAAGATTTAAAGAATAAGTGTGTATAAAACGACGCAGTAAAGTTACATAAGACGGAGGTTAAAGGTTTAGACATAATAAATTTGTATGTGACATCTGTTAATTTGATGCAGAGGCGAATTTCTGCAATCAAAATATTATATACAGGATTAATAAACAATATCTATAAACAGCTTCATAAAATACGCATATAATGATATCACCAATATTATGACAAGCATTAAACATACCTATTGTTCACTTGATTCAAAAGAATAAAAATTCATTCATTTATGAGACTCGAATAAGAATTAGCATGAAAATAAGCTCATAAATTATATTTTGGATATTTTCATGTACACAAACACAAACTAATTTTAAGCAAAAAAAAAGAATACTTAATATTTTTTAATCAGAATTTTTTAAAACTTCGTCCGGTCAGTGCCGACAAATGTGTGTGTGTATATATATTGTAAGTTTTATATTTAAATTTCTTTTCGAAAATAAAATTTTCAAAACAAAAATTTATTGCTTGAATAAGAAATACAATATTAAAAGGATTTTCCTTAAATCATGGATTTTTAATGTGGGTGCATCTCCTCAAAGGAAAGTTATTAGCAAAATATTTGTTCTGGCTTGATATAATGCTGCTATTTAGCCTATTGTGCAATTTTGTTTGAATGGGATTGTCTTATAAAAAAATATTACTTCCCAAAAATATTTTGTAAGATTTGAAACCACAAGATTGATTAATCTGTGATATTATTCGTCTCGTTATTCGGATATATATATATATATATATATATATATATATATATATATATATATATATAATGGCTGAATAAAGACCAATAAACATGATGGATTAAAAAATAAATAAAAAGCGAAAAAAGGACTATGTAACCGTGTTTCGTTCCTTGCTAAACAGAGCTAAATCAATTTAAAAAAAAATTACGATAAAAAAATTACAATAAAAAAAAACACCAAGACTATGGTGGAGAGGTATACAATATAATTAAAAAAATAAACTGGGAAAGAATCACATAAAAATCAAATTAAATGCTAAAAGATTTTATTCTTTTTGCAAATAGGTTTCAAGGACTTAATAAAATGATTTCTAGAATTTTTAAATAAAAAGACAAGGGCGACATTCTTAGGATCGTGAACATGTCAACACTTAAGTTCGTGGTATAAGCACGGTTATTTATAAGGTGCTCGCAGACAGCAGACTCGTATGTCTTATTCAGAACATCAAAAAGTGAAAAATTTGCATAAAGAATCTTTGATGGTACGTGTTGTTTTAAATGAAAATCCAATCTTTGTGATGTCTGCCAAACGTAGTGCACAATGCAACAACATTTAAATAAGTAATATAATTATTATGGAGGTGGAGACCATCTTTGTGAACGGATGACAACATAGGTCTAGTTAAAAAAAATGACACATGCATTCGACTTTGTAAACAAAAAGAAAATCTTTTAGGACTTAATGTGATTTTGGTGATTCTTTCCCCGTTTATTTATTTTATTTACAATTATATATATTTTCCTACCCTGCATATTCATGACATTTTTTATCATACTTTTTCCTCGATTTTGCTCTTTTGAATGAGGAACGAAACCTGGTTAGCTAGCCCTTTGTCATTTTATTTTTTAAAATCCATGTTAATTAGTCTTTCTTCAGGCGTTATAAAATTTAGTAACCCCCTCCAAAATATTAATATATATATATATATATATATATATATATATATATATAAAGCTGAATGTGTGTGTGTGTGTCTGGTCACGAATAGGCTTCTATATGGTTGACTATTTAAAAAAACTGATTACATATGATAGATGTATCGAGACATAGGAATGGGTATGTTTGATCCTGCAGAACCGTGGTTCATTAAAATTGTGGGGTCTGCGTTCGCGCCTGGTCCACAAAATATGGAAATAAAAAATTGAAAAATTGAAAAAAAAAACGTTTGTGTTTTTGATATAGATGTACATAAGAATACTTTGATAAGTATGTTTTAACTTAAATAGGGATGGTATAATAAAATTGTGGGGTTTGCGTTCGCGCCTGGCCTCCATAGAATGGAAATAGGCACAAACTTTAATAAATACTTTTCATATCTATGTGCGTAAGTATACTTTGATAATTGTTTTAAAGAAATATGGTATAAAATTATTGGGTGTTCGTTCGCACCTGACCTCCATAGAATGGAAATATGTCACACACTTTAACAAGGTTTTTTTAATATAGTTCCACAGAATATTGTGATAAGTGTTTCAGTGTGAACAGGTATGGTATAATAAATTATGGGGCTTATCTATTTTATTTTTACTTTCATCATATTTTGCTTTGGTTTTGATACCCCCAAATTCAATACAAATTTACAACCCTTCCTTTTCATAACCTATCATACTTTAATAAATCAAAGTCCATTTTCTGTAGGCTGTTTTTGAACCCAGTCAACGACGGGTACTTTTGCTAGTATATATATATATATATATATATATATATATATATATAAAGTTAAGTGAAAATAAACAAATATAAAGATACATGTTTTATAAATGAACAAAGGTCTAAGTGCAGCAGTAAATTCATAGATATATCGTGAAGTGTCGAGAGGTATCATTTATTCGAATATTAAATCAGAAAATGTCCAAGATGAATATAGCAAAATCCAAAATATGAAACAGTAAAATTCCAATATATATAAATATTTTAACCTTTTTTCTCATTTCAAATTATGAACAACATTTTTCCAAATTAATATTTAAAACAGTTTTTATTGTTTAACAATTGAGAGGATATTTTTCTGAAAAACTAATATATTGCAATTGCACCATGATACTTGACTTTTGCATTTTAAACTTTAATGCATGCCATTATATATAAAAAATTTATAAAATCAGCAGCAGGTTCTCTACAGTGCAATGTAGACTGAAATAATATTGTGAACTAAATCACTGCATGGATGGATCCCCAACTAGAGCAGGCAATCAATCGATTTGATTGAAAATGGGCGATCTCAATGACAATAAAAATATAGAAGTATGAAACATTCGTTGATCATCATTCAATCCTGGGCAATGTCGGGTCTCTTTTCTAGTATTTTGATAAAAATTGTAATGAGAAAACCTTGATTTTAATTTTCGTTATGTGACATAAAATTAGTGTAAATGTGTTTTATTCTAGGAGTCATTGCTGTGTTGATTAATGGACGAGTATCTTTCTAGTATTCATATATAGTATGTTGAGAAGTTGGAGCTTTGCCGATAACGCAAGACCTATTATATTTGAAACTTTTTAAAAAACCTATCTAAGAGGGAGAGATTAGTGGTAAAATGTGGCAAAAATACAAGATGCGTTGGCGAATTGACTGGCGCGAGTAATTTTCTGGTGCAAAATTGTTCTAGTGTTGGGACGAGTATCCTCCTAGTATTTATGTTTCATAGCTATTTATTTAAAAGTATCTGATAAAAGTGGGATCATTTTTCGTTCGTGTGTCTCTTGAGAGGGTCGTCTTTCAACATTCAATTAACGCCTCTGATAAACGTGAGACACATTTACTTAAATGAACCCAATTTTATTCGTTCTTATAACATTCTGTACTCATCAAAATTTATTTCAGAAATTATTTGTGATCACAAAAATGTCATAAAATCCCAGGAAAATTTAAATATCTTATTTATACATCTTTTTCAATATTACATACTTTCTTTAGGAAAAGCACAAATGATTTAATTTATTGGTCATCAACTATCAAAACAAATCATTAAATCGACCAACCCAAATGATAGCGACTCCTGCCATCCTTTTCCATTATCTTTGATACTGGAGTGGGGAACTCTCTTGGGGGCTAAGTTAGTGATGAAACAATCCAACACTTTTTTTCGATTCTGATTCTAAAATCATCTTTCTTCAGGTGGAGAGAGTATTTAAAGTAAAAGTAATCATCTACTTTTGAATGCAAATATAATTATTGTCCATGTATTAATACGATATATTGTGTGTCATTTTCTGTGTCACACTGACATCACGGTCGTTTAATTGTTATGTACTTCCATTTCTTGTAATAAATAATTTACCAAGAATTCGGCATAATTTTGGTTTCAGTTTGGATTTTAGCTGATGGCACCTTAGTAATCTATTTTTTTTATAAATAATTTTATCAAGAATTCATAAGTTTCGGTTTCGATTATAGCTGTAGGAACTAAAGTTATATATTCATAAGTTTGAGGTTCGGTTTTGATTCAAGCTGATGACCCCAAGTCATATAGATGTATTTTTTATTTTTGAAATCGCAACTTTATAATATATAAAAATCGATAGAATATTAACTCTATAATATATACGAAATCTGTAAGAATTACAATCATATTTAAGCGTATTTTACGACCTAGTTATGCCGGGCGTCCCTGCTAACTTGATAAACTTTTTGCAGTTTTAACAAAATAGCTACAATAATATCAGAGCGTCTCCATTTATGCTGAATATCTGCAGAATGTCAACATCAATATCGGGGATATCCGGCGTTGCCCGGGTGTTTGGAGGTGTGTGTATAAGGGGTGGGGTATATAGTAAAGAATAAGCGAAGTGATAACCCTGTTTAAATATTAAAAAAAGATGTTAAACTTTTAAAAAAATCCGAAAAAAAACAAAAAAAACAGCGAAAAACCGTAAAACTTTATAAAAAGAGATCAGAAAAACAAAAAGCAAAAATAATGGAAAAAATGATGAACGTGTTCGGAAAAACAAAAACACAGCGAAAAGCGAAAAAAAAAAATGGCATAAATAACCCCTCGATTCAGTTAAGTCCATGGTGCGTTTCACTCAGTAGAAAGCATAGAATGAAAAGGAACGTTAAAATTCCATTCCAGTTTTTTAAGCAACTACAAAACGAAATAAAGCGAAAAAAGTGGCATAAATAACCCTTTGATTCGGTTAAGTCCATGGTGCATTTCACCGAGTAGAAAGCATAGAACGGAAACAGTAAAATTCCATTCCAGTTTTTTTTAAGCGAGTATGAAGTAAAGAAAACCCAAACCGGTGTTCTTTCGTAACTGTCCCTTATGAACGATCCTGGAAACAGTGTAAGTGGTGGCGGGGGAAGGAGGAAATAATTAGAGAGAAAAGATTTTACTACTTCCATTGATTTTAACCGATTTTGGCAGTGAACTCTCAGCAGAAAAAATATAGGAATCTACGATTATCGAGGAAGTGGAGAGGTAATATGCCTATGACACACCTCAGATATTGTGCTGCAGTTTGTACATATTACATTCGCATGAAATGTCTTTATTTTTAATCCTATTAAGGTCAAAATCATAGAGGAAAAATGTTCATTTTATATATATATATATATATATATATATATATATATATATATAGAGAGAGAGAGATGAATTAATCCCCTGTGGAATTTCCACATGTCCCGCTAGTCCATTTAATTTGACAAAACGCTTTCCCTATGGATTATATCCATTATTTTGATAAAATCATTAATATTTTCATCTATGGATTAAAATTTTATTACTGCTTTTTCACTCCGAACAAGGCACAGTGCCATTTGCATGTAAGGGGTTACTATTTGAGACAAAATATGTTGGGGTTCTATGTAGGGAGTTGAACAGTAAGATGTTTGTTCACATTACACTTGGACCTTTGTATATACGTCCAGTCAGGAAAGCAAGGAGGGAATTATTCTAAAGTGTACCAGTTTGAGAGAAGAGACTATTTGAGTAGAAGGTTTCTAGGGATCTCTAGAGTTTTGGGGTAGGATTTTGCTGTTTGTCAGGTTTGTTGAGAGTATTTGCGTCGAGAGGGTACAAGGGCTTGGAGTTCATCGAAGCACTTTTCATTAAGTTTTCATTTGTGCCTTTTTTTTCCTATTTATCAACTGGTGCTATTTTTTTTTTTTTTTTTTTTTTTACCTAAATTCGTTATGCTCTACAAATTTTTGTTTTACTGGTAATTAAAAATTAATAAATACTTTTCACTTTATTAATATTGCCAGTAATAGAAAATTTAAGACAACAAAAAAATTAAGGACCCTTTTTGAAAATGGAAAATATTTTGGGGGGCATGAATCTGTAGCGAGTTAATCTTTACATGAACTATAAGAAACTTCTATAATGAATTCTAACAAAATGGTCATCAAATAAAAGAAAAACACCCTTCTACAGAAAACGAATTATATATTTAAGTGACCTACACCATTGGGTGTAGGTTGCCAGATGGTTACAACCGTAAAGAAAGGCCAGATACTGAAAGTTTTTTCTTTTGACTTATACAGGTGAAATGATAAAGAACCACATATCAGAATTTCTTTGAGCTAAACATAAGACCTGGCATTTTATTTTTTTTACACAGTGATCACCACATATCAAGGCCCGGAAGCCACTCAGGGATAAGGGTTATTGCAAGTACATTACGTTAGTGTGGAGATTTGATGAAGTGTTTACTTAAGGGGGCGGTTCATTAGGAATTTGTTAACATTGGACTTGAAGACATCCAAGTTGTAGTCCGGAGGGAAGCAGGCAGACGGAACAGAGTTCCACAGGCGTGCAGTTCTAAGAAAGAAGCTTTGTTCATGGAATCCGCGTTTTGATTAAGGCACAGATATAGAGTGGGGGAAATTTTTCACAGTGGATTCAGCTAGACGGGTGTTTTTCGTGTTTTTTTGTTTTTTGTTTTTTTTACGGCTACTATTTCAAATGGAATTAGCTTTGATCGGTATCAAGTTCACAGGCAGGAGAGAATGAACGAAGTCTTTCTCCGTGGATGCTTGGAAGCTCTCTGCTTGCTTTTTGTTCCAAAGACTCTGTGGGTGGAGTCATTCAAAGTTCTGGTTGAAATTAATATGCCCAGGAGTTGGATTGGCTAGTGTGTGACAAAGACCAAACAACCTCGCTAAGGTTGCTTTCCATAAAAAAAAGAAGAAATGCCAATGTTCAGGATTGCTATAACTCTTTTTATCTTACTCTGTTTCTGACTGATCTTGTGCTTATCTGGTCTGGTTGCAAAGACGACTTAAGGTCCTGATAATCTTAAACGAATAGGAAAGACTACTAGTGGCTTCAATATAGTTAGAAACGTCAAGTTGCTCGTTCATTGTATCTTAAACCTTTCAATAACGTTTCAGGCTATCCTAACTGTATTCTTGACTAGTTTTTCTCAACTGGGGTTCAAGAACAAACGAGATAACTCAATACAGTCTTTACTTTTTTGTTTATTTTAATCTCATAGACGTGATATTGCGGAACATTGACAATATCTTCTTGATTCTTGTAATATTGGTATCACTATTATATTAAAAATGCAACAATATATGAGAATATGTTTTATGTCTGTATGCGCAAGTGCGAGATCTACTTCCTTTGTCAGTACTCATTTAGTGAATAGAACTGATCTAGCAATTATATTTTCATTCAATTTTCATTTATATTGTAGATATGAGATTGTCTACTTATGTTTATTTACGTTGAAATATATTTAGTGCAAATGAAAACTTCCCGTGATGAAGTATTATAAACGTAGAGTATGAATTTTATTTCGCATTATCGCAAAAATGTAAGGAAAGTATTTTTCCTTAAACTAGTTATTCAGAAATATATACTTAGATTTGTACAAGGATGAAAGTAAAGTGTGAAAAATGTTTTGTTCTTTGAAACCTGCAAGATATTTAAAAGGTTATGTAATGATGACGTGCGCAATTAATTTTGATACTCATTTACCAATTCCTGAATTATTTTAAATACTTTATCTCAACAATGTACATGATAATTTAAAACAGTTTGATTGAAATATCTTTAACAGAAATTTCTGTAGACATTTGTGACCTTTGAGAGTTAAATGACAAAGAACCATGTATCACTTTTTTTTTAGCTAAAAGTGATAAATTAAACTTTGCTTTATAAGAAAATGAATGGCATGTAAACAGTACACTGTATAATTGATACAATAGAAATCAATAATAATTCAAAATCTTAGTTGTAAAATACAAATTATCAGTCTTGTAATTGCTGTGAGAGTAGAATAATCATTTAGTGAATAAATTTTTGAAACAGTTTAAATAATTATGATAATAATCTTAACGATAATAATTAATATTGATTGCATTTAATGTAATGAATAGAAATAAAAGCATAACACTAACAGCCTATTATATGGTCAACCAGCTCTCTTGAAGACTATCTCAATCTGATGATGCTAAATCAAGTGATAATGGTCTATATGTATACTTTCAATCTATTATTCGAGTCTTTTTGAAACTTAACTACTGCATATCCTTTCATTTGAATTGTCTATTTTTTGCTTCTTTTCTATATTTCATAAACTCTTTACACTAACTTGTTTGCATATATGATTAATTTTAATACAATAAAGTTTCAGTTTATGCCAGTACTAGATAATTCATAGCTTCGTTATGATAATAATTTGCTAAAATCTTTCCTCTGATGAAAAAAAATGCATTCTCTGAAACTCTGCGGATTAATGAGATTTTAATATTTCTTTTTAAGTATCCTGTTGGACAATAAATTCTTGTAAATTGTTCTTTTATTATATATATATATATATATATATATATATATATATATATATAGAATAAAAGAACAATTTACAAGAATTATATATATATATATATGTGTGTGTGTGTATGTCAATTGTTTTTTTTTGTGCCTACTGATGTTTCTGTAACATTGTTTTGTTTTTTTCTGTTCCTTTATTTTCTATCTAACGCATTGGTTCAGTATTACTAAATTGAGCTAGTATTTAAAAAAGATTGAGAAAATTATCGGTTATTTCAGCCATACATATTTTCAGTATTATATATATGAGATAAGAAGTAACTGTCAAGTGTTCAAAAGATCTAGTGTGTTATGCATGAAGACAAACGTACATGAAAGTAGAAAATGATAGTGCTAGAAGAGGGTGATTTCGTTTGTTTCAGGGCAGGAGTAGGGACATGAGTTTTTCGTTTATTGTGCCCTAAAGAAAAGCTTATAAAGATCAAAATGAGTTTAGTTACAATTAATGATGCTCCAGCAAGAAAAATACTCCATAAAATGTTCAAAATGAATGGTTTATTCTTTGAAAGTCTTCATTCTGCTATTCCACTAAAAAATACAAAAAAATTATACCAATACCAACCCCTCCCAAAGAAGAGAACATCTAAAAGTTAAACAAATCTACACGTTGTTGGTGAAATCAACGAAATCAATCCTACAAGGTATTTTAAACAGGTGTTTGCTTATACATCTCTATATTAATGAAACAGCCGCAGGAATTCCACCTTGGACAAAAGCATCGTAGGTTTGCAACAGCAGATGCCACGTACAAATTCAGTACAGGTAAGCTAATAGCCACTATCTTATGTAGCTTTCGAACACCATTTCAGACGCATTCAGTCGTGATAATAAAATACCACATTACATCCTACAAGCAACACAAACGCCACATCGTTAGAGGAAGAAGTCCCTATTTTTCACTAAATATTTAGTCCTACCACTGTTACCAGTTGTCATCAGGACAAATGCTACACGTTTCACAGATCCTGTGATTACACCGACCGTAACTGGCTCATACATACATAGGTCTAACATAATCTTTCCAATTTACGATTCATAAATAACTAGACTGGGTGCCCGGCGTTGCCCGGGTGTTTGGAGGTGTGTGTTGAGCAAAAAAAAAAAAGTGGTAGTAGGCAGGCAGGCTCGAACTCGTACCGAGAAGGAGGAAAAGAACATGTAAAAAATGTGCCATCTTTGCTGTTGCACACATCGCCAAACTGAAAGTGACGAATGTTTAAATTAAGGCTAGTCAATCAAAAAGGGGATGATTTTCGAAAATATCGTCGAAAAAAGCGACCCCTTCCTGTAGAAAAGTGCTCAGTTGAGGGTGAAGTAATTAATGTTTTTAACCATTTTTTTTATATTTGTCGTTCGAAGGATCGATCGTCAAAACTATATCGATCTCATGAAAATCGGTCGCATCTGTCGAAAGTTTTAGACATACATGCATAATGGCAGCAAACTCGTTCTTGAGTATTGCCATTACTTAATACATTACATACATACATACATAATGGCAGCAAACTCGTTCATTACTTAATACATTACTGGCTCAAATGACGCGGACATGAGCGCCACTAGCAGCACGTGACGGACGGTCACTTCTATGAACCTTCTACAATCCTGCACATCTGCTGATGACCGGGTCCAGGCTGTGGTGCCCTGAACACCTGCGGGTTCAGCCCTTGAATGTTCCAGAGCCTTTATTTCCATTCACGCCCATATCCATATCAGTCCTCATTGAGTGTCTGTTTGCCGTTTTAGGCTACAGTTAGCCGTTTTGTAATCAAAATACAGATTAATGGGAAAATGTGTATTCCATTACATATCAAGTAATGTCTGTGCTTGAAGCTTTTTATAGTGAGAAAAGACTTTGCACCGAGACAATCCCACTCTCTGAACAACTGCCAAATTGAACCGAAAAGAACAAGTCAACATCATTGGATGCAGCAGTCGCCGCAGGTTTTATATCAGGGTTTTCCTTCTCTTTGAGAGGTTACCTTCACCATGGCTTATGGAGCCCTCTCCACCAATCATTCCATTTGATCCATGACTGGGATTTAGGTTGCTGGGCACCAGAGCATATTCTACAAGCCAGTGGGTCATGTATGCTGCAGCTCACATGGCCTAAGCTCCTCTGGAGATTTCTGTCAGGGTTACCTCACCCTTAGCCTTTGGTTAAAAGAACCTTGGCCCACAAGGTAGTGGAGGTCCAGTTATACAGCGCAGGACACTCGCCGTTCATCAAAGCTCCGTCTGCATGGCAGTGGTCACGACGTGCACGTGAGGTTGATTTGTCTGGGAGAAGCACGGTATGACGCTAAGACAGCTGTGTGCTTTTAACACACATTCACACCAGACCCTGACCACCATACATACATACATACATACATACATACATACATTTAAACAGACAGGTGAGATTTATATTATAGATAAAGGCTTCCTCACCAAAGTCCATCCATTCTGATCGGCTGAGCTTTGATAATTCTCATATTCCGGAATCCAGTTCTTCACTTTATTAACGAACGGTTACTAACATTAAAATATGGCGTCACTTAGAGACATATTTCGCCAGGCGTCAAGTTCATTTAATGCATAGGTCAGTTATGTAATGTAGGATCGAAAAATACATGAAAGAAATTCATTAAACCAACGTTCAAAATCAGTTTACTCGCTTTCTTTACAAAGTTTAAAACACGCTATCCACTTAAAAACTTTTTACACAAACAAAAACTTTTAAATAGGAAAACTTTTATATCAATATTCAACATTAAAATGTAAACTTTAAAAAGCATTATCAAACGTTTGAAAAATATTACAAGTTACTTTTTTTAGTATAGCTAATAAATGTCACTTTATTTTACTATTAGAATATTACAAAAAATATTCTACTTAAAAGAAAAACATGACTGACGTAAAAAAAAAATTCTTACAAAAGACGAAAAAAACGCTGATAAAAAACATCGTAAATGTATTTTATCATTTACATATTGAAACAAAATCTAAAAAAACCTTTCTAGTTATAAAATTTTAGTGATTATTTTCATTTTAACAATGCTTTTTTTTATTGGCAACATTTTCTTAACAATTATAATAGTAAATTATGTACGCTTTGGTCTTTCATAGAATTAAATCTTATCCCATGATAATCAAAAGTAAACAAACATTGATTCTTAAGTTAAACTATAAAAAAAACATTGACACAAAAAATTTCCCTTTCCAAATCTTTAAATGCACAGCTTTTCCTTTTTTAGCCGAGGGTTTAATTGATAATAATTCACACAAATAGTTGAAAAAAGACAAGGTTAACTTTGGTAATGGGAGTTTCAATTGTTCAATCACCGAAAAAATTATGCCAAAGTGAAAAGGAAATTTTTTTTAGGCTATGGGAATTATTGTTCAGGTCCACTGCAGTGTTTTTTTATTTCTTTTCCTCGTGACCCAATGTTCCCTCTGGAATACATGCACTGGGTTATAATTAATTTTTAGTTCATTCTTTTATTTTCACTATAGATTATAGGCGGACAGTAACATCTGCTATCTAATAGACTAGAGTACCCTACTTTCATTAGGTGAAAGCACAGAATAATGACATCACATAAATTCCCATGTTAAGAATAGGTTTATAGATACTAACATTGTTACTTCGGCTTAGGACATTGATTTCGGCCACGGACGCCAGTGCTCACTATTTTACTGGTTCGACAGTGGCTCCCACTAACAACTGTAGTTTTCTTTTTTTCTTTACGGGGGTGGGGAAATACTTTTACTAGGCAATGCTGGTACACGGGTCGTACTAGTGTGAGTATATATATATAATTTCTGTAAGTACATATGGATGGATGTATATGTATGTGTATTCGAGTTGAATGTTGTATGTGTTTAATATGTAAATAAAAGTATGTATTACTGAATGGATGCCGGTAAAATGCGTGCGCAACCACAATTATTATTACACATTTGGAGTTGGTATGGAAGTTCCAGTGAAGGGTTAAAAAGATCATAGACAAGCCAACTTCGTGAATAAGAATGAAGATAGGAATCATAGTATTGTGAGCTGAAAGAAAAAATGTTATTGAGTAATAAAGTGGTGACATATTAGATTTAAAATTACCCAACCGCTATACTCCATACCCCCCCCTTTTTTCACCTTCCCATTTTTTCCACTATACTGCCTCTTTGTACTTTCTCTCTTTTTCTTATGATTTGGTAAAAAGAAAAATATCTCCATATATGAAAACAGATTTAATTTTAGTTTTAAAAGAAAATAAGGCTGATGTTTCTCTAAATGAGGTGCAACAGAAACATGTATGCACATATGTAGTCATTAATGTATGCATAAACAGTGTGTGTGTGTGTGTGTGTGTGTGTGTGTATATATGTATGTATATATATATATATATATATATATATATGTATATATATAAGAAAATTGACTGATGAATTAAAAAAGTTTACATTTATTGACTCATCAAATGTTCAAAAACAGATAATACAATAAAAGTTATGACTTAATCGATGGAGTCTCGAAAATGTATACCTCATAGGAAGTAAATTGTCCATTACTATAAAAAAGAAACATTTCTAGAACAGTAGTGGAATCTGATTGTGTGACTGGGAAAGAAAGAATCCTTAATGAACAAATACACTCCAATAGTGAATTCGGTCTGTAATTTTATGGACAGTATAAAAATTGAAAACTTAAAAGCTACAATCTTGAGTATCTTTTGCAAGATGAGATTTATTTGATAATACTCATACTTTCAAATTCTCTTTTCTTCTAGAAAGTCGATTTGACCTATTTTTTCACTCTAATAGTTTTAATTGAATGTTTTTTTTTTTTTTTTTTGTTTTTATTGTATTTGAATATTTTGGGGACCTGGACTCTTTCACTTTTTTTTAAAAATAGATCCTCCAAAGTAAAATAAAAACACAATTGTACTGCGTTTAGCAACTTTTTGCGTTTCTTTCGTTAAAGATATCTTAATTGGAGCTGATACATGGATTATTTTCTGTAACTTCAATGGCGTAATCTGCATTTTCCTAGGACTTACCCTCTGTGGAACACAATACCGGGAGACTGCTTCCCAGCTGACTATAACGTAGTCGTTTTCAAATCTAATGTAAACAATTGTAAATAATTTTTAAATAATTAAACCCTACTCAAATTCCACCATTACTGATCATCACTTGACATTTAACTCTCATCCTCAAATGGTTTTTGGACCGTAATTAGCGGTGACCCCCCCCTCATTAAGACATTTTTAGCATAGCAATATATCGAATTCCTTTGTATTATTTTGAGGTTTTGTCTTTTGTACTTAGAGTGCATCATTATTTCATAATGGCTTTGTGATAACCACGAATATCTGTGTAGATTCTAACAACAAATCATAATAACAATGAGCAAGAAATAGTATAGTGCCTTTTATAATCTTGTAAGATTATAAGCTAAAGCCATATTAGTTAAAGATGAGTGACTTTTCTGGCTGTAAAATCTGTGTCTAATGTCCTGCCTTTTTCTTTGTTTGGCAGATAAGTGGAAGGGTGTAATATGTAAAAGACCACAAAGCAACACTTAAGATAAAGCACTTGTTTATGAGAAGACAATTTGCTGATAAAGATACTTGAACCTGTGGTGTTAATTCTCTCTGAGCTAAATCCAGTTTCTGCACAATGTTTATGACTTGCCCAAGAAAAATAAGTACACATAATATGGTATACATGTGCAGGCATCAAACGATGGTAAAGGTAATAAAATTTAGTATTTAAAAACCGTAAAATGATTTTTAAATTGCATTTGTATTATTTGTAATCAGACTACGATTCTCATGTCGGATGTTATTTTCATTACATGTCTATCGATATAGTCTCCGACCTTCCTGGTACAGCTTGATATATGGTGTAATGGATAAAGGTCTTGAAGAGACAATCTTCTGAAAAAGATTCAGTTCATATTAATCTAAATTGTTTTGCAAAGTCAAAAACCAAAACAATTTTCCTCTACAAAACAACAAAACTAAATGCTATGAATAAATACTTAGATATAAAAAAAAACTGGAAGCATAAAAACTGTTCAAAAACTTACTAGATTCGCCATTAAATAACCTAAGATTTTACGTATGTGCCATAAAACAATCAAATCGGTATTCTTTTCCCCAATATCTTTCTACTGCCACTTTCATGAAATTCCTTAGTTTGCGTGGTACATTGTTGGTTGGAAACCTATCTTTTGAAGTAAATTTTAATGTACTCAAATGATTTTTCTATAGCTGATCATTTCGGCCGATATAATCTCAGATCTTAAAATAAGTTATATCAGCTGAAATGTGAGAATAACATCCAAAATGAGCACAGTAGTTGGACTAAACCAAATAATACAAATTATTAATGCACGTGTCATAAATTCCGGAACTTAACATTTATTTACAAACACAAGTAACACCAACCCATGTAACACCGATTAACTCTGTTGGAATGTATAAACATAAAGGCTGCAGATTTTCTTGTAATCTATACTATTAATAAAATTCTAAATATTTATTTAGGCATGTGTGTATATATACCAATAAAACTTTTGAACAGATGCACCGAATTAAAAAATTCTTTTTTTCCTGAAATGGGTGAGTCCCTGGATTGTCCTTATCTATATATGGTTCGTAATGAACAACGCTGAGTCACACAAAAAGCCCGAAATAAGGGTTTTGGGGCCGTTTTGTGACTTTGTCGAAAAAGTTACCTGCCCATGTCAACGGAATTTAGCGATGTATAGTCGAGGTAACATCTTTCGGCATACGAACAGGACTTGTGGTGCAATGGATAACGCGTCTGACTACGGATCAGAAGATTCCAGGTTAAAATCATGCAAGTTCGTAATAATTTAACCATCATTTTATCCAGCAATTACTCCTTATCCCTTGTTAGGATATTTTTGTTTTTTCAGTGATTTTGTTTTGTGCATATGGGAATTTCCCATACTCCGAGTTCACAGGGTAAGTGTTGATGGTAAGACGATGTTGAGTGTACTCGATTTTGTGCCGACGCGGCGCAACTGCTAGTTAACAATATGTACACATGCTTTTTTTTATCTAAATCAATTACATTTCACATCAGTACAGACAATAAACTGGCTACTATACGTGCTATGTCTAGAATTATCGAAAAAATAGATTAGTTATATCATCTAAAATAAGTAAACATCTTTTCGCTTGATGCTCCCAAAGTGTATACGTTCATATGTACATGGTGCTTTTCCTAGACACAAAAACATTGGCAAGATTAATGCTTAACATTATTTGATTATTAACCCTTCTTGTTTTTGGTGGGAGTACAATTATTAATTTTTCAACCAGTTCATAATTACAAAACAAAACGCCTTAGAATGATTTATATTTTATGGAAAATCCTAAAACAATACATTTGGCATTATACAATATTTATTAGTAAATATTTTAGCTTGCTCTATTTCTTATTTTTACGACCGAAAGTTTCTGGTAATGACATATTCATGTTTTAGTTTTCGTTTTTTTTTTTTTTTTTAAATCAGTTATACTTTTAATCTATTATTCTTTCTTTATGTACAGTTGTTCTTTATTTATTTATCATACTCTGATTAATTGATACCTGAAAAACACATGTATTCTTTTCAGCTTCCTAGTGTTTAAAATTTCTTTGAAGTTCATACACAGTCATTAACTTACGATAATGCGCTAGATACTCATAGGCTAATTTGGTTTCCAGGGAGTGGGATTTTTTTTACAGATTCTGCTCTGGCGGTGTTCAACATTTCCATGTAGATGTGGTTCAGCTGACAACTTTAGAATAAATATTGGTTTTAAATAGATTTTATCAATGTATTTGACCTTAAGTAATATGTACACATAAATACATATAAATGTATATATATTAGGTTGAAAAGAAATTACATGAGGAATTTTTAATTTTAGTTTCAAATCTATTTTCAAATAAGTTTTCGTTATAATAGCTTTACTTCATATATCATTTTAACAAGCGTTTTTTCGCTTATCTAATCATTCAAATTACAATCGTTTTAAAACATTTTTTCAGAACGTTGAATACAATATGGAGAATTGTTGTTGTTTTTTTTTTTTCAGAAGGTTGACTACAATATAGAGAAAAACAAATTTGCACAATTTACTTTCAATTCAAGCTAGACCAAAAATATTTCGAGGCGACGACGAGACTCTTAAAGATTATGAAAGTAGTGATTGGCCATCGGATATTGACAACGATTAATTGAGCCCTAGTCGAAGCCAAACACATGTGTTCGAGAACTTGCTTGTGAATTAGACGTTAACGTATACGACAATTACCAGCCATTTAAAAATGATTGGAAAGAAAAAAAAAAGAACTTTATACTTGTGTGCTTCACGAATTGACCGACAACCAAAAGAAACGCCGTCATGAAGTGTCATCTTTCCTTCTTTTACACAACAAGAACAACCAGTTTCTCACCTGCGATGAAAAGTAAGTTCTTTACGACAACTGGCGACACCCAGTCCAGTGTTTAGACACCAAAGCTCCTGACGCTTCCTGAAGTCAGAGGTAGACCAGCAGAAACTCGTGGAATATTTATCTGCGAATAGTCTCATCCATTAAAGTCTTCTGAATACAGGCGAAACTATTACGGCGGAAAAGGACTGTCAACAAATAGATGAAATGCATAAGAAACTGACAGCACTAAACATTGGGCAACAGAAAGGACCCATTTCTTTTCCACGAAAATGTCCGACTACACGTTGCTAAACCGACCCTGCAGTAGTTGAGCTACGAAAATCTGCCTTATCCACCATACTCCCCAGGCCTCTCACCTACCAACTACCACTTTTTAAGTATCTCGACAACTTTCTACTTGAGAAATGCTTCAAAAACGTCTTCATCGACTTCATCTCACCAGAACGCAAAATTTATTATGTTACTGGCATAAATACACTTGTAAACTAATAAAAGTGAATAACAAATACACTGGCAGTGCTTAAAAATATCAATGTGATCGTAATGATCATATATATAGTGTGTGTCAGTGGCTAAAAGGGTAAATGACATGGAGATTGAAAAACTGAATGTGCCAAGTTCGAATCTAGTTTGTTCCCTAGAACTTTCATCAAACCCAAACTTTACCTCGTGTTTAACCTTCTAGAGAAAAGGTATATATATATATTATATATACTAGCAAAATTACTCGTCGTTGACTGGGTTCAAAAACAGCCTACAGAAAATGGACTCTGATTTATGAAAGTATGATACGTTATGAAAGGGTTGTAAATTTGGGTTGAATTTGGGGGTATCAAAACCAAAGCAAAATATGATGAAAGTAAGAATAAAATAGATAAACCCCATAATTTATTATACCATACCTGTTCACATTGAAACATTTGTCACAATATTCTGTGAATCTATATTAAAAAACCTTGTTAAACTTTGTGACATATTTCCATTCTATGGAGGTCAGGTGCTAACGAACACCCCATAATTTTATCATACCATATTTCTTCAAACTGAAACCTAATTATCAAAGTATACTTACGCAAATAGATATGAAAAGTCTTTATTAAAGTTTGTGCCTATTTCCATTCTATGGAGGCCAGGCCCAAACGCAGACCCCACAATTTTATACCATCCCTATTTAAGTTAAAACATAACTTATCAAAGTATTCTTATGTACATCTATATCAAAAACCCTTATAAACGTTTTTTTTTTTTAATTTTTAAATTTTTTATTTCCATACTTTGTGGACCAGGCGCGAATGCAGACCCCACAATTTTAATGAACCACCGTTCTGCCAGATCAAAATATCCATTCCTGTGTCTCGATACATCTATCATATGTAATCAGTTTTTTAAAATAGTCAATCATATAGGAGCCTATTTGTGACCAGACACACACACAGACATTCAGCTTTATATATATATATATATATATATGTATATATATATATATATACATACTAGCAGGGTTACCCGTCGGTGCCCAGGACTGAATGATCAACGAATGTTTTAGATGCATATTTTGTCATCAAAATCGGTGCAATAGCCCATTTTTCAATCAAATCGATGGATTACCTCCTAATTGAGGACCCATCGCAATGCACCTGGAGGAAGCTTCACATACCTCTCACAGTGACTAAGTTCACAATATATTGTTGTCTACATTGCCCTGTTGAAATCCTGCTGTTGATTTTATAAAACTATAAAATTATTTTATATATAATTGTTTGAATTAAAGTTTTAAACGTAAATATCATACTTCAATTGTGCTCTAAACAAACATTCATTTCGAACGCGCCTTTGTCATATCAAAGAACCTATTGTTGATTTTATATGCCTGGCATTATTGGTTGTGTGGTGATAATAGCTTGATTTTAAGTTTAAAATGCAAAAGTATCATTGTGAAATTGTGTTTTAAACAGAAACATTTATTTCCAATGCACCCTGTCATATCAAAGAACCTACTGTTGATTTTATATGTCGCGTCTTTCGGCTTGTGTGGTAATAAAACTTATCAAATGCACTTGTGATGTTAGGCTGTGTAAGGTGTTAACTTTGGTCAAAATTTCCTGTTCCTTCTTTTATCAGATTATTTCGATTATCAATAATCGATACTTAAAGAAGACATTCCGACACAAAACTTATCTAAGAACACTGTCAAGCACAAAGTACCTTGTGAAATTTCATAAAAACCGGCCCAGTCGTTTTCGAGTTCATAAGGAACGAACTCAGACACGCTAAGCTCCATTTATATAATAGTAAATAAATAAATATATGCAAACTTGTAACTGTAGTTTGTATATGCATAAAATGTATTAATATATAGTACAAGCATGTGTGCGTGCGGGTGTGTGTGTATATATATATATATATATATATATATAGACACACACACACACGTGTGTTTTTTTTTTTTTGTTTCTGTAATATAATACAAATATCTATATAGATATAATCAGGTAAACATGTCTATAGATATACTCTTATTCCTGCTATTTGGGTATGAAAAATATTACACATTTTCCTGATAAAAATGCCTCACGGACATCAAAGTTTTTTGCTCGCTTTCTTCAACACCATTTCTTCTCCAAACGACTTGTTTTCACTTGTATCGGTTGCCTTTTCTTTCGTTCACAAAGAAACAAATATTTATTGAAATAAATAAATAAAAAATTAGTACAAAACGCACTTTTTAAAGTACTTTTCTTTTTACATAAATGAGAAACGCTTTTAATTCATTTTATCTTTCTTTTTTAATTTAGCTATATTAAATATTATTAATTTACCATAAAAAAAAACAAGACCATAATACAGATAAAATTTTGTGGATTTAAAAAGGTGAATTAAAATTCTAACTTTTAAAGACTTGTAACAAAATTTTAATTCCATTAAATTGATGAAATGGTTTTTCGTCCTAATAATTCGTTGTTTATACAAATTATTTTCTAAGTTTCCAAAATTAAAAAAAATGCATTTAATACTTTTCATTTATACTTAAAAAAAAATAGATGGATGAAACAAAAATCTATTTTCGAAAATAGGAAACAAAATGTCTATACCTTTTCTAAATTGTCATACTCTTTTGTAATTGAGGCAAACAATCAGCTGCAGCTTAATTAATCTACTTATAAACTGAATTAAAAGAGATGTGAGGTTTGCATCTAAAAAAAATTGTTACTCAAATATTCATTCTTGAAACTTCGACTTAATTTGTTTAACATTACAAAGAAGTTTAATTTTAGAATTTACTCAAAGAAAACCTGACACACACACACACACCAGTTATAGTATAGAGAAGCCCAGTTTGTGCAATCATTAACACTATTTACCCTGAACTGCTATTGCTTAAGACTGCAGACAGATAAATCCAATTCAATGGATAACAATCCTGGGATAAGCAGTCTGTTTAGTTTTTCTTTGTCTTAAACTAGTTACCCTATCAAGGCTTGAGATTCTAGTCTATTTCATTTGTAGCTAAGGGGGACTAAAGATGGATTGATACCTTAAACAAACTGGACAATTGTTAAAGAGGCCCAAGGCATTGTGGGAAAATTTTGTCATATCTAAATGCTTCAAAGTGTGTCCCAAATCGATGCTGACGATCCAAGGCCACTCGGCAAACTTTTTAAGATAAAAAGAAATCAGTTGATAATGAGTTGACCCTGGCAGATATGACACAAGACCTGGAAACAGATAGTCAGCTTTGCCGGAAAAGCACTAATCTAGTTGGGCACTAAGATATAACTAAGAACGAACATGTCGGCACTCCTCAGTAGAGGCTCCCAAGGTTAGCAGCAATAACCTCGCCCCCTCAAAAAAGGAGGTAATTTCTGGATGGGTGCATCTCCTACGATCGAGATGGACCATACCTTATCCTGGCAAGATAGGGTCTGGTATTGGCAAGGCAATCTCATCTTTTTCAAACTAAGTGCCAAGATCGAATCCTTGATAAGTATGAAAAAGCCAGGTTTTGCAGTGAGCCACAGAGCAAGACCCAGTGATTGCCATTAACTTTGAAATGGTGCTTTTATTTATCTACGAATGTTTGACTTATTAGATGAAGCTCTAAGAGAATGCATGGTAACAATTTCCCATAAAAAATTGGCTGCCTTGGACTGAACATATGAGCTTTTTATTCATAAAAGTCGATTAAATGAAGTTTGTGAGAGAGAAAAATCGGGTTTTATGTAAAATATTTTCTAATTGGTGAATTTGGTTTGGTTGATTTGTTTTACGATCTATCAACCATTTATGGGTTATTTAATGTCGAATTCAGTAATTTGGGGGAAAATGTTTTTATCCTTGAAATTCTCTACATCTTTATATATTCAGTCATGGTGTTTGGTTTGATTGTTTTGTAGAGGAAACTCGTTTTTGACTTTGACTTGGCAGAATGAGTTATTTTTGCAAAGAGAAAAAACAAAAAAACTAACATCAATGTGTAGTGCATTTTTCATCAGGATGCCAGTATCTACAGATAGAACCAGATGCCATCACAGGTATTACTATTTCAAGCTAAAGTGGACCTGGGAGCAATAGTAACCAATGAGCAACTTCACATTCCCACAACCCTTAAATGGATCCTCTTTTAGTGTCATACCCAGGACACTTTATTGATGAAGGCAAAATTAAAGATTATTCCTTTCTTTGTAGTGAATGAAAACTACATGATCCTCACCGATTTAGTAATGGAATTTGCATCTGTTATGCAGCATCTTCACATTGACATTAAACAATCACAGTGAGAGGTCGTGTTAAGTATTGATGAATTAAGACAAGTGTGAATTATAATAATTGAGTGTGAACAAATTCAGCCAGACAGAAAGCCGGTAAAGCCCAAGACAAATATCAAAGGCAGGACTTAGTATCGAATGACATGTGAATGTATTGGGTGTTAATTAGATACAAATAAGACCCCCCTCCCTCGAGGTGTCAGCTCTTGTCAAGGGATTATGATATTGTGATGTTGTTGGACACCTTTATGGGGATCTTGTCACCAGCGTGTGATTGATAAGACATGCCAGCTTCCAGTGGTATGACTGAACAATCTGTTATGACAACCATGATGACTGACTGATGGTGCTTCTTCTCGTTGTCAGCTGTACAAAGTCATGTTGACGCAGGTTTTGTATTGAATTAATGCTTTGTAAATAGATTAAGTAGATTGTTTTGTTTCTCGCCATTCTGGTCATATGAAACTCTTTATCCTTTGCAAAGAAATTCAATAAAAAAAATTAAAGCAACCCCAGTCCCATCGCCACAATGTTGCATCCATGTGCCTGTTTTGCAAGTATTTTAATGGAACGTGCTCTGAGAAACTCATAGTACATTTATGCCCCCTCGACGTACATAGTTTCAACTAACCGGCAAGCAGCAAAATCCCACTGTTGATGTCTCTAGACACAATCTCAAATAGTAACCCCTTACATTTCAAGTGGCGACATGTCTTATTTTGGGATGAAAAAGAGTAATTGTAATAAAAGTGTAAATAACCTATCTTTTATTTTATTTCAAATTTGTAGTCCATTAAAACGATTTCTTGGTTCTGCATGGTTGCAGTCGGCTGCTTCAATCGAACCATATTCTTCATTATTTAATTGCCAAGTCATTCACCTTATCCCAGAGTGGCTTTTATCCTTCATAAATGGTCGACTCATTTGCAAAACGAAGAGACACTTGCCCTAAGAGGAATTTTCATGGGGAAATCAAATTCACAAGCGTTCCTCAGTCGCTTGTATTTGTGCTCTGGTGAATCTGTTCCTCTCGAGAGTCTGCATGAAATGTGATATCTAAACAATCTAAAATAAATTGTTTTATGTATTTGGATTAATTGGACTAAGGTAAACAGAAGACTGGTGTTATTTTGGTGTTTTCCTTCCCCTAGGCAAGTTGGATCAACAAAAAGAAAAATCTATTCTATTACATTCATAGTTAACGAAACGTTGAAGAAAATAACACTGCAGATGAAAACAATAGTTTGAAGTATTCAAATAATAAGAATAATCAATCCTCATCTAAAAAATTCATAAACATATTTAGTATTTGGCTGTGAAACAATGAAAATAAAAAAAAGATTTGAAGGACAGATATGGAAAATCAAGGTCTAAGAGTGAATCGTAATAAGACTAAAGTGATGATCAGTGGTTGTAGTGATGGAAAGTCCTTAGAAAGAAAAGTATTTTACATGTTTGTGGAAAGGGTTTGATGCCAATTGTTGCAATATTTTTGATATAAGAGTATGATTGAAGAAAATTGGTAGCTTCTACTTATAGATACTGGCGATAGGAATTGACCAATCAAATGGAGCCAGGTTCTGCTAGCAATCAATCGGAATTGTTTGGTAAAAATATTGGATCTTTTAGAATTCCCACATAATTTTTCATGTATCTACAAGAAAGATCTTTGCTCTTTGTCTGCAAACTTGAAGTTCAAGACTTATAAAGATGATCTACCCACCGAAAACTTTTTTTTCATCTCAGGACTTGTACAGATTAGCTACTCCTCGTAAACTCTTCTGAAATTAAACCTGACTTTTGATTCAGAATTTTTTGTGGTGCTTGTAAGCACTGAGTACAGAAGAAGTGCAGTTGAATTAAAGGTCGGTTAAGAGATGGTAATCAGTTTATGTGCAAGAATGTGTAGAAACTGATGAAAACTTTGAATGGATGAAATATGCAGAATTTTATTACTCAATGTAGTGAAAATTGAGTGTGACTGCAGTCACGGAGGTGGGCTGCATGTGCGAACTCGAAACCTGAGCGATGGGAGACGAGAAGGCGACAAATCAGCAGGTTTGATTGCGCATTAATTTGCATAAATGAGATAATATAAGACCGGAAGTTAAGATGTTTGGGAGAGTCGAGCCTTTGAGTTGTCAAGAACCGGATGGAACGTGGTTAGAGCGGAGAATGTCGCTGAGAATCGGTCCAGGTTTTTTTTTTTTTTTTTTTTTTTTTTTTTCAATTAGATGCTATTTCGGCGTTAAATACGAGGGGCGTGCAATAAGTATTGCCCCTAACCTACTTCCAGTTGTCTGATCTAGCTGAAATTTTGCATGTGCAATGATTTATATGGCTACGGGTTATGTGGCAAATTACAGATCTCAACTAATTGTGGTTTCTGTTTTACAAGTGTTTGAACTGAGTCAAGTGTGAAATGGAGTCTGTTGAATGTCGAGCAGTGATCCGGGTTTTGTATTTGAAAGGACGCATACCACAGGAGACTTTTGATCAAATGAAAGAAACTTATGGTGATAATGCCCCATCATATGACTTTGTAAAACGCTGGCATCATGAATTCAAACATGGCCGGAAGTCTGTGGAAACCGCTTCCAGACCTGGTCACCCCCCTTCTGCCATTGATGAGGCATCTGTCTGTCAAGTTGACGCTGCCATTTTGGAAGATTGGCGCATTACTATTCGCCAAATAGCCCAAGATGTCAAGATTAGTACATGATTCGGACGACATGTATGTATTTAAAAGTTATTTTTAAATACGGAATTTAACATGAAATCGTGTCGTGCTGAAAAGGAGAAAAAAGGTGTCGGTTTTGAACGATAGTTATTTTGGTGAGAGTACAATTCAAGTCTATTTTGTTTTTGAAGAAAAAGTAGTCGTTGTTAAAAAGAATTACCATGCGATTAAGTCGACTTGTATGTAAAGTCGTTTTTAAATGAGAAATTTAAAAATTAATTTCTGTGGCTAGCCGTGTTACCCACTTTTGCTAAGTAGTATCTGTCTTTGTCGGAGAGTGTTGAGCGCTAGGTGTGCCTAGCGGAGTGTTGAGCGCTAGGTGTGCCTAGCAAAGATGGATACTACTTCCCTACCCAGTTTATGATCATGAGATCGGGGGGGGGCGCGTAGTGAAATTTAAGTGCGACTGCAGTCACGAAGGTGGGCTGCATGTGCGAACTCGAAACCCGAGCGATGGGAGATGAGAAGGATTCGCAATCAGCAGGTTCGATTGTGCATTAATTTGCATAAATGAGATAATATAAGGCCGGGAGTTGATGTTGGGAGAGTCGAGCCGTTGAGTTCTTGAGAACCGGATGGAACGTGGTTAGTAGAGTGTCGCTGAGAATAAAGTCCAGGTTTTTTTTTTTTTCGATTAGACTCAAGAAAACGACCCAATAAAAATTAACATTGCACTTGAAAACTGTCATATTGTAATCAATTCCGAAGCAATCCTGTGGTATTGTTCCAGATATGTTTTCGAAAATAAACTTATCTCATGAACGTCCCATTTAGCTTTAGGCACATTAATGAAGAAAGGAAAATTCTTTAAAGCGGTTGTAACTAAATGAGTTTTTGCTGTGAATGATGTTGACCTCATTCAAGCATCTACCATGAACTTATCACCATAGAGTAGAGAAAGACTAGCAACGCCTCTTTTTTTTTTATTTAAATTTACATTATAGTTAGGTGTTTTCTAAATGTGTTTTATGCTTTGTTTTTGTAATTTTTCATGAGTTTCTTTTTCAAGATTTTTATGCTAAAAAATTTGGTTATTATATATTAAAATTTATTTTTTTTATTATTTTATTTTTACTTATATTGAGTAAAAAACTTCTTTTACTTCTACACATACATATATGTATCATTGTCCACTCATTGTTCATCAGCCGTAAAACTGTTTTTTTTTTTCCTTTTAATTTTTTTTTTCTCTCCTACCTATGACAATTAATTAAAATTCAATGATAGACTTAAAAAATATATTTATTACTGTCAACATTGAAGAGCCGCGTTCTCCATTGCTTTGTTATTAAGCCAACTTCAATTTGTATAAATTATTCTCATCTACCCACTTCCGCCCTCCCCACAAACTGTCCATCATTTTCCAAAGATTGTCAGTGGTTCTTCCACCACCCCACTGCCACCTACATCGAAAAGACCGACACTGTCCAATTGTTCAGCTCTCATTATAGTATTGTAACATCTGAGATGTTCATTTTGTCATGAATTGATATTTTTCATCAATACTTTGCTCTATTACTTCATTTTTTTTTTTTTTAGCTTAGACTTTTATTTTTATTAGTGGTTTGTTTGTATTGTTCTTTGCTGCCTATCAGTGTTACTCCCAACTCTGTCCACTTAGGTAATTGAGACATATTTAGGCCTGTGTGATTTGAAAAGGAATGAGAGAAGGGAGGGTGGAACAACAACAAAGACAAAAAAAAAAAAAAAAAAAAAAAAAACGAATAGAGCGAAATTTGGTCAGGAATTCCAGTGATATGCAATGCTGAACTCGTTAGGAAATTATTATGTCTTCCTCTTTGTTTAATTGCACTTTGACAATTACAACTAATCTTTGAAATAGATTCTTCTGCTTTGCTATTTAAGTGCTACTTTGAAGGCAAACATTTCATCTACCTATGTATGCTTCTATATATATGTAGGTAGTTAGGACATGCTAGAGTATTGGTGTGTGTGAGCGCTGTTTTCTTTTTATTATGCTGCAGGGATAGATAATTGTGTATATGGGATTTTTTTCATCTATCTCTCTATTAACTCTATCTCTCTTATCTCTAATTGTGTTTGCACATATATGCATATATTTGTGTGTATGTATGTATATATAATTAGTACTCACAAATGTGTTCGTACATGTTTATCTATTTGCATGTATCTGTATGGTAATCATTACATTTACCGACCCAAATTATTTTAAAGGAAATACATTTAGAAAATTAGTCAAAAGTAATTTGTTTCGCTTTACCTGAATACTTGACATTACTTGACATTTGTGCATAACATTGCATCTTTGCTTCGTTAGTAATGTAAACAAAGATGACTACCTTGATCAGAATCGATATTTATGTGAATTATTTGGACTTATATTTTCTATTAACTCGTTTTTTACAAATATATTGCAAACTTATAAGTAAATAAAATGTTTTTTCCTAATTCCACAACTCTTTTTCTCTTTTTTTCAAAAATTAATGTCCGTAATAGTAATGATTACTAATATATATATATATATATATATATATATATATATATATATATATATATATATACTAGCAAAAGTACCCGTCGCTGACTGGGTTCAAAAACAACCTTCAGAAAATGGACTCTGATTTATGAAAGTATGATAGGTTATGAAAAGGAGGGTTGTAAAGAGATAGCTTCGAATTTGGGGGTATCAAAACCAAAGCAAAATATGAAAGTAAAAATAAAGTAGATAAACCTCATAATTTATCACACCATACATGTTCACACTGAAACACTTACCACAATATTCTGTGGATCTATATTAAAAAAAACCTTGTTAAACTTTGTGACCTATTTCCATTCTATGGTGGTCAGGTGCGAACGAACACCCCCATAATTTTATTATACCATATTTCTTCAAACTGAAACATAATTATCAAAGTACGCAGATAGATATGAAAAGTCTCTATTAAAGTGTGTGCCTACTTCCATTCTATGGAGGCCAGGTGCGAACGCAGACCCCACAATTTTATTATACCATCCCTATCTAAGTTAAAACATACTTATCAAAGTATTTTTATGTACATCTATATCAAAAACACTTGTAAACGTTTTTTTTTTTTTTTATTTTTTATTTCCATACTTTGTGGACCAGGCGCAAACACAGACCCCACAATTTTAATGAACCACTGTTCTGCTAGATCAAACATACCCATTCCTGTCTCGATACATCTATCATTATATGTAATCAGTTTTTTAAAATAGTCAACCACATAGGAGCCTATTCGTGACCACACACACACACACATACATTCAGCTTCATATATATATATATATATATACATATATATATACTGGCAAATACACCCACGCTTTGTGTTGGCCTTTGCTATACGCTCAGGTACCCGCTTCGCAAGCACCCTTGCAGTAAGTGAATGTTGTAAGAGCAACTATTGCTTAAGATATTTAAAAACTTTACCTCCTGAAGTGACTGAAATCCAACTATGAACTTTAAAGCAAATAGATTATATCAAAGTTGACACTTATATTATTACACATAAAAATTATTATTTTTTTTTTTTTAAATTACATTTTCACCCCAAACAAGGCACATTGCCACTTTGGTGTAGGGGGCTACTATCAGGGGAAACATCTACTGGGGTACTATGTAGGGATTAGGGCAGCGAGATGTTGGTTCACGTTGCACTTGAACTTATGCATGTCAGTACAGTTGGGGAAGCAGTGAGTCTAGCTGTTCTGGGGAAGAAACTACTGGAGTAGAAAGATCTTTTACATCTAGGGATCTCTACAGTGTGGGGGTGGGATTTTGCAGCTTGTCTGGTCTGTCGAGGGTGTTCACGTCGTGGGGGCACAAGTGCTTGCAGTTCTTCAGAGCATTCACCATTATAATACTTGTAGAACAGGCAGAGGGATGCAACGTTTCGACGATGGGACAGAGGCTGAAGTTTAGATGCCAGTTTAGGGCCTATCAGATTTGCGAATCTCTTTTGAACCCTGTCAAGGAGCGAGAGACTAGTAGCCGATGCACCGGCCCAAATATGACAGCAATACTCTATACATGGGCGAATAGTGGCCTTATAGAGGTACAGGATACTTTCGGGTGTTAGTTTTCTAGCACGGTAGAGAGAGCCCACCTTTCTTGCAGCGGCCCTGGCAATGCCCTCGATGTAATTGTTCCAACTCATGTTTCCTGTGAACGTTAGGCCAAGGAGCTTGAGAGACGTACTCTCAGATAAAGAGTCGTTGGCCATTGCTATAGGTGGTAGAGAAGGTTTCTTGTAATTATTGAATGAAACCAGTTTTGTCTTGGTGGCATTGAACGTTACCATCCATTTTTGTCCCCATTCCACTACTGATTGGAGGTCATCCTCTAGTGTTTCTGCCATTACTTTAGATATATGTTCATTTGTTTTCCTGTCGTGCCTGCTTTAGAGTGTGGTGTCATCAGCATATATACCCATCTCAGAGGCAATTTTGTCGGGGAGGTCATTTATGAATATCAGGAACAGCAGAGGTCCAAGGATAGATCCCTGGGGCACTCCCGCATTTATATCATATTGTTTAGATGTACGACCGTCGAGGACAACCTGGATTTTTCTCTTATCTAAGAAGGATTTAATTATGTTAAGTATTCTACCAGTGATACCGTAAGATCTAATCTTCCTGAGGAGACCCTCATGCCATACCCTGTCAAAAGCCTTAGATATATCTAGAGCTACCGCTCTGCCCTCTCCCGCTTTGTCCAGTGAATGGTATATGCGTTCAGAGATTACAGTGAGGATGTCTGCCGTGGAACGGGCTTGTCTAAATCCATATTGATGGTCGGTCAGAAGTTTAGCATCTGTAAGGTGCTGGACTAGAGCATGGTTAATTAAGGTCTCAAATATTTTGACAAAAAGTTGGAGGAGGCTAATAGGGCGATAATTTAATGGGTCAGTTCTTTCGCCAGAATTCTTGAATACTGGTACTACAGAAGCAGTTTTCCAACAGCTCGGAAAGCAAGATTCATTAAGGCATTTGTTGTAGAGTTTGGAGAGAACTGGAGCTACTTCGGCTGAGCACTTTTTTAATAGCACAGCTTGGATGAGGTCGGGTCCACATGCTTTGGAAGTGTCAAGGTTTTTTATGATAGCATGCACCTGAGCAGGGGTGATTATCAGATGGTCTAGCGTGGCGTCTGTCTGCTTAGGAAAGTCAGGTAGGGGGTGGTTTAGAGGGTCCAATGTGGAGTTTGAGGCAAACCGACTGGCAAGCATGTTAGCCTTCTCGGTTGCTGAGCAAAGAACCTCGTGATTGTTAGTTAGTGGGGGAATTGTTGATTGCCCATTATTTACTACACTGTTGTAGATTTTCCAGAAGTCACGAGTTCCTAGTTTTTGTGCTTCGATGCGTTTTTTAGTGGTTTCCGTAAATTCCCTCTTAGCTGTCGCTATTTCTTTCTTAACGTTACTTCTAGCTTCTATGTACTTCTCTCTGTTTGAACTGGACTTATGTCGGTTAAACCTGCGGAATGCATGCTGCCTTTGAGCAATGGCAGTTGCGCAAGTCGAAGTAAACCATTGGGGAGAGTGGGGCTTGCTATAGAATTCCCGCATGGGAACATGCGCTTCGATTGCAGTTTTGAACCATTCAGTGGTCTCGGTTGCACACTGTTCAGCAGAAAGAGAAAAAATATTTCCCTATGGGGCGTCTCTGATAAGATCTCTGATAGCTTCCCAGTCAGCCTTTTTATAATATCTCGTTGTTTTGAGCACTGGCTCTTCAGTTTTGGGTCTAGAGTTTAGGGCGATTTCAACCATTATCACCGCATGATTAGCGTTCCCAAGTGGGCTGTCGGCTTTCGTTACACAATCATCAGGAACTGTGGTCAAAAACAGATCTAATAGTGATGCGTGTTCTTCCTGATCAGGGAAGTGGGTTGGAAAAGTAACAATTTGCGATAGGGAGTGAGATACAGAGAAGCTATGAGTTGCGCTGCCTGCTGCATCTGTGTAAGTAGAGAATCCAAGCCAGTTTTTGTGATGGACATTAAAGTCGCCAAATACATGTACTTGGGCGCTAGTGTCGAAGGAGAGTGCTGTGTCTATGCTGTCAGATACTTTGTTTATTATGGTGCAGTCTTGGGTCGAGGGAGAGCGGTAGAGAAAGTAAAAGTAGCTAATGTTGTGTTGCATGATTAGTCTAAAGCACATAAAGGCTTGATCATCCGTTTCTAAGTTTGTTTCTCTAGTCAAGGGAAGGGTATTACGAATGTAAACTCCAAGTCCGTGCATATGTCTGTCAGAGTCCTTCATAATGGTTAACATTTTAGTCTCACAAACGCATTTTTATTAAAGATATAGCAAAGATAACCCAACTTGGTGTGCACCATCCCTAGGTGAAGTTTATGAAGAGCAGCACCAAATATGACCTTAACCTTGAAAATGGTGTGCATCATCCCTCGATTGAGACCATGTCAGGTTTGGTCATGATTGGTCCAATGGTGTGGGCTGTAGGAGAGTTGTACAGACACGAACGCTACTACTTTGTACATATAGATATCTAGTATAATAGCTTTGTGACTTGATTCGAATCTCCCGACCAAAAATAATTATCACTTCCTACACCGATGATTGCCTAAGCATGAAACGCTAGTATGTGTAGGCAGAAAAATATTTATTTGAAAAATATTATAGTTATATAAATTGTCTGCGATTTGTATGTGTCCTGTGCTTGGTTTCTCCCTCTCACACACAAAGTTTACTGATATTGGAGTGATACATTGTGAATTCATAACTGAATGATAGTCTGTCGGCTTGATTTTCTGCATTCATAAGTGATTAGCCATATTTCTACAAAAGTTTCGCTCATCGATGTCTTTTTGTGACTGATATTTGATATTTTGACTTGAATTAAGACGGAAAACCAACTGTATTAAAACTATTAGCATTGCATCAAAAGTATATATTTAAATGCACATTTTCGTATTAGTGTTGTGTATATTTCAAAGATCATTTATTCTCTAGATAAACTAATGGTAAATGTTGACGTCATTATTTTTTATTTTTTCATATCACATGCTATACACTAACAATATAAAATTCATTATATTCGATTAGCATCCGTTTTACATGGTGGCATGTGTTGAACAACATTTAGAAATTGACTTTCAAAGCAGCTTATCTCTGCCCAGGTTTTTATTTATCCCTCTTTATTTCAAATATATATTTACCACTTTTATATTTTCTTTGGGCTTCTCCTGTGAACAAAACCTGCAATATCCATTGTTCTAGATCTATAAACCCCAAAACTCTAATCAATTCTTTCAATGTGGCCATACCAACGAAATCTCCTGTTCTGCTCACATCTCCCTATACTGTCTAGATTTAATCTTTCTCTGAGGTCATCAGATCTTAGCTTGTCTTTATTCCCAACATTACACGTGCATTGTATCAGTCTCATATCGTTTTCTCTGCATACAATAGCAATAAATTACAAGCACTTAATATTGAAGCACTTTTGTTTATAATATATATTTTCAAACACTTTGTTTATAATATATATGAAAGTGCTCGTCTGTCTCTGTGTCCTCAAACCAATGTTTGGTCTACAGACTTGATACTTGATATATAGGTCATTCGAACCTGTGAAATAAATTCGATTTGACTTTTTAGCCAGTAAAACTTGCTGCTAAGGGGTAAAATTGGAACTTTGCAGGCGTAAGTCGACTTAAGGCACGTCTCTATGCATGGGCAAACACGTATACATTAATGTGGGATTAATTTTAGTTTTGATATCCATCTGTTGGTGGCTCAGATGGTACTGAATAAGGCTGGAAAGTTACACGTTTTGGTTTTGATTTTTGGCGATGGCATTCAAGTCATAATTTTTTGTACTTTTGAAATCACTACTATATATTGGGTAAAATATAATCAATAAAGTATTGGTTCTGTAATAATGAATATGAAATCTGCATAAATTAAAATATGTTTAATTGGTTTGCTAGTTTATTATATCCTATTATAAATTTCTGTACTGTCTGTCTGTGGGTATGACGTGGTTTAAGTCCACTTACAGGCAACCCACCCAGGCCATTTAGGTACCAAAATGAAACTTATGACACAGCGGATGTTTTAGTGGTATTTATATCCATGTTTGGTGTAAGGAAATGCAAAATAAATGCAAAGAAATGCAAAGTAGTAGTTGTGATATGAATTAAATTGGTGAGAGTAGCATCAGCAGCCGTTAGGAAAAGTGGTGGGGAGAGGCATTAAATCGATGGGAGTAGCAGCAGCAGTCAACGATTAATATTGGTTGAAAAATACAAGATTTTTTTGTTTACTTTTAAAAAAATTACTTCATTTTCTGTCTGATTAAAAAGACAAAAAGAAAAAAAAAGGGGGACTTTCTCTGATTTGACCAGGGTGGTTAGTTTAGACCACCGGTCATTAAATAAAATACTTTTACTTATGTTTCTCATTTTTTTTTTTTTTTTGTTAATATTGGTTGAAAATACAATATTTTTTTTGTTAAAGTAGTTCAAGGAGACATTTCCTACAGGAGAACCGACGAAAATGTTAGTAATTCGAAACTCTAGTTTCGTAAATATTGGTTGTGTAAATACACTTATTTCGTAAATATTGGTTGTGTAAATACACTGTACTTACTCGCTTTTCTTTCACAATATGCAGCCATTTGGCTGCAACAGGGCTACTTGTATGTTAAAACTTTTACAAATTGAATAAGTTTTTACTTTTTTGTTGGTCAAAAAATCTTAGCATATTAGTTTGTAAATTGTTTCTTCATATCCTCGATTTTGAAGCAGTCCTTAGAATAAGCATCGATTTTAGATACATACTTTATTCAGCCAAATTTGATTTTGAATGTAAACTTTTGAAAACAAAAGTATGAAATGGGGAAATTAAAACATATATCCTCAAATAGACAAAGGCTTGTCAAGTAGACTAGACCTAATAATTGTGGCCTATTACTTTAGATTTCATCTAACATCAGGAAATTAGTAAGATGAAGAACATTATTTAATGTTACATTAATGCCGTTATTCATGTGCCTCCTTTTCTCGATTTGGTATATAGACATAGCGACTTGCCCTGACTTTGTCTCTCTCCCTCTCTCTTTCTATATATATATATTCAATTACATATAATGTGAACCGATATATTTATAGATGATCTATTATATAATATGTAAGAAAATAATGATCCATTAGTAAATCAAATTTGAATTTGAAATCAGCATTGTACCTCATGAATATATTGTGCTCATAGTAATAGAATCACGAGAATATCTTCACCTTTTGCCAAAAATAACACTTATTAATCTTATATATAAAGTAAAAACATTTCCTCTTGCTTCGTTGATAGTTAATAACTTTAATACAAAGTAGATTAAAATACTACAATCAGATATGGAAAATATTAGTCTGTGCTCTTAAAAACATTCGCTTTTCAATCGATTTTTATATAAAATCCTGATCAATATTTTTAAGTCATTCAAACGAGGGCGATCAAAATTTTATTTCCTTAGTTGCATATAGTGCTATTCTCCCTATGGGTATCAGGGGAAAACTTTTAATAAGACAGTTTTTGATATTCACTGCTAGTCAGATATTTTTAAGCCATGGCATAATTTGTACATTTTTATTTTTCACAAATGTTTGCACAAATATTAAAGTGTATATTACATTTGGATAATTACTCTTTAAACCTTGATTTGATTAAAATAAAATCAGTTAACAACGGTAATTCATATCGATTCCATATTTGCGTTAGACACAAATATAGCTAACTACAACCCAAGAACTCTAATCAAATCTTTCAATGTGATCTCTTGCTGAACACACATCTATGTAGATTTAATCTTTCTGAAATCATCATATCTAAGCCTGGCTTATATCCCAAGAAGCCAATGAAGCCACTCAGTTCGTAAATGTATAGATGAGTGTTTAAAAGGTATGTTAGACACGCTTTTTTTTTAACTCCTCCATTTTTTTATCTATACTTCTGAGCAACGGCAGGTAGCCCTTCTAGTTATATATACGACTTGGTATGTTGGTTATTGTGTAATGTTTGTTTATTAAAGATATATAAATTTGGTTTATCTTAATTTTCTTTCTTGTTCATGAGTAGTCCCAGAAGTGGTTTGTTTAGGAACTCTAGCCTCAACTGTCATATTTAAGTTCCATGAGATCTGTCAAGTGCCGTTCAGTGAACCTTTATGAATGCTAGATTAATCTGTCTCACGATTTTGGGTGAAATAACTAGTAGACTAAATTCTCAAGTCATCCGAGAACAATTAAACTAGAAAGAAAAGGCTGGAAAAATCTATGGTCGCTAGGTTTCTTAGCATAACATCAACTTCAATGTAAAAATGTCCTTTAAAATTACAATTTTCTCCCACCACAAAAATATAGGACATTTTATTTGCTTTACATCTCTACTTTATACATAGACCAGCATTACCTGGGATTGAGGAAACGAAACATTGTAAAGAGTCTCTAAATAAATCACCTCACCTACCCAATGTTGAAGTGTGGCCATCAATGTTGAGACTAAGTATTTTAAGGTTACCTTGATCAGTACTCAAAGTTCAGGAAAATCCAGGGGAAAGAAAGCATAACAAATTCTCAATCCGTTTTTATTTTCTTTTTATCATACAGTGTCCAGCAATCTCAGGATAGCAATTATAGGCACACACTCATACTTTTCCTTGTAAGCTCTTTAAACTGCGAATTTTTGTATGAGCATTAAGTTGTTAGGTTTTGTCTGACTGAAGATTCATGTGTATTAAGTGTGTAAAAATGTGTTCAGAGTTCACTAAGCATAAAGTTGCATTTTGTCAAAATCAGGAAATCTGAATTATTCAGAACTAAACACTTTGGCCCATTAAAAACTGCAAAAAGTTATAACCTGTTGAGTGCCTAATGCCAAACTGATAAGTGAACATGATTGAAATTTGTACTTATTTTTACATTAATTCCAAGTTAATTTCTTATTGTGCATGATACTGCGTTTCATGCACCTTATAACAAAGGCCCATACCAAATTTCAGTCAGATCGGACCAGTAATTTCTGAGAAAAGTAGAACGGGCAGACTGAGAAATATAATATAGATAAGGAATATGACAAGTATTAATAATATTTAACACATAGCTGGAAAGAGAAGGAATATATATTGAACAGAATAACTGAATTTGGATTTTTTTTTTTAACTGGCCTTACAAACCAACTTTTATGGATTCAAACAATTTAATCTAGGCTTAATAAGTGACCCAATGAGTAAGTTTTTTTTTTTTTTTCTTACAAGGTAGTCACCACTTATCAAGGTCCGGAAGCCACTCGGGCATAAGGGTTATTGCGTGTACAGTAATCAGTGGGATACTATCGTAGTAATCGTTAGTATTAGAGATTTGATTAAGTGTCTTAAGGGCGGTAATCAGGAATTTGTTTATGCTGGACTTGAAAACATCCAAGTTGTAGTCAGGTGGGAAACATAGTCAGCACCATTCTCTATACACTTTTGCCAGGATTTCAATTACACATCTCTACTTCTCACACACGCCCATAACAGGAGTTGCTTTCTTAGTCTTACACTGTTAATGTCTGCAACAGAGATGAAACTTTCAGGTCATGAATGCATAAGATCAGTCATCATGACAATACAATTTGCAATCCTCTGATTCATTCGGGCTGAAGAAAAAATAGGAGGTATAACTTAAGGGACATTCCTCATGCACACGCACACACATACATATATATATATTGTAACATATGCGATAAAAGGGGGGGATTAGGGAACAAATAACGTATTTATCGCACATGTGACACAGGTAAATATAAAGGAAGGAGACAACCAAAAACGCGGGAAAGAATGAAACAAACACCAGTGATAATGTTTTCAAAATTAACTTTATTGTAACAATTTAAACTATGGTAGGGAGGGGGGGATGAGATTAAGTAAAAAAAAAAAGAAGAAACAGATTATAAGGGTGTGGAAGGGTTTTGTTTTTTTATCTATTATCTGAAAATGCTAATGAGAAATAAGTTAATACAAAAAAAATATCAGTCCAAACAGAATAATGGCAAAATGAACCCATTGACTTTATTCATGAGAGAGAGATGTTCATAAATACACTTACAGTTTCTATTTTTTCTCTTTTTTTTTGTTTTCTCTTTTATGGGGAATTTGTTTTGTTCGCTTTGCACGACAGTTCGTAACATGCGATATTCTTATATAGTTTCCATCCAACGTTTTGGTTATTCTTGGAGTGGCATGTCTGTACTTCGACGATGCCAGCTTGTTCTCCCAGGCATTATCTTTTCTTTCGTTGTTGGAGAGGGAGGTCTCGACATCGCTTCATTCTGTCATTTGGTGGAGTGGTGGAAAATTTTCCCAGTCTGCTCGGCAGGATCTGTTCTATACCAAAGTCTTTTTTTCTCTCTCTTCTCAATACATTTCTTATCCCTCTCTTTTCTTTCTTTATTGCTTAACAACTAACGGGTCATAAAGCATGTCTCTAAGCAAGTGACCCCGGTCATCTCGCCTGCTGGTTCATCTGCTGACTCTTTCTCACCTCCCTCTCTTTCTCCTACACTCCCTCTCTTTCTCCTACACTCCCTCTCTTTCTCCTACACTCCCTCTCTTTCTCCTACACTCCCTCTCTTTCTCCTACACTCCCTCTCTTTCTCCTACACTCCCTCTCTTTCTCCTACACTCCCTCTCTTTCTCCTACACTCCCTCTCTTTCTCCTACACTCCCTCTCTTTCTCTCACACTCCCTCTCTTTCTCCTACACTCCCTCTCTTTCTCCTACACTCCCTCTCTTTCTCCTACACTCCCTCTCTTTCTCCTACACTCCCTCTCTTTCTCCTACACTCTCTCAAATCAAGTTCATTTTGCCTTGGTGATAAAATATAAAAAAACAAAAGAAAAACAATACATTTCTCGTTGGCCTAAAATTAAATATTCAAATTTTCATTTAAATATATAATCCATTTAAGGATTATGTCACAATATATATATATATATATATATATATATATATATATATATATATATATACTAGCAAAAGTACCCGCCGTTGACTGGGTTAAAAAACAGCCTACAGAAAATGGACTCTGATTTATGAAAGTATGATACCTTATGAAAAGGAAGGGTTGTAAAGAGATAGCTTCGAATTTGGGAGGTATCAAAACCAAAGAAAAATATGATGAAAGTAAAAATAAAATAGATAAACCCATAATTAAAGTAAAAATAAAATAGATAAACCCCATAATTCATTATACCATACCTGTTCACATTGAAGCACTTAACACAATATTCTGTGGATCTATATTAAAAAAACCTTGTTAAACTTTGTGACATATTTCCATTCTATGGAGATCTGGTGCGAACGAACATCCCATAATTTTATACCATATTACTTCAAACTGAAACATAATTATCAAAGTATACTTATGCAGATAGATATGAAAAGTCTTTATTAAAGTTTGAGCCTATTTCCATTCTATGGAGGCCAGGCGCGAACGCAGACCCCACAATTTTAATATACCATCCCTATCTAAGTTAAAACATACTTATCAAAGTATTATGTACATCTATATCAAAAACACTTGTAAAGGTTTTTTTTTAATTTTTTATTTCCATACTTTGTGGACCAGGCACGTACACACTCTACAATTTTAATAAATCATAATTATGCCAGATCAAAATACGCATTCCTGTGTCTCGATACATCTATCATATGTGATCAGTTTTCTATAATAGTCAACCATATAGGAGCCTATTCGTGCCCAGACACACGATACTCTATAGCTGACTGGAATAGCTTCCATACATTCATATCTGATCTACCTCTGCATTCCATGTTTAAAAAAGATGTCCTCTATAGTATCAGATCTGACCGAATGGTTAATTGTAGGCATAGACCGATTCATACCATCTAAAAAATTCCAACAAAAACCTAACAGCCAGCTATGGTTCTCCCCAGAATGTGCTGCTGCTATCGCGCACAGAAATCACTTTTTCCATAACTACCAGCGTAATAGATGCACTGAGAATAAAGCTGCTTTCAGGAACGCCAGCAACCACTGTAAAAGAGTAATAAAAAATGCTATATGCCCAATCTGTTAAATCCAAAGTAGCTGATCAGCGGCTTGGTTCCCACCAGTTTTGGCAAATAACAAATAGGATCCTGAACAGAAGTGTGCGTTCTATCCCAACCATTATCAATGGACCAGAGGTCATCTCGTCAGCATCAGACAAGGCAAAACTATTTGCAAAGAACTTTGCAGCTAATTCTACCCTATGCGACGAAGACCATCAACTTCCCATATTTCCTCCTATAACACAGAACAAGCTAGGTAACATACAAATATCTGTGCGTGAGGTCGCCAAGTAAATCAAGAACCTTCATTCCAGTAAAGCAACTGGCCCTGACAGCATCCCAATTATGTTAAAAAAGCTTCAACTAGAACTTGCTCCCATACTTACGAAACTGTTTAAGCGTTGCCTTAAGGAGAAGTGCTTTCCGACTCCCTGGAAAACCTCATCAGTATGCTCTGTATTTAAGAATTCAGGTGATAAGTCATCTCCCTCTCAGTACAGACCAATAAGTCTCCTGTGTATTATGAGTAAGTTGCTGGAATCAATATTAAATAGAGAAATAGTCAACCACCTCAGCAGAAATAACCTTCTTAGTGACACACAATATGGTTTCCGTTCTGCAAGATCTACTGCAGATGTGCTAACGGTTATATCTCACAGGATTAGTGAATCTCTTGACAAAGGCTTCCTTTCTAGGGCAATTGCTCTTGACATATCAAAGGCCTTCAACAAGGTATGGCATAAGGACCTACTTCACAAGATTTCCAGCTACGGTATAACTGGAAATTTTTTCTCAATCATTAAATTATTTCTCTCCGATAGGCTCATAAGAGTAGTGGTCGATGGACAAAAATCAGAGGCCTGCAGTATTAATGCTGGAGTCCCTCAAGGTTCAATCCCGAGCCCAACTCTCTTCCTGATCTACATCAATGATCTTCCTAAACACATACTTAAATCATTCATTGACATCTATGCTGATGACATGACCATCTACGGCAACACATCAAAGGCTGTAAATGACAAAGTTCTCTCTGATTCTCTCTCCTCTGATCTCGAGCAAGTGATTCAGTGGGGGAAGACGTGGCTGGTTACCTTTTAATGCATCTAAAACCAAACTCCTATCCTTACATCATTAACGTTCTGATCCCCATCTGGCATCAATTGAAATGGATGGCTGTCGTCTAGGAGAAGCCCCATGTTTTGACAAGCTTCTGGGTTTGTCCTTTACTCCTGATCTGAAATGGAACACGTACATCAAGTCTGTTGCCAAGGTCGCTGGAAAGATGGTGGGATCCTTCTACCGCTCCAGAAGATATCTCACTACTGATGCAATTCTCTATCTATATAAAAACCAAGTACGTCCAAGGATGGAATACTGCTGACATATCTGGGCAGGAGCTGCTAAAAACAGCCTATCCTGCCTTGACAGAGTACAAAATGGACTTCGTGGCTTAGTGGGGATGCCCTTTTCTCTTCCTTGCAACCACTCTCCCACAGAAGAGACATTGCGAGCCTATCCTTGTTTTATCGTTATTTTCATGGCAGGTGCTTGTCTGAACTCCAATCTCTGGTCATCCCTCACCAATCTTTCACAAAAAACACCCGTCTAGCTGAATCCACTGTGAAAAATTTTCCCCACTCTTTTTCTGTGCCTAAATCCAAACGTAGATTCCATGAACAAAGCTTCTTTCTTAGAAATGCATGCCTGTGGAACTCTGTTCCGTCTGCTTGCTTCCCACCTGACTACAACCTGGATGTCGTCAAGTCCAACGTAAACAAATTCCTAATGAACCGCCACCTCAAGTAAACACTTTAATAAATCTCCACACTAACGTACTGTACTTGCAATAACCCTTATCCCTGAGTGGCCTTTATAAGTGGTGACCTCCGTGTAAAAAAAACAAAACAGACGTTCAGCTTTATATATATATATATATATATATATATATATATGCATAATATTTATCTTTTTAATGATTTGTGTAATGGCAGCATCGGCTATATGCACAATGAAACATGTGTAAGACATTTATGGGAAAAGTTAATATAAAAATTGTCTATATTTAAAAAAATTAAACATAAAAATTAAAACTGGACTATTTTTATAATTGTAACTTTAGTCTCTCTCTCTCTCTCATATTTTTGAAATTTTGAGGATTGATACTTTATATTTGGATTATTCAAACCATTGTTCTCGCATTTTGGCAGATGTAACTTTATGGAACTCGAGAATCTGCATTTAAAATGAAACTCTTTATTTAATCCAAGGGGCAGAATGGTCACATTTCGTCATCCATGCCTGGGTAGAAGTCCTAAGTAATTCACAATTGTATTCTTAGCATCGTCCATAATAAGAGATTGAACCTTCAACCTCCAGAAGTGTGTCACTAAGAACTGCATTTTGCTTTTATACTTTATTCATTACACCACAGGCGATGCTAAAAATACAATTTAGAATAGTTAGCTTTTCATACTCAAGGTTTCTTAGTTGGCAACAATTGAGTCTTTGAGACCAACTCTTAGTGGTCAGATGAAAACTCTTGGTTTGAGAACTCAACTACTCGAAAGTGTATAGTTTCTCAAATGAGTAAATATTAAGCACTTTTATTTCTTTGAGTACTCTGTCATAATTCCTTCACACACACACACACACACACACACACACACACACACACACACACACACACACACACACATATATAATCAAGATGTGTAGAAATAGAACTTGTAATATTATAAAAAATTTTAAACATACTCTTTTTTAAAATCAACGACCGTTATAATTCCATTAAAATTAAAGGTGAAAATGTTGTAGTAGGAAGTTTTGAGAACTCTTAAGAAAAAAGAAAATATGATCAGTTTACAAAAACTGACATCAATAAGGAATTTTACAAAACTTAAGATTCTAATATGTCATATCTTATGTTAGTGTTTTTACTTTCCAAGATGTTCACATAAAAGTATTTAAGAAACACACACACACACACTGTATATACTTTCAACTATTGGCATGAATTACGTTTATTAAACTATAATGTACTAAATGTATAAATTTGATTTATTCAATGGAATTTGCACTTGTTTCCAAGGTTCAAATATTAATATTTTCAGAACCATGTAGTTCATGACATATTTTCAATCCAGTTCGTGTATAGCCATAGGATCCATATTGGAACATATAAAAAAATAAAATATCTATTCCTTATTTTCTCTTACTGCATCTCAAGAGAACAACAAAAATTATAATAAAAGAAACACTGGAAAAGCCTGATCGCGTGAATCATTATGTTATTATAGTATCTTCCTTAGAAGAAAAAAAATGCAAATACCTAGCCGTCATTCTCGTGAGCACTTGGACCTTGAGGGCAGCCAGTAGGAAATGGTCCATGTCCATTGAAGTATTAAGCATAGACTTGGTTCCACGTCTGCGGGAATGAGCTGCACACTGAGTTTTAAGCTAATGGAAGCCTCGCGTATTTCTATCCGAAACGAAGGTTGTTCATGATGTAATGTCAGGTGCTTGCTCTAACGCCATCGGTTATATGCATATTTTTCTTTTTTTTTTCTTTTTTTTAGTGTACCTAGAGTAGCAGTGGCTGATTTTGAGGGCGATTTAGTTGACACAAGGGAAATGAAAACAAGTAAAATATCATACAGAAACCAAGACAACGTAATGGAAGGGGCAGTTGTAGTTGTTTCATGCCTCAGGACATGCGGCTATTCGGCATTCTTTTCTCTAATTCTCTCAAAATATCGTTTTCTTTACAATCAAAGTTTTTTTTTTTTCAAGTTTACATCAATTTTTATTCATTTATTGATAACTAACTTTCAAAAATATCCATCATCGATTTTAAATATACATATTCGATTTAATGAACATTTTTAGAAACATTTAACAGGAAGTTCTCTTATATAGATGAACACTCACCCAAAATGAGTAAAGGTCATTCTCTTGAACAGCTTTGCACCATTTTTATGGGCCCCTTACAAAAATGAAGATTAAGATATGGTAATAAGCCCAGTCTAGAATCCTTAATTGACTAAAATCTATTTCATGATTTTGATTCTATGAAATCCTTAAGCTGAAGAAATAATTGAAATTAAGGAATCTTATCTCATTGGTACTTAATGATTATTAAAATTCTAATGCAAATCTGATATATTTGAATATTTAAATCAAGAAAGTTATGGCTATACAACGTCCATAAAACCCTTCAAATATTCCAAGGAAATTAAAATTTGAGGAATGATAATTAATGTATAATACCTATTAAAATTTCACAAAACTGGAGTATTTGTTTTCATTATAGGCTTTTACCCCTTTTTGCTCACTTGGCATGAAACTAAATCAAAGAAAATATTACCCACATTATCATTCATTAGCCTAGCAGTTGGGTTTGAAAATTTATAACTAATTATATGTCTGTCTTTTTTTTTTTTTTTTTTTTTTTTTAACTATTACTTATTTTTATATCTACATACACTAATGTTTCCTGATCCATTAATTATCAGTGTAGGAATTGATAATTACTGCTGATTGGGAGATTGGAACTCAGTCATAAAATGACCTTTGACTTGGCTAGCATTTTTACTTCAAGGCTATCGGTAATTAACATAATCGAAGGAAGTTAAATACCTAGATCGGTGGGTATTCATAGCAGCAATCGGAGAGTATTCAATGACCAAAAGTCGAAATGCTGCATTCCTAACGGTGACGGCTTTTTTTTTTTAAATCCCTAAACAGGGTTCAACTTTAATTTCTTAAAGGGGTTTTATATCTATAATTTTAGTAAATATTAACAATTATTTTTATACATAAAGTGTTTCCTGCTTATGCAATCATCAATGTAGGAAGTAAGATATATATATATATATATATATATATATATATATAATTAAATAATTCTCTGTATTATATTTTATTTCAATTTTTTAATTTTTTTTTATCTATGTAAATAGATGAATATATGACTTAGAAATGTACGGCCTGCTACATTTCTAAGTCCACATAGTCGTCTATATATAGTACATAGATATATAAATATCACGAAACTGGTCAAACATTTTGGAAAAGACTGTTTTACAAATTAGATAGAATCAGAAAAGTGTGCTCCAGAAATAACCCAAAGGAATCATTAAAGATGCACAAAGAATTTCAATTGCGACAAACTGTAATAATGAGCCAACCAACAGTGTGCCAAGTATTTTTGGAGCAAATTTACACAGGACTATATAGTAGATAAGGAAGGCTTGAAAAAAGGATCGTTCCACTAAGATAAGATGAGGATTATAATGGCTGCCAAAGACTTGATAACTGATGCTTTTAAGTTGAATGGTCTCGGCAATGACAACAAGTGCAGGTTTTGGCACATGGAATTAGAGTGCAAGCCACCTGACATCCAGTTCTAAGGTTTTGCTGGGGAATGGCTACTATACAATGCGACACAATGAAGTGTATACGTAATTATTTCCATTACACGATCTGTAAAAGTTGAATATAAAATGCAGCAACAAGTCCTGGGAACATATACCAAATAGAACGGTTGGAAATAAGTCATACACCATTCACTTTGACTATACAATTCCTAGAGCTATGTACCTAGAGAACGAAACTATCAAACCTGATAGTGTATGGAAGGAGGAGAAAAGAGCAACCTTAGAAGTTAGTGTCTCCAATGATGCTGGCTTAAACAGAACTGAGAGGAGGAAAAGATAACTAAGTACCAATGTCTTATGTACGATATGAAAAGAAACTGGAATCTTAGAAAGATCGCCATTATTTCAGTAATTATAGAAGCAATTGGACTCATGAAAAAACTACCCTGCAAATATACCCGGTGAACCAAATGCAAGAGAGATCTGAACAATTGCATTTAAAGGGACGGTTAAAATATTTGAAATATCTCCGAGTTGGAATATATTAAATACTGGATGGATGGTTGGCATCCGGTAGGATGATCCATCTTCAGCTTGAACTAAATAAGAAAATTGAAGAAAAAAAAAAATATATATATATATATAAAAGTAACCTTGTCTGTGTGTATGTGGAATGGTTTCTACCAAACTACTGTCAATGTTTGGTCCACAGACTTAAAACTTGATATATGGAGTATTTAGACCTATAGGACAAATTCGATTTGCTTTTTAGCTGGAGAAAATAGCTGCTAAGGAGTCAAAATTGAAAAGCCTGGCTTAATTTGTACCCTCTACACATGTGCAATTATACATTTATTCGTTTAACTGTGTTAATTTTTAAAGTTTTGATAGCCAAGTGTCCTTAGGTCAAATAGTAGTGAATGTGACTAGAGAGATGTTTGGGTTTCGATTCTAGTTGATAGCACCTAAGTCACATTTTTTTCTTTTTTAATTTTTGAAATCACTACTATGTGCATTTGGTTCAATATAATGGCCAATATAGAATTCGCTTTACAATAATAAATACAAAATCTACATAAATTAAAATATATTTAAGTGTATTTTAAGACCAAGCAACACCGGGTGACCTGCTAGTTACACATATACTGCTGTACTAGTACCGATTAATTATTCAAAACTGGTTTCAGGAGGTTTAGAAAATCTTGCTTGTTGGGCTAATGAATATTACGTATGCTCATTCCGTCAGTCAATGGTCTAATGATGCATACTCACTATGGAACTCTTCACAGAATTGAAATCAATATGGTGAAAATGAAGAGTTATTAGTTACGAATTTAGACCACTGCCTGTGACTGAACAAGAAATTCGCATGATTTCTCATACTTTCAGAAAATACATGTATCAATGACTAATAGAAATAATGGCATGGGGGAAAAATGCAAAATACTGTTCAAAATTCAGACCTGCAATACGAAGAAACAATTAGTTAGAATGTGATCTTTCTATGAATCCTGTCGGCAGTCTGCAAATTGTTTTTCCAGTGTTTATATTCTTGGTCTTCAGTAAATTGCTGTGTACACATTCTTGACATATCAATTCTCTTGGAGTGTGAAACCCCTAGTTTTTGTCATGATATCACTTTCGGAGAAATTTCATGTATATATGACCCACTGCTCCACTAGGCCTAGTGTCTTGCTTATTGCATGTAGCTTAGTGTCTTATTATTAGTGAGAGTTATGTTATTGTATAAGTCACATACATTCTAAAAAATAAACCTTTGCTTAGACATTGATGTTTGTTTGCAATAACCATGCTAATCTTTGTAGTAGCCAACCACCAATATATCGCTATATAAGGTTATATATATATATATATATATATATATATATATATATATATATATATATATATATATATATATATATATATATATATATATATACACACACACAGAATTCGCTTCTGAACTAATCAACGGATTATTACGAATTGTGAAACATGAGCACTACATAATGTAACGAGTTCAAATGTATTTATTTTTAGTTTTGTACAAAAGATACAAATAGAGGTGGAACTCTTCATGAAAATTGAGAAACTCCCTCTTATTTCAAAATTTTAATATTATTAGACCACAATTATTGAATATCCTACAATTTTCTTTCTTTGAAGCCAGTTAGTTTTAAGGTGACTACCGATTTGAAAATTCAAGTATTTCAGATTTACATTGAATTTGATCCATAGTCATTAGAAAATAATTTAGCAAGATTAACTGAATTTCAATTTCTTTTTAAGACTCCTTAAGCTTAAGCCATAAGTTGGAAATATTTTGAAAAATCAAAATCATGCAATGGAATTTGATCAAACTTGGAATAAGAATTATAGACATTAGGTTTAGTAGCATTATATCTTGATTTTAATCTTTTAAGGGGACACAAAATCTGTACTAAATTGTTTAGTTGAGGGAATTTTACTTGTTTTGGAACGGGTATTCTAATTCAATACATATATAAATTCTATTACTGATTATGAACAACTCCATGTGACTAAAATATTCTGTAACATGATAGAATAATGAGCCCAAAAAGTTATATTTAACTTTTAGTGAAATTTCCAATTTTTATTTTGGGCAAAATTAATGATGATTAATAGTAAACCAAAAAAGAAGACTTCATTTTCAAAGAGTTTCTTATGTAGTAATTTCCTCTTTTTACCGACTGAGCTGCATGATTCTATATTTCCAATTTCTGTTCATTTTTATTGAACATATACAACACTTTTAATCTCAATTTCGTCTTGAGTCAACCCAGATCTTGTAATTCTTGATGTGTTAATGGTGGACTAAGATGTCTGTCTATAGCGGGAAAAGTATAGATTATGATGCTTTTGTGGGTGTGTGTGTGTGGGGGGGTGATCTCTGTAAAGCTTTCTTTTATCATCATTTAACGTTTGTTTCCATGCTAGCATATGTTGGACGGTTTTGCCTAATGGCTCTTCTCTAAGCCTTTTGATGGTCCTGGATATGACCATAAACTATATCCAGCTTGCAGGCTTTGGAGTGTGGAGCCACCCTTAAATTACCATCACTCCCAGGTCGACTCTGAGCCGGAGTGGTAGTACCTGTTAGGGTCTCAACTATGGGTTAAATAGAAACCGACTTGAAAACAACAAATAAATTCTGTTAAAAAATTTTTCTTCAAAATCTTTGGATTCTGCATTAAATAACTCGAAAAGGGTTGATATGCTGTAAAACAAAAACAACCAACCAAGCCTTTTGGTCTTGTGCAAGGCCTGGTTGTAATCTCAACTTCCTAAGGTCATCCTTAACTGATTGATTCCCTGTGTTACATGGTCTACCCCTCTTTCTAAATCAAAGGAATATATTTTGAAATTTAATGACGTACACTTTATCCCAATTGAAATGAATGGCTTTCACCTCGAGGAAGCTCCCTGCTTTGACAAGCTTCTGGGACTGACCTTCACTCCTGGCCTGAAATAGAAGACTTGCATCAAATCTGTTGCAAAAGTCATTAGAAAAATGGTTGAATTAGTCTATCGTTCTAGAATGTATCTCGCTTCTGATGCAATCCTCTACCTGTAAAAGAGCCAAATACGTCCTAAAATGGAATATTGTTGCCACATCTGGACAGCAACTGTTCAGAGCATCCTTTCCTATCTTAAGGGTTCAAAATTGATTTTGAAATCTAGTGGATGATGTCCTTTCCTTTTTATAACCTCTTTCTCACAGAAAAAAAGCCTTTTGGGGTTATCTCTGTTGTTATTCTCATGGCAAGTGCTCGACTGAGTTTCAATCTATGATTTTTCCCTGCAAAATATTTACAACAAATACTCAACTAGCTACGACTGTCAACATTTCTCCCTACTCTCTATCTCTGCCTAAAACTAGATGCAAATTCCATGAAAAAGTTTCTTTTCTAGAACTGCTCACCCGTGTAACTAAACTGCTGGGCTGCTTTCCAGCTAACTATAACCTGATCGATTTGAAGTTCAATGTAAAAAAGTTCTTGTTGAGCCGTCTTTAATCAAATTCCATCCATCATTATGGTGTTGTCACTGACCTCCTGGTACTCATTAACCCTTATTCTTAAGTGACCCTTAGGCCTTGTTAGGTGCTGAGTTCTTAATTACAAATGTTACTGTTGTTTTTATTGAAATTGTTTGCTTATTCACAGTGAAATAGTAATTATTAAATATTACTTGGAATCTTTGGACTACTGTTCTCATCTTGATTATTTTCACGTTTCAGTTGATGTGACCTTCGACCTTCAGATGTATCTTGTAGAAATCTGGAATCTTTCTTTCGAATTTCAAACTATGGAATCACAAGGACCCATAGCATAGTAAATAATGTACTTGGTAAAATTCAGTTGTAAAATTACTCTTCCAGATATTAAGGTTTAATCTTCAATGCGGGTAACACTCAAAATACAATTGCGAATTACTTAGAACTTTATCGATTCATGGTTTAGGAAATAAAAGGACCCCATTCAAAAATGCCATGAAGATTCTCGTGTTCGACAAAATACACCGGAAGAAAGTCGGAGGTTACATCGACCGAAACATTCTGAAAACAAGTAAAGAGGAAAACAGTAGTTGACAGAATCTAAATAATATGAATAATCGATCTTCATCTAAAAAAAAAAAATTCAGAAACAGTTGTAATTATCAAAATGTTTTCAAATTTTTTCTGGCATAAAAAGCTGTAAAATCATTAGTGCCATTAAAACAAATTTATTCATGCATCAGCGGACGGAAGAAAAAATGTCAACTGTAATCATTGTATCTATATTTACCCCTTTGCAAGAATTTAGACACAAGAACAGGTGTGTGTGTTGAAATGTGAGCGAATCAGGTGAAGTGCACTCTGGCCAAGAAGAATGCTTGAGAGGCTGACCTTGCATCGTTTTTTACAGTCTTGAATTGTCAATAATATTGACATAGTTTTTACAGTCTTGAATTGTCAATAATATTGACATAGTTTTTACAGTCTTGAATTGTCAATAATATTGACATAGTTTTTACAGTCTTGAATTGTCAATAATATTGACATAGTTTTTACAGTCTTGAATTGTCAATAATATTGACATAGTTTTTACAGTCTTGAATTGTCAATAATATTGACATAGTTTTTACAGTCTTGAATTGTCAATAATATTGACATAGTTTTTACAGTCTTGAATTGTCAATAATATTGACATAGTTTTTACAGTCTTGAATTGTCAATAATATTGACATAGTTTTTACAGTCTTGAATTGTCAATAATATTGACATAGTTTTTACAGTCTTGAATTGTCAATAATATTGACATAGTTTTTACAGTCTTGAATTGTCAATAATATTGACATAGTTTTTACAGTCTTGAATTGTCAATAATATTGACATAGTTTTTACAGTCTTGAATTGTCAATAATATTGACATAGTTTTTACAGTCTTGAATTGTCAATAATATTGACATAGTTTTTACAGTCTTGAATTGTCAATAATATTGACATAGTTTTTACAGTCTTGAATTGTCAATAATATTGACATAGTTTTTACAGTCTTGAATTGTCAATAATATTGACATAGTTTTTACAGTCTTGAATTGTCAATAATATTGACATAGTTTTTACAGTCTTGAATTGTCAATAATATTGACATAGTTTTTACAGTCTTGAATTGTCAATAATATTGACATAGTTTTTACAGTCTTGAATTGTCAATAATATTGACATAGTTTTTACAGTCTTGAATTGTCAATAATATTGACATAGTTTTTACAGTCTTGAATTGTCAATAATATTGACATAGTTTTTACAGTCTTGAATGGTCAATAATATTGACATAGTTTTTACAGTCTTGAATGGTCAATAATATTGACATAGTTTTTACAGTCTTGAATGGTCAATAATATTGACATAGTTTTTACAGTCTTGAATGGTCAATAATATTGACATAGTTTTTACAGTCTTGAATTGTCAATAATATTGACATAGTTTTTACAGTCTTGAATTGTCAATAATATTGACATAGTTTTTACAGTCTTGAATTGTCAATAATATTGACATAGATTCTCAAGGATATGTTTAGTATGTTTATCAATATATATAATATAGTAATTTGCAAATAGCTGTTTCGTTGATTACGACTCCTCTATGTGGTAAATGTATCAACACTAAGGTTCAAAATCTAATGACCGGTCATATCCAAATGTGATTAGCAGTGCAGTACCTAATTAATGTGCTAACAAACTTGTTATTGACACTAGAATTCTGCTGCATATGTACTTTGTTTACATATTTTTTACCACACTATTTGTAATACCCCTATCCAATAATAAAAAAATATATATATATACACACATACCTAATCTTGTATAAATAGATATGTTGATGGTTGTATATTCTAAATATCTGAAAACGTCAATTTTTCTTAACAGTATAATTTGAAAATACACAGAACTTAGTTCAACTGGTAAAAAAAGGAAGTTTATAAAATAGAATTCGCAAAATAAAACTGATCCTAAAATTTTAAAGCAAAATAAATCAGACCATACGTTATCATATTTGGATTGGTGAATCTATGTTCCATTTGAGGGTTCGTAATAAAGTGTCAAAACCTATGTGCAATTGGATTAGCCCCACCATTTCGTCACTGCAATCTCTCTCCTCTCTCAGATGTAATGTTCTAGTCTCGGTCTTTTTTTTATTAATACTATTATGGCATGTTTTCTTCAGAACTGACTGATCTGTTCTCTGCTTCCTTCGTTCCAACGCATTGTAATACAGCTTTCTATTCCAGTAGCTTCTTTCCAAGAACTGTAAGGTTGAGGAACTATTTTTCTACTCACCGTTTTATTTATACATACAACCTTGTTTTATTTATACATACAACCTTGTTTTTTTTATACCTACAACCTTGTTTTTTTATACCTACAACCTTGTTTTTTTATACCTACAACCTTGTTTTTTTATACCTACAACCTTGTTTTTTTATACCTACAACCTTGTTTTTTTTATACCTACAACCTTGTTTTTTTATACCTACAACCTTGTTTTTTTTTTCATACCTACAACCTTGTTTTTTTTTTCATACCTACAACCTTGTTTTTTTTTTCATACCTACAACCTTGTTTTTTTTTTCATACCTACAACCTTGTTTTTTTTTTTCATACCTACAACCTTGTTTTTTTTTTTCATACCTACAACCTTGTTTTTTTTTTTCATACCTACAACCTTGTTTTTTTTTTTCATACCTACAACCTTGTTTTTTTTTTTCATACCTACAACCTTGTTTTTTTATACCTACAACCTTGTTTTTTTTTCCAAGACCAAGATGAAAAGTCAGCTTTTTCTTTGTAATAATTATCTTTCGTTTTTGTTAGTTTCTTACATAAGTGGCTTCACGCTTTGCTTTGGGCGATCTCCATAAAAAATAGATTCCAGATTAAAAAACAAAACAAAAACAGCATGAACTTAATTACCAAGCTAATATTTGAAAAGGTTCAAGAAGATATATCAAAGTTGGTAAAGGAAAAAAAGAAACACAAAAACTTTTTTTTTTGTTTAATGTTGAAAAATGTACATTTATTTATTTTTTGTGCTTGTTTTACGGAGATAGTTATTGATGCAAAATAAAATAAATAAATCAACAACGACAATATTTCTGTGCCGGAGTAAAATAAGGTTTTTATGGAAAACCTATATAATTGATACTTATTAACTTTAGTCAATTTTGAACGGTTAATTATTCGATCCAAGAATGCCATCAAATAAATTCAGTACTATTATGATCTTCCACTCTATAATAAAGAGAAATGTGTATTTATTTATAAATATATACCCGTCCTGTCACACAAAAATGTAATCTAATAAAAATTGGCAGAATTCCTTTTAGTCACCGTAATTCACACCAACAAATATTTTTAATCCTGAAAAGAAAATTGCCAACTCCTTTTCACTAATGCCATAATTTTTTAAAGATGAGCATGGGCGTTAAGTAACTGTTAACACTGATCATTATGTGGAAATGTTGAGGAGGAAATTTATTCCTGCTCTTAGGAGAAAGCAGGGAATCAATATGAAAAACATCATTTACCAGCAGGATTGTGCACCTCCACATTGCTCAAATGTGTTACTGGATTTCCTCAACGAGGAGATACTCATTTCATGGTGCACAAACAACCCATGACCTACCTACTCTACTGATCTTTCTCCCACAGACTACTTCCTATGGGGGTACCGGAAGGAGAGTGTACTACAACTACTCACAGACCATTGAAGCCCTGAAGACTAACATCCGTCAGGAAATTTGAAGAATTCCTCTTGAGATGTGCGGCAATGTCATCACAAACTTCAGTGTGCATGTTGCAGTTGTAATCCACAGATGACGAGCGTGGATTGAACGTCATCGATTATTGAACTGGGTACGAAACGAGAGAAAGTGAGAAGACTTTATCAAACTTTAATTTGATGTTTTTGTTAAAAATCTCTAAATAAATTTTCGAATAAATGTTCATTTTGAAAACTTGAGTATGATTAAAAATGGTAACATTTTCTTGGCCCACCTTGTACATTTGTTACTGACAAATCTGTTAATATTTACTTCATCAATATCATATGGGACTTGACGGATGGAATTCTTTAAAAACTCTAAACTTACTGGAAATTATGCTGATATAATAAAAGAAAAGTAGAAAAAACTCTTCAAAACATGACGGTTAAAAGATCAGATTCGTGGAGTGTTTTTAAATAAATATTTAAAATTTCTAATTTTCGGCTTGTACCCCAGGAAGGTTTAGACAATACAGTTTTGTTCTTGCTAGCCATGATTATTTTGGCGCAGACTTAGTTGTCGAAGATAAACGCTGTCTTGTGCGCATGATCGATTGCAAACACTGAACTGGACGAAAGAACTATCTTCGACAACTAGAGAAGTTTTTGTTTTGAATTTCATTTTCACCGTGCTTCTAAACAGTGGATTTCTATTTATTAAAATATAAAAAAAAACTTTGAAAATAAATTGAAATCGGATTGTACATATTTTTTAATTTTTAGTTTATTAATTTATTTTCATTCTTTTTGAGTTTTTACAAAGAAGAATCAGAAATCCTATATTGAATAATTTCTTTTCTTATTTTGAAAATTTATTTTCTCAATACTTGTCGCCTTTATTCAGATTGTACCTTCTATTGAATCCATTATCATTTGATACAAGCCATCTTTCTGATGACATGAAAGAATTTGTTTTTGTTTTTTTTCGAATTTTAATGTCAATTCCTACGAAATTTCGTTTTTATCTTGTTTTATGCATAAAAATTACTTTGATTTAAAAAAAAAAAAAAAAAAAAAAAAAAAAAATGACCATTTTTTTAATTTGTAGTCATTCCTACATGACAAAGGAGAATAAAAGTAACATTTCTTTTTGTGATGTAAATAATCTAGCTACACACACATAGACACACACGTTTGCGTGTGATTTCATGTAATAAGCTGCATATAATAAAAGGCGTGCATAATAGATGTCTTCCTGCGTACGCTTGAACAAGTGGACACGCAGACACAATTCAATCTGCAGTTGTTGTGTGTATTGTGGGGTGGCGGGTATTTTTGGAGATATTTTATGAATTATTTCTCATTTGTTGAACATGGACAAGAGAATTATGCATATTTAAAATTAAAAGAATTACGATCAACAAACAACGTAGATAATACGTAATCGATGTCATCATGTTACATTATTCAGCGTGCTCTGCGACTAGTAAATTTTAAAGACATAGAAAAATAAGCATCTAAAATCAAAATAATAAAATAAGATGCCAAAAAAAATATAAAATAAATAGAAAAAAACCCAAGCCAACCTCATATTTAAATAGAAACTGAGACAGATAGTTTTATCGCTGAAGGCAGCTGTGTTTCACCGTTCTTCGATGGCATTCACTCTTATCTGTATTAACAGAGAGACAATATTGGAAATTTGATTCTTTCCTTGATTATACAAACATTCAAATGAAAGAGATATTTATTTTGTTTTTAGCTTTTATTTTGTGTTTAGTGAATTTAATTTCTTATAAAGAGCTGATAACATTCAGTGTATTTCTGTGATTGTAACTTGATCGAAATTTTCCTCAGAAAAATCTTGTAATGTTATGCTTATTCCAACTTAGGGACGTTTTTTTTCTTGTTTTTCTTTTTTTTGTTTTTTGTTTTTTGCAAAGATTTGCAAGTCAAAGATTCATAATGTGGATTGGACATCAGCTTTGTTTTCATTTTTTAAAATCTTAAACGCTCCCTTTCTCTTGTTCTATACTCCTCCCTCTCCATCCAAAGTATCCTAGATAAATTGGTTCTCTGAATAAGCCAGAAACCAGCCTTTAGGCGTTATACTATATGAGGTTCTTTCGTAATAGCCGCAGGACAATTTTTTGACATCTCAAATTGTTGCTCATTTTGTGGTTTCAATCAACGCTCTTCTGAAGAGATCCTGCAAGGAAAAGTCAACATTGTTGTCTTGTGAATTTGTGCGCGTTTACTGCACAGTGGTCGCTGTTTTTGTCTGGATTTGGTGCTCGATTTCGACACTGGCAGTAGTGTCTATCATGTAGTCTTGGTCACTTTTTTATGGAAATCGCTCCAAACAAGGCATAAAGCCACTTGTTGTAAGGGCTAAACCAGAACGAACAATGATTAAAACTACGGCTGGAGATGCGTATTGGCATTAGTCTTAAAAAGGCCAAGGCTATAAACAGGAATATAACAGTCGGTATGAGGACAGTTCCACAAGTCTGCAGTTCTTTGAAATAAGCTAATGCAATAGTAAGGTGTATTACAATAAAGTAGGTACAAAAACAACGAATTAATCAAGACCACTAGATCAACGGGTCACGCGACCTGGAACAAAGGAAATAAAAAATAAATATGACAATTCTGAACATATGTCAGAATAGCATTTGCAGATAAAGACTGAGACTAGCCACATAACTCAACGTCAAAAACTAGCCAAGGATAAGTGTTATATCGATAGGTTCTAATTCAGAAAATAGCGATTATTCCCCCTTTGTCAGAAACATAGGCCATGGAATGTGAGGACTAAAGGACAAAATAAGAAAAGCAAGAGTTACGAGGGTGCTGAAAGTAAACCTAGGGCCGACTTTCTACTGTTGCAACAGAAGGATTTTCCTTCTAAACAAGATCACAAGTTTTATTTTGAGGTTGGCTTCTTCGTCCAAAAGATAGATTTGAAAAAAAAATGACAAACATCTCTTCCAAACAAACACAAAGGGTCCATCAGCTTGGAATTATGCCTTAGTTACTACTACTCTCAGGACCAATCTGATATGGAGTAGTAATACCAGCTGTGATCTCATTAATGAGTCAAATATTATCTCGAATTTATTAATTTGTTCAAAAATCATGTTAACATACTGATTCTTGTAAGATCACCAAAGTTAAGCAATGTTAAGCCTGATCAGTATTAAATGGGTGATAATTTGGAAATAACGTGTTCATGTGGGAGCACTAGAAAAACGATTCGGCTCTGAAGATATCTTTAGTAAGTATTCTAACGTAACGTGCTTAACACATATTGACACAACAGAAGAACTGGCCATGGGCAGATGTTCTGTTCTCAATCATGTGATGAAGTTCCCTGAAGAGAGTATACAATTCGTTTTGTTATATGCCTAAAAAAAAAAAATCACAAACCATTCGTATCTAAGACCTATGTTTACAACATTATTAATAAACGCAAAGATATTAAAATGTTAACAAAATGACTGTTTAATAAGTAATCAGAAAAGGAAGATCAAGAATCAACCAACCTGTTATGTGCACAATATGAACTTGTTTACTTTTCTAAATCATTTTAATAAATAAAGGAAGGTTGAGGAGTACTTATCTGCACAATCACATCTACTATGCTTACCATTCATAACACCAGGAAGAATTTTAATAAAACGTTTTCTGTATACACGTTATTTATATTATATACTATATATTATAAGCAATTTTAAGAATACAATTAAGAATTAAGACTTATGCCTGAGTATGGTTGACAGAACGAGAGCAAGCTACTCTCATGGATAAAATGAAAAGTTCTGTTCAAAATTCCATAAGGATTCCCGAGTGCGATAAGATTCCTGATTTCAAGAAGGTGCACTTGAAGGTCGGAGATTATCTAGGATAAACATTTGCGAGAATAACATCGAAGATATGAACAGTACTTCAAACAATAATACATTTTGATGTTTTGATATTACATAAAGGGTTGATATGCCATAAAACAGACCAAAGAAGTAAACAAAATAAACTCAATGGAGACCGTAGCTCAATTTTGAATGATATAAAATTTAATTCAGTATTTAATATCATGATCTAGTTCCTATTCATTCGTCTCCTCACGAGTTCAGAGTTAGACATAGTAGATTTTTTTAATGTTGGGAATCTTCAGCTCCTGGATTGGAGTAACTTTTTTTAAAAATGCCTCAGCTAGAAAGATTTCTGCATTTATAAAGAATAGAAAAGATGAAGTTACATTCTGCTAAAAGTCTTGAAATTTGTTATCACTTAACCATTCTTAAACCAAATATGGCTTTTGCGCAGGAGGAAGTATTCCCAATGTGTGTGCATGTCATGTGCTTAAAATATTTACATTTGCTGATCTTATGTTAAAGGCGTTTCATTGAGATATTTATATACAGATGTACACATATTGACTTGTGTATAATAAATGTGGTGTTTTGATACACGTAAAATCACCTACCCAAACTCTTTTTAATGTTTTCTTTTCTCAGTCCGAATGCATACATTTACCCAACCTGAATAGAATGTAGGTTTATCTGTTTGGGCAAATCTTTACTTATGTTTGTTTATTTTTATCAAAATATTCTCTAGATTTCGTTTTTTTTTTTTCTAAAAGAAGTTGATAAGAGCTGCTTACGTTCTACTATAGATCACCTGTCAAAGGTTTGGATGTTTGGGGGTCTGGCAATACGAGAAAGGTGGATGAAAGTTTTTTTTTTTTTTTTTTTCTTGGACAGCCGCAGAAATCCCTCAGCGAATCTTGATTTCAAACTGCTTATGACCCAGCAACCTGCCTCCTTCCTTGTCGAGTCATTCAATCAAATCACTAATTTTGGCCAAACATGAAAAAAACTGACGTCATAAGTGTGAAGAAATGATCCATTGTTTTTACTTAAATAAAAGACAAAAGAACAAAAAGATAAAACTAAGCTTAAAGTAACCGCGACAAGAATGAAGAATACTGATTCTTTTTACTCTTTGAGCAGTGTCTTAACAGTCAGTCGGATGTTAAAAACCTTTCGGGAAGGGATGCAGGGGAGATTGACACTTCTATAGATTTCCTTGCGACTTGCATCAACCGTTCTGATTCTACTGCTAGTAGAGACTGCGATGTGGGTGTTGGGGAGAGAGCGCCACTCCAAGACAGCCCTCATCCCACATTATGGCCATTCCTATGACAGGTCTGATTTATTTACCCAATAAGGATATGCGTTCGGTGCTGGTACTTCACTTTCCATTCTCACTGTCCTGGCATGAGGAATTTTTGTGATGTCCTCAGATCTTGAAAGATTTTTTTTTATTTTTATTCTTCATCAGACTTTGTTTTTGGTTTTTGTCTTGTGATAACAGATGCCAGCGCCTTGTCCAAAGTTTCCAAAGGACCATCCTCTTGTCTTTCAAAATCCGACTTTCACATTTTGCCTGGAACTTTTTTTCATTTTGTTATTGTTTTTTTTTTTCTGTCTGTTATTTTAATTTCTGTTTCTTGTGAGTCTTTTTATTGTTTGCATGTTCTTCATTCTATGAAGGAAAATGACTACAAAGCATTCTTGTGGATAGCTTGCATTGTTTGTGTATTTTCTAAAAGTTCAGAGTGGGACGGTGGAATGAGGAAAAAAAGTCTTGATAAAAAAATTTGACATCTATCATATGAAAAAAGCAACAAAACAATGTAACAAGAAAATAAGAGAATATTATTTTAACTCGTCTTTGTAACATGAACAACGTCTTAATAGTAACCAGTGTATTATAATTCATTATATTCTGAACAATTCAGGGTTCATAGATACATACCTAAAGCTTGACCATTTTAAGGTCACATTTCAACTAAATTTTCAAGAAAAAAATTAAGATGGTGTCAAGTTTTAAGTTCTAAACCTTGTGTCGTATATGCCGTAACAAAGTTGCCGTAATCACTGCAGAAATATTAAAGTTAACAAATTGTTATTTATACCTTAGCTGCTGGTAGTTTCTCCTGTAATCACCTGACACCTGCCTCTCACACCGAGAGATCATTTAATTAAAGCTTCTAAATAACTAACATAACAAAAACAAATTCACAAAAAAGATTATTGAAAGACAGTTCCGTTGTCTTTAACATGACTTGAATATATATATATATATATATATATATATATATATATATTGTAGTTATCCACAGAAAAACAGTCTATTTTGCTGTATCACAGATCTTCAGTGCGACTAGGCTAGCACCCATCCTAAACCAATTTGAACCTATAACCATCAAGTTAATAGCCAGCAGTTCTACGCTCTTTTCTAGGAGATCAGTGCCCGCAAACAACCTCCTCAAATATCTATTTAAACATTTGACCACTGCTATTTACAGTGTTTGATTTGTTTATTTACAAACAAATAGCTTTGTGTTATGCCAAACGTGCAGCAGGTGAAATCGCTTACCCAGTGCTCTACCTAAGGAGACCGACAGACACCAGGATTTCATACTTAAACAATCATCGGTGTAGGAAGTGTACTGGTCAACAATAATTTTTTTCAGTGGATTTAAGACGAATCTGATGCACTGAATTAAAAAAATCACATTGGTTTAGTTTTTGAGGCATCGCTACGTGATTTTTTTCCCCATTTTTGTTCAGATATACACATGTGTGGAACATTTTAGAAAAGTTGGTGTCTTGATTGGAAATAATTATTTTAATGACCAAATGTAATCAGGTGTGAGAGTTCTAGGTGATTATGTTTGAAGGGATTAGTTTGAAATCATAAAACCTCGAAATCTTCCAAAAAATTAGTGCTCAGAACGAAAAGAAAGGAGGAATTGGTGTTTTGCAAAGAAAGGAATGTCATTAACGATCCTCTGGTGGACAAATAGAATACTCTTCCCACCACTACACATCAACCTCACTAAATCAAGCAGTTCACTCTGGACAAAGATGATGACTGCGTCACTTGTGCCAGACTTTTCCAGGATTGACCATGGAGAAGTTTAAAACTGGTGTGTTTGATGGTCCTCAGATCTGACAGCTCATCAGAGATTCAGAATTCAAAAACTCATGAAAGCGTGGAAGGCATTTGTTCTGATGAAGCTAGAAAGCTAGAAACTATGCAGAACTTGTCGACAACACATTGACTGCTTTCAGAAACCTCGGCTTCAATATGAGCATCAAGAGGTACTATCTATTTTCACATATGCACCAGTTTCCTGAGAATCTGAGTTCAGTGAGTGATGAGCATAGGGGAGAAATTCCATCAGGACCTGAAAGAGATGGAGGCCAGGTACTAAGGTCACTGGAATGATGGTTGACTACTGTTAGAATCTGGAGAGAGACCTCTCTGCTGCTGAGCATTCCAGAGTTTGAAAAAAACGGAAGTTCAATACCGGAAGTTTGAACAATGGTGAAGCAACATGCAATTTATGTGTATTTATATTTATCAATGCTCGCCATTCAGTTTACAGTAATCGATGTTTCTATCAGGTAATCAATATATGTTGTTGGAAAAACATTTTTTTAAAAAATATTTAGAATGATATGCATTGATAAAATCAGCTGATAATGCCACAAAAATCTAATCTATTTTGTCACAAGATATATATATTTTTTCAAATAAACTTAGCACAAAAACCTGACCTGGTGGAGAAAAACGGATGCCATTTCCTGATTCAGCAGTGCAAAGATACACTAAATCAGTTGTAGAAATCTAAAGTAAAAACTTGTTGCCTAGTGAATTTCTGCCAGCAGAAGGATTTGAACAGTCACAAGGTCACCTTTTACTCCATAGGCTAGTATTCCACCTGCAAGGATTACCAGAAATTAACTACCTATATATGCCGACTAAGCGGGCATAAACAGTTAAGTCAAGGTATTCAATTATATGAAGCCTAAAAGTGTAAGCCTAATCCTGAGTCATGTTCAATGCAAACTATACAACCGAATAATGACATAAGCTAAAACCTCATCATTGAAAATGTAACTGAAGTTTTAAGTTTCATGTCTGAGGTCAAAGCTCTAGACGTCTGTTTTAAATGTCTTGTAATGCCCTGAGACTTGAGACTGTAATTTAGTATGTATTGATCAGGTTTTAGCTTCCTATTGTTATATATAAATAACAAACTTCACATACCAGATAAATTTATTTCATCATTACAAAGCCATAGAAGGATAAATAAATGTGTTATTCTATGTCCGTAGAAATTTCATCAGTACTGTATGCACATTTGAGCTTTCCCTTGAGAAATATGCAGATAAATAAATATTTATATCTCGATATAATTTAATATTGAACAAAAATTTTCATTAGGGTTGAACTGCAAACAAAATTTCAACTGTATATATATATATATATATATATATATATATATATATATATAAGAAGAATATTCGTCTAGAGACCAAAACCTGCCACAATTTCTGATCGATCTCTGAAAAAATTGTTTGGCAAAATTCACCTTTTTTGTTGCCTACTGTTGTGTTGGTTTTGTTTCTAAAAGTTATTACACCAACCTCTATATACGGCAACATTACAGGAAGTTACCAAATAGCAAAAACTCGTGAAAAAGTGTTAAAACTTAATCAATGAAACCCTTAAAGCGCAGTTTTAATGTATAAATATGGGAATTATAATAGACTTCTCGCAAGTCAATAAAATGTGCCTCACGATCATTGGAAATTTTCTGACTTTTTCTGCTTCTTTCTTCACCCCTCCCTACTCCTCTTTGATCCTGTTGCAAAGGTAATGGAAGACACTACTCACAAGCGGCAGTGCCTCTGTCTAGTCTATCAGGTGACAGGATTGGGGAAGGAAGAAGAAAAATTTAAGTTTGTAGATGGATTAATATACATATGGTATTTATTTACATTTGAGGAGTATAGCGATTATGAGAAGAACGAATTGAAGAGGACAAGAGTCGAGTTTTTTGAAAGCCGAGATGGAGGGCATAGACATGGGAATTATGGTTTAAATTAAGAGGAATTTGTACGAATTATGGCATTGGTAAGGAGTTCTGAAAAAAAATCCTTTTTTTTTTTACGGACTCCCACTAATATTAGTGTCCCATGACTTTAACATTTTAATTTTCAAGCTACAGGGCAGGCATGTTAGTGGGGATAACACAAGTTTGGGCGATTTCCACTGCTTAATTCATGTCTAGTTGCATCACGCCCACCACAAAGACTCATTCAGAGTTCATATATGCGTCATAGGAAAAAAAGATAATAGACCAAACTTAATTATGAATATCAACATTATGCAATATTATTGATTTGTTACCTGTGCCTCTATCACAGCATTAATAACTGCAGTTGCCATTCAGAATTTGATTCTTATAGGTAAACAGATAAATTTCTCTTTTGATGCACCGGACGATAGAATTATCATAATTTAACCTGAATAGAATGAACACGTTTTGCCTGATATCGACATTTTTATATTTATGGCAGCAGCCGAGAGGAGAGTGAGAGGAAGAGTTAATGTCAGAACTGGTAAAAAGTGACATTCTTGCTACTGAAGAGATGAAGAAGATTGATCTGATTTGGCTTTAACTCTGACTTGTAACTATTTTAGACATTTTTGTTGTATTTTGTTATACATGCTTGAAATGGACAGAAAGAATTAATTTTCTAGAATCTTCTGATATAAATGAAGAGAGTGCAATGCATGATCAAGCATCAATGGAAGATTTCTCCTTTTTTCTTTTCATTTCACTCCAGTTAGACCTCAGAAATTGAGGAGCTTTCTTGTGGGCTAACACTTGATTTCTATGGGATAAATCGATATCCTCTAATCTAATATGGCCTACATTATCTCAAGATCCAGCCCCAGTTTCATCCTTCTATGGTTGCATCCCTGTTCTTGTTTTACATATCCTTTAATGGAATGTGCTCCAAAGAACTTGGTGCACTGCTGCCCTTTCGATGGAAATGCACTTAGCAGTGTTCTGAGCCTATAACTTTAAGCATGTGCATACTAATTTTTCACTATGGCAATATTTAAAAACACTTTTTATTCTTTTACTTTTTTACAATTAATTTTTTTTAGATCGATTTCAAAGCCTGACCTTTAATATGTGTAGAGAAGGTTCATGATGTCTTAGGATGGGCTCTTGCTGGCTGAGCATTCCATCACTTGGTTGTATAAATCGTCACATGACTTGCAATCATCCAAATAGCTAAACGAGAGGTTGGAAAGCCCATCGATATGCTGATGTCATACCTTAGTATCTATAAGTTCATCTCCAACTGTAATATTCAGTTTTATTTTTTGTTTCTCTCAAATAGATGCAACATTGTTGTTACATGTTTACTTCGACCCAACGTTGTGTATGAAAGTCTAGCAAAGGGACAAAGGAAAGAAATTCGGCTCACTTTTTTCTAGTTGCAATAAAATGCATTTATTAATGGTACTTTCTAAACAATGCATTGCATCTTGTTTTAGTTCGCCATGTAGTTGTTAAAACTCTGCCGCGTCGAACACGTTTTAAGCCTCATGCTAATATGTGGCCATGCATCCATCTTATGCTGGCATACCTTCCCAGTACTCTCACTAAGTCGTGCCTTTTTTTCTTCTCCGTTTTTTTTTGTTTTTTCTTTTCCTTCTCTGTGACGTCACATCACACTGGCTTAGTCATTTGCATATATGTCATGCAGATACCACTCCTGTTAGTATGTATAGACTAGCTGGGCGCCTGGTGTAGCCTGGTCGTACAATACACTTAACCATTATATTTTAAATTATGGAGATTACATATGTATTATTAAAGAATCAATCCTTGAGGAATAATTTGTCTGGACTAATTCACAAAAAACAATTTTTTAATGTTCATCACATTTCGTCTGTATTTGTTCACAATATCATGCAACTGATATTTGGGCTTGACGATGAATACTCTCGAAAAGTCACTTATGATTAATGTTTAGTTTTAAAATATGCGAACGAAATGATTTGCAGCAATTTTAAATGGTACCTCTTTAATCGTAAATTTAAATAAATTAAAATGGTGACTTACACCAGGCTTTAACAAGGAGTCATTCGATCTGTAGTTGAATGCTCTACCACTAAGCTATATCTTTAGATGTCAATGTTATTTTAGGAATAAATGATTTGCTGAGATTTTTTATTTCCCTTGGCTGGTGCAACAGAAAATATTTCCCTGTAAAAAATTGTTTTTATCTATAAGAAAAGACTTTTTAAAATCGGATTTTTTCGATATGTATCGGATGAATTTCCGTATAAAACATATCTAAGAATATTGTTAGACATATAAATTACCTCTGTGTGAAATTTGCAAAAGATAGGTTCCGAAATGGCTGAACCTATGAGGAAGGAACTCTCTCACACACGCACACAGTGACTTTTATGTAAGAGTGGAGATACTAGAAGGTGGTAGCTGAGGGTCAATCATGTTGAACAAAAAACAACTACTACTACCAAAGCATAATGTCTCCACTCTCACTGTACTATTTTCTTTCTAAGAGAAATGTTTTCTAAGAATATAAAATAATTATTTTATCTATATTTGACAACTTTATTTGGTATAGTTCCGTATAAACTGATGCTTCTTACATCCAATTTTGATAAGATTTTATCTACAAACAAGTAATCCTTCTATAATTTAAATTTAGTATGAAGTTTCGCACAGTTAAAACTTTTCTTTGTTCATAATTGCAAACACTTATTCATTTCTCACATGTTTTTACTATGTTTTTGTTCGCTTTCAATTTTCGAATTAACTATAGTATATACAATAAACAAATTCACATACTCGACGTTGTCTGATAGTTTGACTCGTTTTTCTATAAAATGATGTTTCTATTTTCCAAGACATCAAAGAAATAACTCTGCATGGACGAATACATTTACGTCTCTATTTTAAAGTGGCGGCTATTTAAATATAATTCTGAGCCGGATAAAGAATTTTCAGGAATAAATTAAATAGAATTAAACTTTATTCTTAACATGCTGTGATGATCTATGAAAAAAACACACTAACGAATCTGAATCAAATATTAACTTTTTAGAAAGTTTTTGATGACAAAATTGGTTATTGTACACTACAAAAGATTATATTTAGCAGAACTTCACCTGTATAGTAATCCTCCAGAATATCAGAGTGAACATCACTTTGGTTACCTAACAAGAAATAATGTGTCAATGTGATTATATTGATTATTTATGTGATATACATTTTATTTATATTTTAAATAAGCTTGTTTCGTATTCGTTAAGACTCCTTAGTGAAGCTGCTGACTACAAGGCTCAATCTTGTTAAAACCCAACCTCTTTGTCAATGTACCCACCGAACCATTTTCAGACATGAGAGGAAAATATAACATTGTTACATGAAGCTTCTGAAAGGATTTACTTTTAAAGGAACTTTGCATTACAACTTGACAGAAAATCTTTTCAGCACAGTGTTCGTCTCTTAAGGGAGCAAATATAATTATTTAATATACATATCCACAAAAGGCTTGTTTCCTCTCCATTAAAATACATCAATGTGGCTAGCTATATATATATATATATATATATATATACTAGCAAAAGTACCCGTCGTTAACTGGGTTCAAAAACAGCCTACAGAAAATGGACTCTGATTTATAAAAGTATGATAGGTTATGAAAAGGAAGGATTGTAATGAGATAGCTTCGAATTTGGGGGTATCAAAACCAAAGCAAAATATGATGAAAGTAAAAATAAAATAGATAAACCCCATAATTTATTATACCATACCTGTTCACACTGAAACACTTATCACAATATTCTGTGGATCTATATTAAAAAAACCTTGTTAAACTTTGTGACATATTTCCATTCTATGGAGGTCAGGCCCCATAAAATTATTATACTATATTTCTTCAAACTGAAACATAATTATCAATGAACCACCGTTCTGCCAGATCAAACATACCCATTCCTGTGTCTCGATACATCTATCATTATATGTAATCAGTTTTTTAAAATAGTCAACCATATAGGAGCCTATTCGAGATTATATATATATATATATATATATATATATAAAGCTGAATGTCTGCGTGTGTGTGTGTACACACACAGATATTCAGCTTTATATATATATATATATATATATATATATATATATATATATATATATATATAATGCATCTAGGCAAGATTAGGTTTCAAGTTCCCAAAGTTCATACTAGAATTGTCAATATGGCAATTAAGAATTAGTTTTAAATGACCAAAATAAATTTTATTTTTGCCAATCATGGTTGATGGAACAAAAACATTCTCTTAAAAGAATTAGTTTGAAATAAAGATTCCCAAGATTGAACAGATGCACTTGAACAAGGTCAGCGTTTTAATTGGCCGAAACGTTGTGAAAATAATGATTAAGATAATAATATAAGACTAATAATGCATCTTAATACTGCTGTCATTACCTATCTGCATTATCTATTATGGTGTCTCGATTCTATGAATTTTCCAGTGCTACAGCTATAATAATAAAGATAGTTGACACGTGGTTTACTGAAGCTGTATAAACAAACCAACTGAAATACTCATCTCTGAATGGATTTTAAACACACATTCTTGGAGCGGCTTTTTAATAACTAGAGACCGTCAGACTACAACATATTGTAATGCAATCAGAAAATAGCAATAGCAGAAAATAGATTACATGACGGAAGTTATAAGCTCAGAAAAATTTTAATTTTCTAAAGTTAAACTCTTAAATGTTAAAAATCATTGGAATATTCTAAAATTTTAGTAATCGGCATAATTTTTTGTTTTAATGATAGTTTAAAATCTCATTAAAATCAAAGGTCATGGATATGTTTTCATGGAAGTCGATTGAGACAATGCATGAAGCGACTTCATGAAAGGAGTTAAAAAAAAAAGTATGAAAGACGATTAACACAAAAGCGAGAGATGCTTACTGACTTTAGTCTTGAAAAAAACTAAGAGTATAGGTAAATGGTAAATTGTAAATAAGAGAATTCTACAAGTCTGTAGTTTTTGGAAACAAGTTAAAGCTGTATAACAATTGAAGATCAATAGACCAATGAATTAAACAAGCTGGAATAAAGGAAGCAAAGAAAAACCTCGAATACTCAAGAACACATGTCATGATAGTACTTATAGAAGAGACTGAGACTAGCAATGTAGTATATATATATATATATATATATATATATATAAATTCCACAGCCAAACAACCTCGCAGCTCACAAGAGCCATCGGTTTGGTTATTAACTGGTTGGATGGTCGCGTCCCTTGTTGAGATGAAGTAGGTTCATTTCACAGTCGGATTTCGGTGCGGTTTGCTTGATCTGTCGGTTAATAGAAATTCTTGTGTGCGAGGCGTTTGCTCAGTTGGTAGAGTGCTTGCCTCGCATGCAAGAGGCTAGGGTTTCGAATCCTGAGTTCGGATGTGTCTAACTGATGAGCCCAAATGAGGGCGAAACTAGAGTCTTGGACTTCCGGTTCGTTGACTGTCTTGGCTCTTGTGAGCTGCGACGTTGTTTGGCTGTGGAATTTATTATATACAATCTCTCACATTCTGAAAATCCGTATATATATGCATTTATAGTATCCATTCTCTCATTTAATATTCCTATGTCTTCTAGTTTTTTTTTTTCAATTTCAAAAGATTGCACATTCAATAATTCATATAAATCAAAAAATATACTTCTATGATTAAAAATTGAAAGTGCAGCTCACAATATTGAAATCATGGGACTTAAAACAGCTTTTATTTTGGAGAGTTCTTAAAGAATCAAAATTTGCTTCAATTTTAAGAAACGTCATAACTATACTTTAAATTAGAACCAGGATTTCAGTGAGCCGTTTAATGCTTCCTCTGTATCCTAGTATCTGTGTGACGTCATCAAAGTCGGTCAGTGATTTTCATTAAATCACTGATACTTGCTGAAAAGTGTTTTCCTGTTGAAGACTGGAAGAGGTGAAAATGTCTTAAAATTTTCAAATGGTAGAAACCAAGATTAGAAATGTCCGAAACGTAATCTTCAAGAATTGAGTATTTCGTGCGGTACTAATAAACTTCATATGCTAGTACATCACCGGAAAAATATTGTTGTTTCATAATTTTTAGATGAAGGTTAATCATTTGGATTTTTTTATTACTATTTACATCGTTGTTTTTTCATAACATTTCAATCAATGTAACTACTGACCTTGTTGGGGTGCATCTCTTCAAACTGTGGAACCTATATTACACGCTTGAACAAAATTAGGATTGAATTCAAAGAAAGATTGTTCACATGAACATGTAGAGCATTAGAGATAAAAGCATTAATTAATAATTTCTAAGTCGTCTAGAGGTTGAAGGTTCAATCTTTACTGCAAGTGAGACCTGTGGAAATTCCACAGGTGACTCATTCATATGTAATATATTGATGCTGGCATTCTGTAGATGTTCAGTGTGAATGGAGCTGCTCTGATATTATTGTAGTTTTTTGTTAAAACTGCCTAAGCAAGCATGAGCGTCCGGCAAAGCCTGGCCGTAAAGTACGCTTAAATATGATATTTTAATTCTTGCAGATTTCGTATATATTATTATAGAATTAATGTTCTATCGACTTTTATATATTATAAAGTTGCAATTTAAAAATATATATATATATATCCATATGATTTGGGTGCATTAGTTTGAATCAAAACCGAAATAAAACTTATATATATTTTCATAACTTGAGTTCCTCGAGCCATAATCGAAATGGAAACCGAAACTTATGAAGAATTTTTGATAAAATTATTCTGAGTACCATCAGTTATAACCGAAACAAAAACTTTTGAATAATTCTTGGTAAAATTATTTATGACAAGAAATGGAAGTACATAATGATTAAATGACCCGGATGTAAGCATGACACAGAAAATAACACACGCTATCATATTAAATAAAGTAGTTAACCACCTCAGCAGAAATAACCTTCTTGCTGACATGCAATATGGTTTCCGTTCTTCCAGATCTACAGCAGATGTGCTAACGGTTATATCTCATAGGATTAGTGAATCTCTCGACAAAGGCTTACATTCTAGGGTACCTGCTCTTGATATATCAAAGGCCTTCGATAATGTATGGCATAAAGGCCTACTTCACAAGACTGTATAACTAGAAATATTTTCTCAATTATTAAATCATTTCTCTCTGATAGGCTCATAAGAGTAGTAGTTGATGGGCAGAAATCAGGGGTCCATCCTGGGCCCAACTCTTTCTGATCTACATCAATGATCTCCCAAAACACATACTTAAATCATTCATCGACATCTATACTGATGACATGACCATCTATGGCAACACATCAAAGGCCGCAAATGACAAAGTTCTTTCTGATTTTCTCTCCTCTGATCTTGAGCATGTGGTACAGTGGGGGAAGAGGTGGCTAGTTACTTTTAATGCATCTAAAACCAAGCTCCTATCTTTACATCATCAACGCTCTGTCTCCATCTGGCATCAATTGAAATGGATGGCTCTCGTCTTGGGGAGGCTCCATGTTTTGATAAGCTTCCGGGATTGACCTTTACTCCTGATCTGAAATGGAACACGTACATCAAGTCTGTTGCCAAGGTCGCTGGAAAAATGGTAGGATCCTTCTACCGCTCCAGAAGATATCTCACTGCTGATGCAATTCTCTTTCTATGTAAAAGCTGAATACATCCAAGGATGGAGTACTGCTGCCACATCTGGGCTGGAGCTGCTAAAAAAAGCCTATCCTGCCTTGACAGAGTACAAAATAGACTTCGTGGCTTAATGGGGATGTTCTTTTCTCTTCTCTGCAACCACTCTCCTACAGAAGAGACGTTGCGAGCCTGTCTTTGTTTTATCGTTATTTCCATGGCAAGTGCTCGTCAGAGCTTCAATCTATGGTCCCCCCCTCTCCAATCTTTCACGAAAAACACCCGTCTAGCTGAAACCACTGTCAATAATTTTCCCCACTCTTTATCTGTGTCTAAATCAAAACGTAGATTTCATGAACAAAGCTTCTTTCTTAGAAGTGTACGCCTGTGGAACTTTCTATCGTTTGTCTGTTTCCTACCTGACTACAACCTGGATGTTTTCCAGTCCAACACAAACAAATTCCTGATAAACCACCCCCTTAAGTAAGACACTTTATCAAATCTCCAATACTAACGATTACTACAATATTATCCCATTGATTACTGTACACTCAATAACCCTTATCCCCGAGTGGCTTCCGGGTCTTGATAAGTGGTGACTACCATGTAAAAAAAAAAAAAAAAAAAAAACACTATCGTATTACTATATAGATAACTAAGAATAACATATTAATCAACACTTCTACCTTGTTATGGCTGAGAATGAGAACAATCTCCCCTCCTCCCCATAAATAAAGCAAACTTGTAACTCTTGCTTCCCTTATTTTATCCTTTAGGCTCACATTCCATGAGCGATTTTTATGATAGAGGAAGACTTGCTGATTTCTTGGTGGAAATTTATCTACACTTATTGTTGGCTCATATTTTTATTTTTTTAACTACTTGCATCAAATGGCTTCATACCTTGTCCGTAGCGATTTCAATAAAAAGTGATGCAGTTTGAAATTTCCATATAAGTTCATGAGTTTGACAAATATTCCGAAGATTTAAGATACACCTGAAGGTTGGAGGTTACATCGGCTGAAACTTTATGAAAATAACAACCCAAATAATTCGAATAAGCCAAACAAAGCAAATATATTTTAATTAAAAATAAAATTTTAAATATTGCACCAGATAACTATTTTTAGATGATACGTGAAAATATTTTTTCTGAAATATTTAAAAAAAATATTTTTGCTCAGCTCTGACGCATCCACACATATAAAGTCAATTTAAAAACCTACAAATGAAAGTCTTTGTATTATTTTTAGGTATCTCATCGGGCAGAGTGTTTAATAGCTCCAGACAAGTACCTGGCTGTTATTTCTTTATTCTCCATTAATAATGCACTGCTTTGGTGTTTTCAATCAATTTTACTGATCACATCTTGGGTAATTGATTGATTGCAATCATTATTATCCCTCAAACGTGTGATAGTATTCTTCATCTTTCATTAATGCCAAGATTTTTCTCATTTTCTTTTATTTTTTCCTTGTATATTTTTGGCCATTTTTGTTGTCGCCTTTTTATTCTGATTTGGCTGAGGTGCTGAAATGCTCGTGCTGTGTTGTCTCATCATATTCAGTTTTTTACACCCTGGCATGTGTTGTACAGCTTTTAGAAATTGACCTAGCTAACCTATCCTTGGCCAGGCCGTTATTTTTCTATCTCAAGTTCATCCTTATCACTTGTATATTTTCCTTAGCCTTTCCATACCAACTGACCATGCTACCTCAACTATTTCATATTTACTAAGCTAAGCACTATTCTTTCAATATGACCATACCAACGAAAGCTACTGTTCTGTTTAATCTCTCTGTATTATCCAGATTAAATCTTTTCTGAGGTAATCCGATCTAAGCCTGCCTTTAATATTCATATTATACATCCATTGTCATATCATTTCTCTTTATGCAACGCATACCCTCAACCCTCACTGTCCTGGTTTAGCTTTCAAACATTTAAAAAAAAAATTTTTCAACCCATAGAGGCTTAAGAGAAAGCTATGTACTTCCTCCCATGACACAACTGGCAGTACATGTCAGCTTAACTGGACTTCTAATGGAAAATTCAATTTTCTTGCTTAATTAACTTTATATGTAATTTTACATTTTTAACCTTATCTTCTTACCATACATCTAATTTTGTTATAACTATAAAAGTTTGATTTTCATGAATGTCTTAAGGCTATATAACTTTTCTGAAACGAACATTAATTGGTGTTTTAAATAATTAAAATACGTTTCTCATTAGCAATCGTCCCATGTGAAATTGAGTGCTGAATGACCAGCGTTCAATGAACTGATAAGGTCAGCAACAAACAGGTGTGGTTGACAAGTGAAGTTGACCCCACTGAGAGTTTGATGAGATGGGCCTTTTGGATATCAAGTGCCTCAGTGAACTAACAACAAAACTGCGTGGTGATTCGTGATTCCCTGTGACAAGATCTGTGATGGAATTGGATAGGCCTCACTCAGAACATACAGTCTTGAAATATGTTGCGATCTGTGTGCAGACACGAGCCATTGATGACAAGTCAAATAATACATAAATTTCTAGTTATAAAATACCTTTCTATTTATATCTTCTTTCTATTTCTTTTTTGTTTTTACTGGGCTAACCTTAGTCCTCTCTCCTCAGGATCATCATGACAAAAAGTGTAAAAATGAAAAGCTACTTTCAATGGGGATTATAAACTCACACACTTATACTAAGAAATAGGTAATCTAAAATAAGTGCGAGAAACTTACTCTTTTCTCCATTAAATCAAGTGCAACTTCGATCGGTTTAGATTTCAACTGACATTCTTCTGGTTTTATGAGTCACTCGACCCTATTTTGGGGCACAACTACTTCAAATGAATATATTTCTAATGCTTTTCTGTAATCCTTATTTACTTGCGACCTGAAGAGGGTCATTGGGAACCAAGTAATTAAGGGCTACAAAATTAACTTTTATATATTTAGACACAAGGTCGGTTTTTAACACAGAAAGGGGGAAAACACAGCCCACGAAAAAGGAGCACTGATTTGGGGTAAAAATAAAAATTACCTCAGTCTAAAAGAATTTCTCTTCCTTATGTTAGGACAGTAAAGAAGCGTAGTATCAGAAAATATTACATTTTGCTCTTAGTCAGAAGTTGAAGGCTTTGTAGTAAAGATACCGCAATAAGTAAAGTAAATATTTCTTATGATTTAAGAAAAATCTTTTTATCTGGAAATTACACAAACCTAAATACAATCTCTAAAATTTTGAATAATTAAAAAAAAAATAATCGCAGAAAAAAGGACATTGCTAATAATAAAGATTTAAATTATATCACCCCTCTCTACGCCCAAAAAACTCTCCTCAAAGTCTAAATTGGCTATTCTGAGAGATGTTTATATTTTAAGTGGAGTTTCTTTTTGACTTGCAGGTGTATACTTTTGGTGATAAGTTATATCTTTGCACTTCTAGCTACTATTTGATGTAATTGGTGTCACTCCACATCATCTAAACATCTTAGTTTAATAGCCTCCTCTTTTCATCCTGGTCTTCTCGACATGATTATTTACTTTATTTCCAAGCACAAGTCGTGTGTGTGTGTGTATATATATATGTATGTATGTATATGTATATACCTTTTCTAAAGAGAATGATAAAAAAAAAAGAAAGTCAACTCCAATATCCTATCATCTCGTTTACCAGACCTCCCAGATCTTGGAAGATATTAAACAAAAAAAAGTCAATTGTTGATAGTAAAACGGCTGTGCATGCTTAAAATAAGTTTTACGTCATGTTAAATGGAATCAGCTTAGAGTTTTCAAAGTCTTTAATTTAAACTAAATTTAGCATTTCTACAGAAATCCAAGTCTTCGTGATGCTATACTTTATTGGTTAGTTTCAGATTCTGTTAAATTCTGTAAGTTCAATCCCTAGTGAAGAAAAATTTATCATTTCAGCTTCTATATTAATCATTTTTGCCTTTATCCTTTACCTAAGGACAGAGGCTGACGTGATCCAACTTTAAGTTGGTCACGTCAGCCTCTGGCCTTAGGTAAGGCTGGTCACGTCAGCCTGGGGCCTTAGGTAAGGCTGGCCTTGTGCTTTGTTTATTTTCATTGGAAATGTGTGGAATAAGTAACTGTATTCAGTGACGATATCTAAGAAGCTCTGATGATATTTAATATTTTCATTCTGGATAAAAACTTTCAGCTCATAAATTAACTTATAAAGGCTGATAAGTGGAACTAATTTATTTTGTTAACCAAAGAATGATACTCCTACTTGAAAAAAATCCATCAATGTGCCCTAAGAATAATTTGTAATATTTTTTTTTCTTAATTGACACGTTTTTATTTTTTCACAATTTAAAAGAATCCGCTTTTCTTTGACTAGTTATAAATATGTTTTAGATTGAAAATTGATCAACACTTTTGATGGAAAAAAAGTTAGCTGCAGTTTTTGTTGCCATAAACAGTTATTAGCGTATAATGATTCACAATAGTTATGGGATTTAGGCCTGTATTAGATGAGTTAAGCGTACATAGCAAACCAATTTAGCATTTAGGCTGAGATTAAATTGTATCTGTTCTATCCTCGTTCAATGAAAGAAAAGTCCTTCTAGACTGAGGCAATTTTGTATTTTTATCCTAATTAAAAGTTACCCTTTTTTGGGGATCTAGATTTTCCCCATATGAAGTCACCCTTGTATCTAAATTTGCCCTAGTGAGGAAATTTAGTCATATATCTATACGTCTATAAATCTTTTTTTCTTTTTTTTTTGTGAGTACATATTAAAAATCCCTTTCTCTATTTATATTTGGGTCGTAGAATTGAATTCACTAGCAAAAGACCGAGCTAATTTACATATTTTAAGTATTCATTTTAATTCCCTATTAGTTTTTTTCGTTTTTTATGGGATCATTTTTAGTTAACGATTATGCGTAATTATATTCATGCAGATATTCTACATGATTTATACTTGCATAATATTTTCGTAAAAAGGTTATAGTAAACACAAAACTCTTTCCTTATATATTTATGCATATGTATTTATTTTTGTTTAGAAAATTTTGCCTACCAAACTCCTCTTGGAGTTTTTAGTCTAGGCATGAAACTTTATATATAAGGTATTTTGAAACCATGCAAAACTTTATATTTGGATTTTAGTCTGGGGAAATCGGTACAAAACTGAAAATTAAAAATAAAATGAAATTTGCCAGGTGAAGGTCGAACGACAGCATTACAAATATGCATGCATAACGTAGTAGCTATTGGTTCATGTTTTAATTTTTAGCCTTGCAGCAAACATCTCTTCATAGCTCAGTCATTAACGGTAGAGGAAAAAATAAATTGTAAGCTAAACGTTTGTTTCAATTCTCAGTGGTGGCGCATGATTCCTTTTTCTGTTAATTTTTAAATCATTACTGTATATTGGGTCGAATATAATAAGATAATACGAAATCTGCATTAATCAAAATATCATATTTAAAGCGTATTTTACGAGCGGGCAATGCCGGCCGCCCTGCTAGTAATATATATATATATATACATGAAAACAAAGGGATGTAGTGTTTACCTGATATATGCAATGGTAAACTTCAAACTAATATAAATAACAGTATTTATATATAAAAAGTTTAATCCCAACCGAATTAAAAAAGCTCAATACGAAAGAGAGTAGAACTTATTATAAGAGAAAGAAAATTAAAACTATAAGTTGAACTTTACAATCAAAATTTATTGTTCGACTGAATACTCCAAAAAACAATTAACAAAGTCCTTATTCCGCGGATTTTTAAAGAATGCTATTCTTATTATTCTTCTCATCAGAGGACATAAAGAAATCAGCAAATTATATTTGTAGCAATTCTAGAATTTGCTAGTTAAGGCCTTAAGTGAAATCGCAATTTATTGTAGTTATAAATTGCCAAATAAAAAGATGAAAAAATATTGGATATGTAAAAAACTAATATAAAAACAAACCGTGCATAATATTTCAGCTTGAATGAAACTCATCTACAGTTGATCCAAAATGCAAAATAGTTCTTTAAAGAGAATGTATTCCAAAATAAGTCCAGCGTGACGATGCATATAATTGGATTATATTCATCGTCACGCTGGACTTATTTTGAACACTTGCTCTTATTCTATTTGTAATCTATTATTCTTCTCCTGTCTCATATATCTCTTTCTCTTTGTTCATTAACAGTTGAATGTAATCAGTAAATAAAATAATTTAGATTGGAATAGTTTATTATAAGCAAAAGTGAATAGCCCCATGAAAAATAATGTTGATTTATTTTAACGAGTAGTAATATTATTTAACTTGTGGCAATAGAGGGAAAGAAAAGGCTAATCAATTAAATATAAAACAAAGACAATAGTCTTTGTTTTATATTTAGTTAATTTTGCAAACACAGGTTTTGCTCTGTCAAACAATATAATTCAAACTTTATGGGTTTCCTAACAGATCTAATGTCCTTTTAATACATACATAATATATTCTTCACAATCTCTCCCACTTTTGTTGGCTTTTAATTTATTCAAATATTTTTTAATTATGCAGGAATAAAAAATGAAAATCGTTAAGGGAAATAACTCCTGTTAACAATGACGAATATAAAAAGAGCTGTCTCACAAGTAAAAAAAAAATTTTTCTGTATAAGTTTTAAAAGGTACGATTTGCAAATAAAAATAAGTTCTATATTCCGGGCAATGCCGGGTAGGTACAGGAGATATAAAATGCTATTTTTTTGTTTTCCTTTTTGCATATATATTCTTTAGGTATTATTTTAGCATCTCTCTCACCCTTGTTGGCTTTTAATGATTTATGTCTGTCTCTTCATACAATGCTTGGTTTCTTTTGCCTTGGCTCAGCCTTCTTTTGCTTTGATCTTTCTTCCTCTTCGTTGCTCTTTTAACCATTCTTCTTGCTTAGATTTATTAAGTGACTTCTTAATATCTATCATTACACCACGTCAGTTCACCAGTCATCTGTCTATCTATGCATTACGTATACTTACGCGTATGCCGGTGGAAGTTTTCTTGTTTTTTTTTTTTTTTAGCTGCAAAGAAGGATAGCAAACTAAATTGTATTAAACTTTAAGGGGCAAACTTTCTTGTTTCATATCAAATTATGGTGAAATTTGTCTTATTTACAACTTTAGAAAGATAAACCTGACTTTCAGTCCTTGATATAATATATTAATAGTCAAATTTCTCTTCAAGTTGTCACATGGAACTGATTATCCAAAATATTGATTTTTTTTTTTCTTAGAACCGAAGTACACATTTATATTTGATTCTCACATTTTCCTCGCTTGTATGTCTTTTTAAATTAATTTTATTTATTAACAAGTCGCCATTAACCAAGGCAAAAGCTACTAATGGATAATAGTTGAAGATGTGGATAGTAAGAAATGTTGAATATCATGACAGGATTGAAAATAAGACCCGGTGGAATTGCTTTTTAATTGTGAAAAAAACGTCTTTAATTTTAATTAGTAAACGTTTTATCAAAAAAGACTATTTTAATTTTTAAATCGTAAATATTTTATTAAAATAAAAATTAGATATTACTTATTGGAACTAATCGGATAATACTAATCGATAATTAACATTTTTGTTAGATTAAAAATTGAGGGCACATAAGGTGTTGAGACTACAACATAATGTATACAAGCAACATAGCTTGTTCAAATTCCTCATACTTTTTCACCATCATATGGAACTATAATAAATTTGCACGTTTTAATATAAAACTCATTTATTTCATAAATAAATAAATAAATAAATAAATAAAACAACTTTAATTCGTACTAACTATATTTACTCGGTGTTGCCGGAATGCAATAAAATCAATTTTAGTTTAATTTTTATATTTTTGCACCTGTTTAAGACTTAAAAAGAAATAAAATTTAAGTTGTAAGGGAGACAACTCTTTTTATTATTCAATTAAAACCGCTATTCTTTGCTGATTTGTTTTGGGTGTTTTTTTATGTTTTAGGCCATAATTGCATTATTAGTTGTTTGGGTAGGACTACAAAAATATTAAAATGAGCTATATTTATGTATGGAACTATTGTGACAATAATATGGTACAACAACTACAAATAAAATTCGGCTAATGAGAATCGGTTTGCTATGTCAGTTTAAATGCTATTTAAGTCCTACTTATGATAGGTTTGTTAGATAAGTAGTTGAAAAGAGAATTATCTTCCTTACTTTGCATTGATGAGTGATTTTATAATTAGTATGAGTATTAAATTTGAATTAGTTAAAAGAAGCAATAAGACAATTTTTGTCATGTATGTGTATACAAAATTCCTTATTAGCAAATTCGAGAAAACAAGCTGTGACAAGCATAAGAAAGCTTTAGAAAGCTTATTTCCAATGTTGATTTGTTTATATTTAAAGTGTACACTAAAAAGCAAAAGTTAAAAAAAAAAAGAATGATGCTAAGCAAATATAATTTGAGAAAATTGAGACATTTTCTGAAATTATTTTTCCAAATTTTTAAGATGAGGATTGTTAATTGGAACTTTTTTTAAACTATAAGAACGGTGTAATATACGATTATTCAAAGAAGCAGTGCACACGTTCAGCAATAATGATTTAAGTAGACCTAAAATAGAATTTAATTATTAGGTTGTTGCATAAGTTCCCACAGTTCTTTTTTTCCAAGAATTTTAACAGCAAAAGTAAGTACGTGTGGGACCTAAGCTCCAAGTTTTTGTGTGAATCCCATCGACTGAAGATGGCGTTAAATTGTCACAAAATCTTTTCCACCAATTTTCTACATCCGTCTTAACTTTGACAATAAATACACAGTGAGGGAAGTTGGTGACAGATAGTGTTTAAAGCAAACAAAAGTCAGTGATAAAAGCTTAGTAAGAAAAGGGCCATTTAGTGTGAGTAAATTACAAAGAACAATTAAAAAACCTTTTGCAAACCTAACTCAATCCCTGAACTAAAGTATATTTTATCATGTCGTTTATGTGATTAATATATCTATATAATACTAAAAGTCTATGGATCTTGTATGTTTGCAATCAGATTTCCGGTTTTCAACATCCGGTTGCGCATGCGTTAATAGCAACGTCTGCAATCCGTTATTCCAATTCCGGAATTTTTATATCGCTTTTAATACAAACAATTTAATTTAATTTGATCAAATAGTTATTTATATATACAAATAATACATAGATTCATAGATAATTATAATATATATTATAAAATCTATTTATCTATGAATCTATTGATAATATGAAATATTACCCTATACAATTTATGGAAAGAAAACACCTCTCACTTTCCCTCTAATAGATTTCAACACTCCTACTCCCTCTGTTTTCGTTACGTACGCGAGAAATAGTTACGTGTATGTGTGAGAGAGAGAAAAAGGCAGCGATGTAAAACTGGATAGAGTTATCCCCCTTAACTAATGCAGACCTTTTTACTAGAGGGCGTTATTACAAAAAAATTTCTTTTTCTTCTTCCCATGTTTTTTAAAGTCGTCTGCTTACATTTCCAAACGGAAAGCTGAATCGGTAAATGCACACATTTCTATTACATTAAATAGTGTTTTCCTTTACACAATGGGTACTGAATGTTTGCTTAAATTAAATGAAAAAGTTACATTTTATTTTCATTTTCTATTTAAAAAGCCATTATTAACATGTGGAGAGTGTTTTTTTTATTATTCTGTACTTTCAACTAACAATTTCATTTAAAAGATGATATATCAAAATTTGAATTTAACTATAATAAGGATTATGATACCTGTTCAGTGCATATTTACCTATAAGTATGACCAACCACTTATAATTCAGTAACTGTAATTTAAAAAAAAATAACAATTATAATAAACAGAACGACTCATAGAAATCTATCTATATTCTTTTTTCATTTTAATATACTTTCATAGAAATGCTTCTGTTATGTAAAAAAAAACTATTTTCTTTATGCCACAAGTGTCACGCTCATACATGAATTCCATAGCTACTATAACGTACTGACCCAACGGGTCACGGGTGGTCTAGTATATATATAAAAAGCTTTATTGAAATAAAAGTAAACTCAATTTTAAAATTTATAACATACAACGTGCCTTCCATAAGTTTTCAGACTTATTTTGTACAGACATTTAATTGTTGTAGACTCTTGAAAATTCAATATGTAATTGTTTATTAGATGAAAATTCAGTATGTTATTCTTATGACCAACTGATTTTTATGATTTTAGATTCAAATGAATAGCTATAGTAAGAATTAGAATACACCCTACTAAAGCTCGATTATTACAACTGGTGAGTTTAAAAAATGCAATCTGGATATGAGGACACGTTAAAAGAACGATATGCAATAAATTCTGTTTTAAACGTGGAAAAAATGCTAGACACGTATGGAATGCTTCAGACTGCTTTTGGACTATCTTGCATGAATCGAGCATCAGTTTTTGGAGTGGCATAAGAGATCCAAGGAAGGCAAGGAGTCTGAGGGATAATGAGAGGCATGGGAGAAGTAAGGAAGTCAGAACACTTGTCCAAACAGTTTCATGGATAATGACCATCATGTGTCTATGACAATAAGTGCACAGTTTGTTGTCAATGTGAGAACTGTACACAAAATCATGGATGAGGAACTGAAGATGCAGAAGATGTGCACGAAGTTTGTCCCAAAGAAAGATAAAGAAAGTTTGTCAGAAAAAAAGATGGTGTCATGACAACAGGGAGATGTTCGAGCTGATTAATTCAGATCCCACAATTCTTGATGCTCTGATAACCTGCAATGAAAGCTGAACCTACTGCTATGACCCAAAGACCAAGTGACAGTTCCCAGTGGAAGCATGCAGGCTCTCTCAGACCCAAGAAGGCCAGATAGAGCAAATCGGCTTATGATGATTTTTTTTTTTTTTAAGAGCACGGGCATGATCTACATGGACTGGGTTCCTACTGGACAGATATTAAACAAAGAATACTATGCTATGGTTTTAAGGGAGTTTAGGAAGAGATTCTGTTGGAAGAGGCCAACACTCTTCAGTTCAGGTCAATGGCATTTCCATTTGGACAATGCATCACTCAATCCTTGTACCAAACTATTTGACCAAGATGTGCATCAAGACCGTTCCTCATCCTCCCTATCGTCCACACCTTGTTCCCAATGACTTTTCGTTATTCTCTGAGTTCAAGGAAAACCTTAGAGGCTGTCATTATGAGACAACTAATGAGATAAGAACCTGTGACAGGGATTACTTTGAAGGGGACTAGTTTCATGTGTGTACTATCAATAAAAGTGGCCATGCAAAAAAGTCTGGGATAAATATCTTTCTAGTATGCGGTGCCTTTGATAAGTTTTTATCAAAGGCACCGCATACTAGAAAAATATTTATCCCAAGAGAGATAAAATTAATTCTCCAAACACAAAGAATAAAATCGAGATGCGAAACTTCATGTCTATAATCTTCATCTCAATCTGATCAAATTTCATTCTATTACATGATTAAGATTCTAGAAAATATATAAAATTTAAGGATCAAGCATAAGGGGCTTTAAGAAATTGAAATTCAAGGAATTTTGCTTAATGTTTGAATATGGATAAAATTTAATGCAAATGTAAAATCCTTTCAAAAAACTCCATAGAAACTGAAATTTGAAGATTTATTAATTGGTTACAATTTGAAAAAAATCAGATTTTTTTATAAAAGACTTCTACCCCTAATGTTTTTAAATTTTTTTTCGCACCTTTTGCATAAAACTAAATATAGTCCACATTACCTACCTTTACACCTAAGTTTTGTTTCAAAATTTGTAGTGATCGGTCAGTGGCGTAGTTTTTGCCCCCCTCCCCCATTGGCATTTGATAACCTGTTAACCTTCCAAATTCCAAAAAGTCCTCAAAATATTTACTTTCATGAAACTACAATCAAGGATCTAATTTTGGACTGCTGCCATTAATCCTTGTTATAGTACTCCTATGAATATACAGTCGTTGTCAAAGAAAACAAGATTTTTCCAAACAAAACGTATTCAAATTATTGAAAAAAGAATTGTTAGATTAACTGGCTATGTAAACAAGTAAATACAGATGGGATACGCAAACAAAGGAAACCAAATATTTTTCAAAACAAAAACGTATTAAATTATATAAAAAAAATTGTTATATTAGATTAATTGGCTACATAAACAAATATAATAAATTTAAATGAGAACATTTGAAAACCTGAAAATTTTATGAAATGATAAAAATCATTTTTTACTTTTTGTTGTTGTTAAAGTCCGAATTGTCGCAAAAAACATGACTTTATCAAGGAGAGGATAGTCCGATGTATTTTTTTTTTCATAATATTAAGAGGTCGAGCCTTTTGAAGAGAAAAAGTCTTGTATTGGTGCTGTTTGAGATCCGTGTGTGTAATCACTCGGTTTAAACAGGAAATTTAAGAAATGGAGTCACACATTTTAGAAAACATTTTTTTTATAAATCTAAATGAGAATATTTGAAAACCTGAAAATTTTATGAAATGATAAAATCATTTTATTTACTTTTTTTTTGTTAATGTTTCAACCCGTTTAAAAAAAGTTTAAAAAAATTTTTAATAAATTTATTTATAAATTGCAAATAATGCTATAAATGTATTTTTGTGACAACTGCTGCAAAGACATCAAAACGGCTGAAAATTTAGACATTTTGCATGTTTTTTTTCAGCGAAGTTATCAATAACTCTATCAAAATAGCCAAATTTATAAGCCTTGTCTGGCTCATTGTTGATCGAAGGTAGTTCTTTGAGCTTCAGTTTTGAAAAAGTGTTCACAGCTGGCAATGCTAATAGCTCAGGTAAGGAGAATACACATCAAGATCACAATATTAAGGACGGAATCTTATCTGGTCCTTGTGAGATACATCAAGGTTGCTATCAAAAATTATGCAAAAATACTTGCTTTCCTTGATATGATCGATGATTTTCTTTCTCATCTGCTTTGCTAAAATGCTCACAAATTCATTTTGAATTTCTGGTGACAGATAAGAAGTAGCGATTTTCTTTCCCATGTTAACTTTCACCAAATGTTCATGGAGTACAGTCATACTTGGCCATAAATTTACCAATTCTAAAAAATCTGTTTTCTTGACCTTTTTCATCATTATTGATGTCTTCCTGATGACCTCGTAATTGCAGGTTCTGCTTGGCGAGAAACCTGATGTCCAGCAATCTAGCTAGGATTTCCTGACATTTCTTAGTTTTCTTCTCCATAAGATTTTGCTCTTTTTTGTCAATTACCTTGCCTTTGGCAAGTCAGATCTCTAGCTCCTTCCAGATGAGGAACGCCTGAGCATGATATGTGCTAGCTTTGTGTTCATATGCTTTTGGATTTAATTTCCACCAATTCATAAAACCCAGATCAGCAGAAAAACTCGACAGTCCAGCAGAAGCAAAATAAGGCTTCTCTGAAAGAAAAATACACCATAAACTTTTCTCACCATTCTGCAAAACCCGATAGAACCAGTTTTTTTGTTAGCTGTCTAATATCGCCTTTTGTTTGTTCCTGATTGTGCTACTTCCTTGAATTCATGATCGAGGTGCTGCGCAGGAGCAGATCCCTGCCAGACAAGCATAGCGCAAATTTGATGGTTAATCACAACAGGCCATAGATCAACATCTGTAAAATTAGTTGCAGTTTATGTTTCTGCACCAACTAGTGATTGCCTTTCCAATTCTTCAACTTCACATGCATTATCATCATTGACAGTTTTTGATGTATCAATGCTGTCAATGTCGACTTCCGAAGTAAGAGTATCAATGTTGGCAATATCAACTTTGTCTTTGGTCTCAGCATGATTTTTGCCTTTCGTTTCCACAATTTCAGCTGTAGAATTCGTTTTAATGAATTTCAACAGTGCATCTTTATTTAAGATAAGAATAAAAGTAGTGTGAAAAATGTAGATAAATGAATTAAAAAAAAAACTTATCTAGTTAGGTAAAAATGTAACTTAGCTTGCCTTTGGTAACATTTGTTTTTATTTATTCTTGCACCCATTTTGGAAAAAAAAAAACGAAAGTTTTTTTTTTAATTTTTTTTTTTTTAGTTATTTCATTGCAATTTGTTGCCAGAATCACTGGAGAAAAGGATGGGTTGTTTTACTTAGGACGCAATCCTCTAATGTCCAAGAGCCAAATACATCCTAAAATAGAGCAGCGTTGTCACATCTAAGAGAGAATCTCCTAAGAGTACTCTTTCCTGCATTGAACGAGTATAAAACCGTCTTCGCAATTGCTTGCCTCTTTACTTTTTTTCTCACAGAAGAAACAGTGCATGTCTATCTCTGCTTTATCGTTAGTTTTATCGTAGGTGCTCAAATGAACTTTAATGTATGCCTTCCCCCTTGTAAAACGTTCACAACATATACTCATCTAGCTCCAACAACTTAACAATTTCTCTCATTCTCTATCTATGCTTAAACTAAATGAAAATTCGATGAGCAGAGTTTGCCCATTTATGGAACACAAAACCGTGAGGCTTCTTCTCCGTTCTTCGTCGTTTTCAAGCCTAATGTAAATAAATACTTGAGTTGACATTTTAAATAATTCAGTCCTACCAAAAGTTTCACCATTACTGATCATGTTGTCTCACCATTTAACTAATACTTATTAACCATTAACCTGGAGTGGCCTCCTGGGCTTTAGTAAGCGGTGACCTCCAAGTAATATATATATATATATATATATATATATATATACTAGCAGGAGGCACCCAGCGTTGCCTGGTTGTCAAATATGGTTAAATATGTTAATTCATGCAGATTTCGTATTTATTATTGTAGCCAATTCTCTATCGATTATTTTGTACTAGCAGTTCAGCCCGGCTTTACTCAGGCCATATATATTGTTCATAACTTGCCCTACGTGTGAATACACTTTATGTAAGATTCTAAATGTTTAGACCAAAATTTGTCTGAGTAATTTTGTAGAGACAACAGAGGTCAATTCTTTAGCTTTGACCCCAATTTTGACCCCCTTAACATTTATTTTGTCTCAAATCAAAATACAAAGTTTTACCCATGTCCAAGTTACCTACATCTAAAATTTCAAGTGTTTAGACCCAAAATTGGTGGAGGAATTTGTAGAATCTGCAAAGGTCAACTCTTTCAACTTTGACCTTTTGGCAGCCAAATTTTCGCCACAAAACTGATTAAAATGCTTGCCGCATGTATGAATACCCATTATGCATTAATTTCAAATTTTTAGACCCAAAATTGACTGAGTAGTTTGCTATACACTGCAAAGGTCAACTCTTTTAAACTTTGATCCCTTGGCAGCTCAAAGTTTCGACGCAAACCGATTAAAAAGTATGTCTTATCTTTGAATACACTTTATATAAAACTTCAAATGTTTAAATCAGAAATTGGCTGAGTAATTTGGTAGACTGCAGAGGCCATTTTTTTTTTATTTTGGACCCAATTTAAACCTTAGCATTTATTGTTTAAGGCTCAAATCAAATTAAAAAGTTTAATCCATGTTCAAGTAACCTACATTTACAATTTCAAGTGTTTAGACCCAAAATTGGCGGAGGAGTTTGATAGAGTTTTCAAAGGACAAATCATTGAACTTTGACCCCTTGACAGCCAAATTTCTGACAGAAAACCGACTAAAACAATTTTCCCAAATTTCAATACTCCTTATGTCAAATCTCGAGTTTCTAGACCAAAAATTGACAGTTATTTGGTGGAAAAATGTACACACACTTTCACTTTGATAGATATATAGATTACATTGTACCTAAAATATGGTCATGATTTCAAAAGTCCCCCCCCCCAAAATGTTGGTTGCCATCAGCTAGAATCAAAATCGAAACCAAAATTTAGAAGATTAAATCACACAAGAACGGTCCACAGTGTTATATATATATATATATATATATATTTGTGCGTGTGTCATGAATTTTGGGGTTTACTTGTGAATTTGTGATGTACCTTGCACGCAATCGCATGTCAAAAATACGTTTTTTCTTTCATATTTTTATATTTATTCAAATAATTACTCACCGTTGCTGTGTCTATTAATGACCATACATGGAAACCTTATGTTTGATTAATAATTTTCAGAAAACTTTAATATGCCCTTAGTTATTTTTATGTCGACACATTATTTGTGCATGTTTGTCACAATGTGTAACGTATGAATTCTGGAAGGAAAATGTTATAATTTTATCAAGTAATGAAACTGTAAATACAATTCATTTGAAAATGAGGATAACATTAAGATTTTTTTTATATAGATGCCATGAAAAAGAAATGGATATGACAAAAGAAGAAAAGATTGAATATCTGAATGTTTTGAGGATATTTTTGTAAAGTTATTCTCTATACTTTACTAAAGTTTGATCACAAATGTAGTCACATGACAGCTCTTTCTTTCCCTATAGTAAATTCTGACTCTTCTTTCCGATTCAAGAATAAGAATGACATTTCAGACATTTTTCTGCTGTGAATATTCACGTCGGAAAATATTTTTCAAATGTTTCATTTCAAAAGAGCTCTCCATTTTTGTTTTCATTGTTCAATTGCCTAATGTGTTTCTAGCCTTTTATTATTTCATTTTGTTTGACAAGGGTGATATGTTACTTCTGTATATTTACCATATTAACTATTCACTTCCGTCTGGAGGAAAAAACGATATTTATAAAAAAAAAAATTTAACTTGTAAAAAAAAAAAAAAAAAAAAAAAAAAAAAATACCCTCCCACCTCAATTCATGTCATTTCTTTATCTCATTTCCAATATTATGAATGTTAGATATCAACTGTTTTTCCTGTTTAAACAGCTTTGAGCATTTGAAAATAATCTACATGAATTTGTATCCCACACTCTATAATAAAGACCAATGTGCAATTATTTGTATAATAAATGAGTTCCATCCCAAGAGTGCCTTTCTAGCCCTCATACAAAACCATTTCAAGGAATGAGTGAAAGAAAGAGGCAAATCGCAAACTTAGCAAAAACATCTTTCTGAAAGCCATTCAGAAATAAATCCCTCAGTCTAAATAAGTCAACAGCAGATATATTTTCTTTTAGGTCGTCAGAAATGATAATTTACATATGAGAAATAAAATGATAGATGTAATTCTATGTTTTTTATATTGCTAACACTGATGAAGCATACTTTCCTGTCATTTTTGACAGGATTTACAGTAGACTGTTTAATTTGGTTGAATATTATTAAAGCAAGTTTAATTAAATAATGACGTTTATATATTTTATTTAATTTTTCAATATTTTTGATATTCTAATATCAGGAATAAAATTATGAATGCAAGAATCTCTGCAGGTACAAATGAATACAAAGTTAGAAAAAGGTATCCGAACTCGGTCAGCTGACTGACCAAAGAGAAGTACTTTCTGTTTATTACTAGGTTTCACTTTTGGAATGTGTGTTCATGACTCGCCTCATTGTACACATGACTCTTGTATAGATGAATGTATATATATATATATATATATATATATATATATATATATATATATATATATTTCCTAACTCACTGGTCATAGAAATTTCCTTATTCTAACCTTACATGGGAATTTGTTTTTATAATACTATTTCTACACACCAAAACCAATGTTGCTACACCATTTTCACATTAAAGCAAAGATCTATTTTGTATGAAGATTCATGATAGAATAATAGTTGTAAGCTAGCTTAAGTTGACCTCGAAGTTTATCCAAGGTTCGTAAAGGTCAACAATCTAAAACGTCACTAAACATTCTCTCTTTATATCAATTTATATCTAAAGACTAATGTATTCGCGTTTTTTATAGCTAAAGACTAATGTCTTCACGTTTTTTATAGCTAAAGACTATTGTCTTCGCGTTTTTTATAGCTAAAGACTAATGTCTTCACGTTTTTTATAGCTAAAGACTGTCTTCACGTTTTTTATAGCGAAAGACTAATGTCTTCACGTTTTTTATAGCGAAAGACTAATGTCTTCACGTTTTTTATAGCGAAAGACTAATGTCTTCACGTTTTTTATAGCGAAAGACTAATGTCTTCACGTTTTTATAGCTAAAGACTAATGTCTTCACGTTTTTTATAGCTAAAGACTAATGTCTTCACGTTTTTTATATCTAAAAACTAATGTCTTCACGTTTTTTATATGGACTGTTTTATTTGAAATAATCCAGATGTATCTTGTAGTGTACATGTGCATACTAGTGATCCAATATTTTTCTCTGATTATATTCTTAATTTCCGATTCCAATATAATTCCCGATTCCATTTTAAAAATTGCCTAAAAAAAATTAAAATTTAATGAAATTTTTATCCTTGGGGTGGGGGTGGGGGTGGGGGTGGAGATTGATGATCGTCTACTTTTAAATGTAAATATAATTTTCTTTTTAATTTGACAAACATTGTTTTCCCTTCATCTATTGTAGTCAAAATTTTTGATAAACTCATTGTGAGATTTTCATCTATTTTTCACTTATGCTATTTGTTTTCCTATTTATCAGTTTGTCAAAGAAGCAATAGTCACTTTGGTGGAAGAACTTAATTGTTATAGTATTTCAAGATGAAAAATTAAATGACGATATGCTAAAATCGATAAAAAAAAACACATTTCAATATTAAGTTGTCCTAAGTATGACCTCATACATCATGATCACGTTGACACACACTCATTCTCATTAGATTACCAAAGTCAAGCTACTTTGAGCCTAATGTGTGACCATTTGAAAATATAAGACATTGTATATTATTTTCTATGAGTGAAATATATATATATATATATATATGCAGTCGGCGACTACATGTGTATTTGCTATTTTCTAGAAACTTCCTTTTTTTGGTGGAAGCTGGATGCCCACCCAAGATGAATTCCACACTAAATGCCAGGTATTTAGGTACCAGGTAAATAAGAATTTACTTCCTTCTCACCACAGAAATATGTAACACAAGGTCAGAAGGTGAGGATTCAAAGAAAGAGCACTCTGACCTTTTAAAAATTGTCTGGGCAATCCCGTCACTATTCCTTCATAGAGGCGCTTCAAGGAATAAGCAATAAACTTACCCCTCCCCCCAAAAAAACAAAAGACTAGAGGCAGCGACCTGGGAGGGTGAACCTCCTAGGACTCTCCAGAATTACACCTTAGTCTGACAGATGCGAGATCATTCCTGATTCAAAAGTAGCTATCTCCAACTGCATATCCTTGACTGAAATGCTAATAGTCTGTGTCAAGTAATTATGTCATTAAAATGAATCCAATTATCTCCCAACATGGGAGATTTATGGAATCAACCTCGAGTTGCCAATGCTCTCAAATCCATTGGGATTGATTCTATCTGCCAGTCCCATATATGGGTTGAATAGAATCTATCATTTACAGACTGTACGTTTTACAAAACTAATTAATCATTAAGCAACTTATATACCAAACTATATACTTACAGCATAAATACTTAAGATGTTAAGAACTTGAAACAAACTTTTACTAAAATGACTGAACTCCACATTAAATAACCTGAAAAATAGTTAATATGTTGAAAAACAACCAAACCAATATTAAATGCCACTGTTTAGAGGTTTAAGAATATTTGTGTATCATTTGTTTTGAAGCAGAATCGGCTCGGCTGAACCATTTTCTTCCCTTTTGATTAACCAATAAATGTTGAGAATATCAATTGAAGATCTCTATGTAAAAGCCTATACCCAACTTCCTTCCCTATTAAAGAATGATCCTTCATTTTCATTTTTACCCACAGATCCGGAAGTGAGCAAAATTTTGTCAGAAAATCAAGCATTAGCTGAAGAGCTCTCGCATTGTAAGGTAAGCCAATGAATTGTATACTTACATCATACTCTTTTATTTCTTATTAATATATCACGTTTGTTCATAGTTTTTATGTTTTTGTATGCATTCTTTGCTTTCAGGAAAATATTTGTTTCGCACTTTAATATTAAATATTTTTATCCTACGTATCCTCATTATTACCCTCCTGTAATTCGTTCTCTGTTCTAAATTTGTATCGAATAGTGATGAAAAAGTTAATGTGAATGCGTTTAAATCTTATTTTAATAGACTCCATAATATGTGGTATCTTTCATCACAGTAAGAATGCATATACTTATATACTCCTACAAGAGGAAAGGGTTCGGATCAATTTTTAAACGAATACAACTTAACCCTTGTATGTGTTTATGCATACAGTGACAACTTTGACATGTCATATTTGGTTGATAAAGAAAATAGAATCTCCGAAAATTCTCACTTCCCAATTGAAAATAAAGAACTAGATTTAATATTAGCCATGCTTTTTAAAGTTCAAAATACGGAACTGATTTACTTAACCCAACAATGAGTTATCTGTGTTTTGTTTTTGCTGTTAATTTCCTATAATTATATATATATATGTGTGTTCGCTTGTATGTTTTTTGTTGCCTCATCAGTGTGGCTAAAGGAAGCGAAATTACACACCGAGATTTCACTGACTGGATTCCAATGTTTTAACCACTGAAAAAATGAAACTACTAATAGTAGTTAGGGGAAAAGTATATTGTATTTAAAAAACAAAACAAATACATCTTTATACTTGATATGGTTTATCTGTTGACACATGATCTGTTAATAGTTGATTTCTGTGTAAACCCAATATATAAAATCACTAGGTTTTGTTGATGTTTTAGTCTGGTCTAAAAAGGGAAAATAACTAGAAACAAGCTGTGACATAGTCGCCATGCTGTATGAGACTGTCGGATAATTAGCAGAATTCTGACTGTCTTATTGATTGATGCATATAACAATTGTCACCAAATTTGATTTTTTTGTCATAAAATTGGACACAATTCGTATTTCCCCAACTCTTCTTTCATGATAAGCAATAACAACCCAATTTAGAATTCATGTATGTTTGAAGTCTAAAACTTTGATCATTATTATATTTGATGTTTATTTTGTGAAACAGAGTTCATACTTACTTTCTCTTTCCACCTTTCATATTATAGAGTATCCAGCCATCTTTGTTTTGGCCATTCCTTTGTCTTTTTCTAGGGGATGATCCATCCTGAATCCCATTTTCATGATGGCATTGCCATTTATGTGTAGCACATGTCTTTGTCAGTTCAAACAATTTTTACCCATTTTCTTTGAGATTGGCATAACTTCAGACACTACTAGAATTTGTCAAACCAAAAAGTCCAATATAAATTTTTCTTCATAAGCAATAGATTCTTTACTTCTTTCATCAACAGCCAGCATACCGTCCTATACAAAACAGTGATAGTAGTTTGCAAAATTGACATTTTTATACGAATTGATATTTTTGTGTGGGTCCTCAACATATATATTGCACACAAGACGAAAAAGCATGAGAATTAGCAACTTCAGAGGAGTCGTATGTCAATTTGAAGATGGCCTTAATCAGCATCAAATCTTCAAAAAGCTTGAATTTCTATTTTCTACTATTAACCAAGTGATTGTTCAAGTCACCAGAGAAAATACTCATTATCATCTAATCTCTGACTATCTGAACCCTCTGATTGTTATTTTCATTATTTACTTGTATCATGTATGATGGAGTTGAGTTGGTGCTTAATTCAATTGTTTAATCTACAAAGAAAAATAATAGATGACTCGATTTTAATGAAATTCAAACTGAATTCCCTAATCTGTATAAATAATATTCCTGTACTTTTATATGTATGTTATCCACAGAAGAAAACCGACTCCGATCTGTAAAGATGAGAGATAAAACGCAATCTGGTGTCACTGTGGTGAAAATTAACACTTTCACTCATTCCAAAATCGAATGAGATGTCACAAATAAAATTTTATCATTAACTTTGACTTGATATTCGTTTTAATTATTTAAAAGCTTTATATATTTTTATCAGCTATCTCCAGCTAAACCTGATTGCACATTGATATGAGTATTCTTATGAGAGTTTTATGAGCCTTACTACTTCCATGTTGGCTCTTCTTAAATTAGAAGTGAGTGTTTTGTTTGTGACACTATCACTAGAATATAGCCAACAACATCCTTTTCTCTTGTTTGATTTTTAATTCAGCTCCCCTTTCTCAGATGCATTGTGTTCACCACAGCTGAGAAACACCATCTACCCCTTGTATGGTAACCCTCCAAAATATCAGCCCAAGGGTTACCAGGATGTAGACATTCATCTCCTTGTTGTATTATGCATATCCACTTAAAATATTTCGTTGATAATTATTTTTATGATAAGAGATAAATGAAAAAGTTTAAATTTGTGATCTATCTATATATAAAAGTGAACGTGTCTGTGTATGTGTGTACATTTTCCTACACAATAACTGTGTCAATTTAAAGTCTAAAGACTCGAAATTTGATATATAGGGTACTGAGATTTGGGAAAATCTTTCATCGGTTTTCTGCCAGAACTTTAGCTGTTAAGGGGTCAAAGTTCAACGGTTTAACCTTTGAGAACTCTACCAAACTCCTTCGACAATTTTGGGTCTAAACACTTGAAATTTTAGATCCATGTCCAAGGAAACTATATCTAACTTAGCAACTTAATTTGAGCCCAAAACAAGAAATGTTAAGGGGTCATAATAGGGGTCAAAGTTAAAAAAGTTGAACGCTTTTTTTTTTATTTTTACTCAAAAAACTTCAACCAGAACTAGTGCCCATACTTAGAAATTTGTTTAAACGTTGTCTCAAGGAGAATTACTTCCCATCACCCTGGAAAATCTCATCAGTATGCCCTGTATTTAAGAATTCAGGTGATTGCTCATCTCCCTCTCAGTATCGGCCAATAAGTCTCCTGTGCGTCATGAGTAAGTTGCTGAAATCTGTGTTAAATAGAGAAGTAATCAACCATCTCAGCAAAAATAACCTTCTTAGTGACATGCAATATGGTTTCCGTTCTGCTAGATCAACAGCAGATGTGCTTACAGTTATATCTCATAGGATTAGCGAATCTCTTGATGGAGGCTACCTTTCTAGGGCAATTGCTCTTGACATATCAACTGCCTTTGATAGGGTATGACATAAAGGTTTACTTCACAAGATCTCCAGCTATGGTATAGCTGGAAATGTCTTCTCAATTATTAAATCATTTTTCTCTGATAGGTTCATAAGAGTAGTGGTTGATGGGCAGAAATCAGAAGCTCACAGTATTAATGCTAGAGTCCCTCAGGGGTCCTTCCTGGGCCCAACTCTATTCCTGATCTACATTAATGATCTTCCAAATCCCATCCTTACATCATTCATTGACATTTATGCTGATGACACTACCATCTATGGTAAAACATCTAAGACCGTAAACGACCAAGTTCTCTCCAATTCTCTCTCCTCTGATCTTGAGCAAGTTGTACAATCGGGAAAGAGGTGGCTTGTTACTTTTAATGTATCTAAAACCAAGATTTTATCTTTACATCATCAACGCTCTGATCCCCATCTGGCATCAATTGAAATGAATGGCTCTCGTCTTCGGGAGGCCTCATGTTTTGACAAGCTTCTGAAATGGAACACATACATTAAATCCATTGCCAAGGTCGCTGGAAAAATGGTGGGATCTTTCTATCGATCCAGTAGATATGTAACTGCTGATGCAATTCTCTATCTATATAAGAGCCAGTACTGCTGCCACATCTGGGCAGGAACCGCTAAAAAGGACTTATCCTGCTTTGATAGAGTTCAAAATAGACTTCATAACCTCATAGATGTCCTTTTCTCTTCCCTGCAACCTCTTTCTCACAGAAGAGATTTCGCAAGTTTTTCTTTGCTTTATCGTTTTTTTATAGCAGGTGCTCGACTGAGCTCCAATCTGTGGTTCCCCCCTCACCAAACTTTAACAAGAAACACCCGTCTAGCAGAAAACACTATCAATAATTTCCCCCACTCTTTATCTGTGCCTAAACCTAAACGTAGATTCCATGAACAAAGCTTCTTTCTTAGAACTGCATCCCTAGGGATTTTGTCTTCTGTTTTCCTACTTTCCAGCTGACTACAATATGGTCGTCTTCAAGTCTAACCTAAATAAGTTTCTGATGAGCCGTTCCATATAAGTTTAAAAATTTACCGAATATCCATTACTAAAGATTACTATATTGTCCAATTTCTACTTTACACTCTTTAACCCTTATCCTCGAATGCCCTTTTGGCCTTGATAAGTGGTGATGCCTATGTAAAAAAAAAAAAATCCATAACTATGTATGATTTTCATGTGAGTGTTTATATATCAAATGAAGATTGAGGTGTAGTTGAGTGATTCAGAATAATTTCTCAGTGTAAAGAATTATATTTGAGTCTTTGGAGAATATCATGTGATTTTTGCTGCAAATAACCTTAATGGAACATTCTAACACCGTATTGACTTTGAATGAGTAGCTTTCAACAAAAACTAGCTAATTCTCACTTCAAACAATGTATTATATCGAATGAATATAGATTATCAACATGCATGTACTTTTAGTAGTGTTATAAGTAGGGCTATGACAACAGCATATTCTTTTCCTTAATTTGATTATCAGGTATATATCCATTGATATCTTATGATATGGGATTCAGCAGTCTGCAGGGAAAAGGTTTGATCACGGTAAAATTAAAACCTATATTTTTGAATTAATCATGGAATTTCTACAGGTCTTTCTGTGTCAAAAGGAATTTCAGGTCCACATAACCTTTAATAAAAATTTAACGTAACATGGAAATGTTTTTGTTATATTCACATAAAAATGTACTAAAAATGTCAGTGACTAAACTACTACTGCCATCAGCTAGTCAAATTGAATTTCTAAATCTGGGTTCAACCTCAAACATAAGTCTCCTCTCTTTTCAATCTGCAATTGCTGATGTTTCTTGGTGAGTGAATCATTAATTAATTTTATATCATTGTTATTTTGGACTTTAAGGTCAATGGAGCTATACTATAAGTAATTTAGAAAATCTTTATCAGTAGAAAAACCATAGAATTTCACCCCCAATATATTTCCCTTGGGGCACACTCTAGGTCCAATGAAATTACCAGGCCCATTTCAAGCCCACTTGTGGCTCTGAGGGCCTGCGTTGAAAATCACTTTTTGGTCTATGAGCCTACGTTGAGAAAAATTGTTCCAAATAATCGCGTACACTATAGAGAAGTGTAAAAGATTTGTTTGTTTTTTTGTATAAAAATCCAAATCATAAAGCAAAATCCAAGGTCGACAACTCTTGTTTGCCAAATTAAAGGAAAAGGAGGTACAAATCATGTAACCTCTATTAACTTACATTTTGCGAAATCATCAAGCCAACAATTCCATCTGCTGCATTCTGTTATGAACATATGCATTTGGGGTAAGGTATGAACCCAAACTTTCTACCTCCTCCCACAAGTATCGTTGCAGTCGCATCAGAAATGTATTAAGAACAGATATTGTCATGAGGAAAAGAATACTTCGATTCCTGTTTGAATTAAAAATGTTTTTGGCAAAATGTATTAAACAAACCAATTAAAAAAAAAAACAGCCGTAAGAAGTTAATACATAACTTAGACAATGTTCCGATTTTTTTTTTCTTTCTACAAAATGTAAAAATCTAAAAGCAAATGTTGATCAGAAATTGAATGTAAATTTGGAAAGAATAAATTAAAACTACAAGTGAATAATAATAATTGTGTAAAGAAGAAACAAAAATCCATTTTTGACTCCAATGACCTCTTCTCCATACACATTGTTGGTCTATGAAAATGAGAATTGGTGCCAAAATCGATCACAGACCATGCATGTGTGTAAGGAACAAAGATTATAGATTTTTTTTTTTTGCTTTATTGCAAAAATGTATTTTTATCAGTTTTTTTTTTTTTTTTTTTTTTTTACATCAAAACATTTTTTTATTACTTCAAAGAATAAAAATGACGTAGGATATTCATCACTAATGCCTCTGAGCATTCAATCTGTTATATTAAAGCTGAATTAATCAATGTTTGTTTTTTTTCTAAGCCTTTTTCTGATATTTAAATAACACAAAATACCTGCTAAAATATTCATCAATTTAGAGATTGGGTTCTTTTGAAAAAATCCATTTTAGTTGTACCTATGATTTTTTAAATAACGCTTACTAAGTCACTCTTACTATCTTTTATCTTCTCTCTGTGTATGTTATTTAACATTCACCTCCGCTTTTTCTACACTTTGTTTATCACTCTTCCTTCCGCCACTCTCTCTCTCTCTGTTTGTTAATAGTTAAATGTAATAAAAACAGTCGCGATGAAATAGAAAATTGGAGTAGTCCATTACAAGCAAATTTTTTTTATTTTTAATTTAACTCGTTTTATAAACTCACTTTTTCCTAGATTTAAACAACCTGACTTTAGTTCAATGGGGAACAATTTTTATTGTCACACACACACACACACACACACACACACACACACACACACACACATAATTATTAAAAAAAAATTCTTATTGTGTTTACGCTGGGGATGAGGCATTCTACTGAATGCCAGATAATCACTTATCTCATACATTCAACCCGAGAGATATTTTTAAGATTCTAACCGTGTGTGTGAGCGTTCTGACGTGTGTGTGTATGTATATATGAGTGTGAAAAGCACTGTACCTTAATGCTAGTTGAAAATTTTTCCTTCACAAATATTATCCTTCGACGAGGAGTGACATATATAGTTTAAAATATAATTATTTATGGACACTTGTTTCATCATTATACGACTCACCAGCGTGGCTGAATCTAGTGCAATTTAAAACCAAGACTCCAGAGTATGAAGCTCTACCACCGAACTAATTTCTACTAGCACTATATATGTGTTTGCATACATATATTACTACTTGTAGTAATATAAAGAAAAAAAACAAAAACAAAACAAAGCCCGATTCCTATAAATAAATTATTTTAAGACGTTTTGCTATTGGACGGATTCAGAATGGTGAAATTGCATATAACAAAAATGGAGAGATGAGATAGTTCTTGGCTAACGTTGGGAGACTAAAAGAATAAAAGAAACCATTAATATTTTTTTTGCCTTAAAAGAAATTAGCCACTTTTTAAAATAATGGTCATTTGTTTATAGAGAAAAGCATATTTAAATCCAGGCTAACTAGTTAGTGGGTTTACTTAGCAGTGGTAGCCTGTAAGTACCAGTGCGACGCCATCCTAAGGCCTTCTTGATAAGGAGATAATAAAAGGTTCAAGCATTTTATGATCCAACCAACTCGTCTACAGGTGGTTTGTGGAATGAAATAAATTCATCTTAATATTTAAAATAGTTCGTGTACATCCATTCATCCTAAGTTATGCAGTCTAACCACTTTTACTCTACCAGATCAGGCTGTTTGAAGACAGCGGCTTCTTGACTTAATGCACCAAACATTGATGTTATCATTTTTCCCTTTGCAAAACTTAATCATGTTCTACAGAGCCAAAAAACAAAATCAATTTTTCCCCACAAACCAACCAAACTAAACACCATAGATAAATATTTGAAAATGTAATGAACTTGAAGCATAAAACTTTTTTTTTTCCAAAATTACGAGATTCAGCATTAAATAGCCCGAAAAGAATTAATGAGGTAAAACCAACAAAACAACAAATAAAAATAATATTAAAAAAAAACGCACCACTAATAAATATTTGAAGATATATAAAACTGGAATAAAAACTTTTTTCTAAAATCACTGGCCTCGGTATTGAAAAACTCAAGGAGGATTGATATGCCGTAAGACAAAACATACAGCCAAGTTTATAAAGATGTGGTCATTATGTTAAAGAGCAAGACGAAACCACAGAAAGAAGATTCTGAAATATATTAAATTCTTTTTCTATGCAGCTATCCAAACTGTAAAAGATTTCATACTTTGAACGAAATGTAGTTTTTGATCACTTACCATGTACATCATTACCTGGCACTAATAAGCTCTTAGTAACGTTGAGCCCACAAAATTGTCTGTGATTTTCTTGTTGACAGGAAATTATTCTCTCGTTACAAGTAGTTGGCCTAATGGTTAATAACATGTGTCGATAGTTGTGGCAAGAACAGTCGTTGTAGTTTCTGAGATGATAGCACCTATCTTTGTTTTCTTATAGCTTTAATAATGTAACAAAACAATAAAAAATGCTAACAACGTAATTACTCAATGGTGTCATGCTCTTTGATACTTCATTCTTTTATAGCACTTACCAACTTGATATATCAGCGTATTGCCTGCTCTATGGAGGGGGGGATAAAGATATAGCTTCAAAAAAGACATCCGAACCCAATCAGGGCACCTGACAACTAGAAAGACTTAGCGATCTTCTTCGTCACATCTCTATTGTATGACGACATAGTTTATTTTGCTCCTACATTTTAACATATTTTAGTAACATTCTTGACAACGAAAACAGTTTATATTTTATTCATGAATTTCTAGTCAGAAAACACAAAACATATCTAGTAAATTCTTTAAATGCATATTTGATAATGTATGGAACAATTTAAAATTTGAATACGTATAATGCAAGACACCCAGAGAGTGTACAGTTAAAGTATCATGAACTATGTAATAAAATATACTTAAAGAAAATAGTCATGTCAAAATAAATCATATCCAACCATGTTTACAAAGGTATCAAGAAAATAACAAGATAATTTAACCTTACTCAGACGACAGAAAAGATGAAGTGTAGTATCAAACCAGATACATTTTGCTTCTAAATAAAAAGCCGATCGTGAGATGAAGTTATAACCCTAATTTTTACTTCTAATGAAATGTTCCACTCTGCTTAATTTAAATACCGTTTTTGATATCATATAAAAGCGTGATGCACATGTAAGAAAATTTAAGCTTTGTTCTTTGTAATACAATTTATAGAAAAAAAAAAACATTCGCTTCTTCGGATATTTCTTTATCGGACGCCATCTTAATTTAACTTGTGTATTATGAAAATATCTACGATGACTAATATTATCGTTTGGTAAATTAAATTCATCAACGCTTTTGCTGCCATTTTGGATATTTGAACCTTCGCATGACGCTATCAGTATTTTATCACTTATATGGATTGAATATTTTGTCTTTTTGGCTGTCGCCATCTTTGATTCTTTCATGGTTAGAATCTGAAAAATTGATGATTAACAAATAACGGAAACTTTTTTTTTTTTTTTATCAGCCCACCCAATAATCACTGGCTAGATCGAATGTTCTCTAATTACATTTAATTTGGATCTGTAGAATTAAGACTTGCATAGTCATTTATTGGATGACTGTTTTGCACTAACTGACTCTCTTAACCAAACGTGTATAACTATAACATTATCACAGTTAAGCAGCGTTCAGCAGGATATATGCTAGATGGGTATCTATTTGAGAAGAGCAAGTGCTTTAAACCAAAATCTCCCTAAATTCAAATTTATTGTATACAAAATAAGTACGATTTCACCACCCTTTTAAGTTAGAGCAAAGTGTAGTATCTGTTCTGATACTATACTTCATTTTTTTTTTGTTCTGTCAGTGAAATAAAATTATTTCTCTACTTGGGCAATTTTAATTTTTTGTCCCCATTCAATGTACCCCCCTTTTTTTGTGAGCTGGATTTTCACATAATTAAAGAAGGGACCTTGTGTCTAATTGTGTCCTCATAGGGGAGGCAAATAACTAGGATCCCAGCAATGGATGACATGTTATAAACCAAAACCTCTTCAAATACATTTCTATAATTACATGATTTGTTTTGGATGGATCCATATTTCTAAGGACTCCTTTCCATTACTTTTTAACACATCGAAATATTCCTATATAAGAACCTATTATTTAATTTAATTGAACATATCATTTTTATGAAGGTTACAGTGACATACAACCTCATTTGTGGAAGTGTTACTTTCTAGGCAATAATTTTCCTATAGAACTAAATAGTCTAGGTTTATTTTGTGTCACTTGAAGTATGCCTATTTTTGTGAAGAAATATCACTTGTGAAGAAATAAAGGGATTGAGGAAATTTTGACAGGTATTCAATCCAGCCCTCATGGAGAGGCACGTAGGTACAAATCTCTTACAAATGGAGATATTGATACCTGTCTGAAGCCAAAAATAGTACATTACTTCTCTGAATCTTTTAATGCACAATTCTAAAGGGTTAATGTAGTATTATGTATTTGTTAGATTGTCATGTCATCCTCCCAAGCATTATTTCCTTTTTATAGGGGTAGTATAGTACCGGTTCTGTTGTCATGAGGCAATTCTGTCATAAATTCCTCCCTTTAGTGTATAGTGTAGAATATGTTCATTGGCAACGAACTTTCGCTTCAGGCATTACCTTCTCCTTGGGGGGGGGGGAAGTGTAGTATATATTTGTTTTTCACGAGGCGTTACTTTGACTTTTTGGGGAGGGTATAGGGTAATATAATGTCTATTCTCTGATACTGATACCATTCTCTCGGGGATTAATTTTTATTTGGGTGGGGAGAGGTTTAGTAAATTTGCATATTTTTGCTATTGGGTTGGCAACTAATTTCTTGCCGCTTTTAAAGTATATTGTTTTGAAAGTTTATATTTTATTTTGGTTAGTCAAAATCAAATTATTTCAACCGAAAAGATATTGAGAATCTCGTTGAACGTTGGGAAAAGTTGTGAATACCAATGGAGAATGCATCATTGATTAAATAGTTGTTAGTTCTTATTTTACTTTAAAAAAAATGTTGACTTAAAACCGGCAAGAACTTAGTTGCCAACCTAATAGTTAAATTAATGGAACTATACAAAAATGTAGATGGATTAGACTGACTGCTTGGCATTTGATTTAGTGTTTTTCTAAATAGATTCACCAATATTATGCCAATATTTTTATTACCCGGCTCCCATCAAACAAAGATATTACGTTTTATGATAATCTAATAATAGTTGTGCATCCATCGTTATGTTCATTGGCCGATTTAGAAATAAAACAATGGAAACCCATTTGCATCAAACAGAAGTGGATGATACGCCACTTGACACTCGTGTATTGTGTGCAGTAGATACGTCATCTATTTCTTTTGTTCTTTCTACTGAGGAGGAGGATTCTGACCTTTTTATCAAAGATTAGTTTTTTGCCTGGCAAAATGTTAAAGACTACAACTTTATAAAAATCACGACACTGTAAGAAATTTGTCTGTTTGCAGCCTTTTTTATGTAGTTATTTTATGCATTGGAAAGCCAGCATATGACAATAGTAAATAAGTTTCCAGGCTTTTTTTTCGGATGGGCACTTTTATTGATGGTACACACATAAAACTCTAGTCCCCTTAGAAATAATCTCCTCCGGCTGCAGTGCACTTGTACCATTCCAACAACTTCTGGAATGTCGGATGGAAGTCCTCTTGTGTAAGCATGTCAGTGACCCTCATCACAGTCTCTTTCACCTCATCAGTTGTCTCATAATGGCAGTCTCCAAGGTTTTCTTTGAGCTTAGGGAATAACCAACTTGCACAGGGAGCAAAGTCAGGACAAGGAGGGTGAGGTACTGTTTGATGTCCATCTTGGTCAAATAGTTTGTGACAAGGATGGAGCACCCTGGAGATAAACTTTGTGCAAATTCTCCACATCTTCAGCTCCTCATGAATAATTATGCATACAGTTCCCACACTGACATCAAACTGTATACTTATTATCTCTACAGACGCAACGGTCCTTATCCATGAAATTCTTTATTTGGCCAATCAACTGTGGTGTTCTGACTTCCTTACTCCTCCCCCTTCTCATTATCCTTCACAGATTCTGTTTTTCTTGAATCTCTTATGCCACTCAAAAACTCATGATCCATTCATAAAAGCAGTCTGAAGCATTCCATACATTCTTGTGGCATTTTTTCCACGTTTAAAACAGAATTTATTGTATATTGTTCTTCTAAAGTGTCCTCGCGTCCAGATTGCATTTTTGAAATTCACCAGCTGTAACAATCAGGCTGTAGTAGGGTGTATTCCAATTCATGCTGTAGCCGTTCATTTGAATCTGAAATCATAAAAATTAGTCAGCTCATATTATGTATAGCAACAATATACTGAATTTTCAAGAGTCTACAACAGTTTTAAATGTGTGTACAAAAATCTAGAAACTTATTGACTGCATCTCATACATCATTTATTTATGTCATCTTCTTACTCTCCTCTTTATTTTCTTTGTCATCCTAACTTTCTGCTGTTACTGTTATCTCACTTCTATTTTCCACCTCAAGCAAATTTACAGTCCCTATTCTTTCCTCCCACTATTCCTAGCCTCATCCGCCCTTAATTTCACTACATGAAACATTCAATTTGCAAACAAACGAACGATCAACCACTATTAACAGAAACTTAGTATTGAATAGATAGTTGTTTATCTGTATCTGCTAGTTGGATGCAATTCATTATAGATCTATAATGGAAGACATGTATTCAATCCGTTGCTAACATTGCTGTATATTTTAAATAAAACACGAATAAATGATGAATAATCATCCCAACAAAATCTATATATTTATAAAGTTAAGCCATTTGTTGTGCTGACAGTGAGATTAAAAGGTAATTTTCTTATTCATGATATTATTTACTTTTTCCCCACTGCTGGAATATATGACACAAAGCCTAAAGTTTAGGGTAGTGTATCTTTGTTCTGAAACAAAAAATACCTGAGCAGCTCCGTTCACATCCTGGTAGGAGCACTTCAAATGTCTGGTATTAAAACAACCTTCCTTACAAAGGGAAGCTGCATATCTTAAAACTGAATAGGATAATATCACATCCCCTCTACACACATACCAGAGTCAGCTGATGCCACACTGGTTCAGATTCTATCAAATCGATTGTTGAACATATTCAGATGCAAAATGATATGCCTAATACGTGTTCACTTTGGTAGCTGAATATGTTTAGACAATTCAAATCTAATAGACCCTGCAAGATTGGATAACCCATCGTTGCAGTATTGCATCCTTATGTCTGTTTAAAGTATTTTAATGGAATGTGCTCTGATAGACTCTTAGCACTTGTGCCCCCTTGACGTAGTACTCCCGACGGACCTGATAAGCAGCAAAATCTCACCCTTTGACTGTAGATCCCTAGATGCTGGAAAGCCTTTTACTCTAATAGTTTCTTCTCTCTGACTACTAAACTTTGGAATTCCATCTCTGTTTCCTGCATCCCTAACTGTACTGACATGCAAAAGTTTAAATAAAATGTGAACAGACATCTTGCTACTCAACTCCCCAAATGATCCCTAATTATATTCCCTTACATCTAAGTGGCAATATACCTGGTTTGAGGGTGAAAAAGAGAAAAATAAAATAAAAATTGTAAGGGTAAGTTCAAATAAGTAATAGTTCACACAAGTTTGTAACTAGACTACATGTGACCCATTGGGCCAGAACCACTACCACTATCTATTTCACTTTGAGTTGATTAAAAAAATTCATAAACTGTAACATATTTAACAAATTCTTCTTACATAACTAAAAATAAGTATCTTTACTGTTATATTATGCTTATGTATAATATAGAATTATGCTTATGTATAATATATAAAGTGATCTATTATTTTGTTACCTATTTTACATAGGTGTTTACGGTGTGTATGGACGGGCTATGTAAATTAGCTAAAATAGTTTCTCTACATGCTCACAGAATATGAAGAAATATTAGTCGAATCAACATAAAGAGGCGTGAGAGAGGGGGGTGACTTGTTCATTTGATTATAAAGTGCAATTAATTAGAACAATTTAAACTGATTTTTTTTCATCAACCATAATTAAGGTGTATTTTATTTTATATTATCTATTATTATATAAAAGGGAATTTGTGTAGGTGTGAGTTCATTCCCTATGGATTTCGAAATGGTTGGGCCGATTTTCATGCAATTTTACGCAAATGTACTTTATGTATCTGGCAATGTTCTTAGATTTTGTATTGGAATGTCTTCGATAATTGAAAAATATCTGAAAGCAGAGACATGAGATTTTGACTGAAGTTAACACTTCAGTCAGCCTAACATCACAAGTGCATTTGAGAAGTTTTATTACCGCACAAGCAAAAAAGCCCAGCATATAAAATCAACAGCAGGTTCTTTGATATGACAGTGGCGCATTCAAAATGTTTCTGTTTAGAGCACAAACTGATACATGCCTTTTGTATTTTAAACCTTGATTCAAGCCGTTGCATATAAAATAATTTGATAAAATCAATAGTAGGTTTTCTACAGTGCAATGTAGACTACAATGTATTGTGGACTAAGTCGTCAATACTGAGGTGACAATGAGGTCACTGCAGGGAGGCATGTGAAGCTTCCTCCCAGTGTGCTGTGATGGGTCTCCAACTAGAGCAGACAATCACTAAATTTGATTGAAAAAAATGTGTAATTTCACCGATTTGATTGAAAAATTGTTGATTTCCCCGATTTTGATGACAATAAAAATATGGAAATGTAAAACATTTGTTGATCATCATTCAATCCCGGGCAACGTCGGGTTGGGAAATTCTTAAGAGGAAACAAACGTTGATTAAGTCACATTTAGTATAATAATAAATATTAAATCCTTATAAAAATAGATAATTTAAAAAATGTGCAATAATCTGCTAATGTTTTTATAATAAAAAAAAAAAAATCCCATAATTCATTATTAGTGAACGTCCCCAAATGTACACATTTCCTTTCACTTAATCAATCGTCAACAAACTTGCTCAAAATATCGCTCATGGTCTTGGAACTGATTTAATTTTCGAAAGTCTTTGTGAAGGTCATGAAAAAAAAATCACTTTTGGTGATAACTTCGATTCTGTTCATCATAGACGCTCACTATTTAGCCCATATTGTAACCAATGAGGTCCTTCATCGTACGACAAGTCCAATCAAGATTGAAAATTTGACTGAAGTACAACTTATTTTATCAAATTTGATCTCCAAATCTGATTCTCTTTAAAAAAAATGTACAACATATTAATGATTAGATATAGTATTTGAGTTATCAACGTTTTCATGGCATAACTTAAAATATGAAGATTCTGATAAGACGATGACGCATTCTTATATTGTCAGGCAGAAGTATGTAGTCTTATGACTGACTTATGTTTTGCTCTTTTAGTGATATACATTTTGTATTTTTAACTCTTGATTGATACATAAAACTGGTATTCATTGACATTTGGTTTTGATCTCTTTAATTCAAATCTGGCAGATATATCTAATAAACCAGACAAAAGCATTGGACTAATTCTACCTCTTAAGATGGAAGAGTTTCAAAACTAAAAAAAGAGTTTGATTTCTTATTGAATATTACACTTTAACAATAGAACATTGTATATCACATTTGTCATCTCTTCGTAAATTGATGTCATTTTATAATTTAGATAATGGTTGTCATGCTTCAGTGTCAATTACTGTGAAATACAATCGAAATAAATGTCTTTAACTTAATGCACATTTTTGGTGTCTTTGACAAATTAGGATTTACCATTCAAATGTTCATTCAGGTGTGTTTAAATTGTCATTTTCTGTTTAGTATTTTTTCAAATGCATCGTGTCGACTATTTGACACATAATTTATAGCAATATTAAATTGTCATTATATTAAGAATGAAGATAACGTGACAAATCTGGGAAGATGCTGTGTAAAATTCTATTACACAGAAAATATTACTTGACACTTCGGATATTTTCAGAAAAATACGTATTTGTTATATTGACAGTCTTAAAAGATGAAGAGTAAATATATTTCTTTTCTACATTATACATCGTGATTAACCAATTTGATATAATAGTTAGTGTTAACTAATGAACCAGGTGGTTAGGGTTCAGTCCTTGGCAGAGTCAAACCAAAAACTCAAAATGTTTCTTAATGCCCCTTTGCTTAAACCCTTATCGTTATAAGGTGAATGTCAGAAATCATCAGTGGAATAATCCTGGAAAAGAAGTGGTGCTGTTCCTTATATCTTGATGTAGTAGTTAATGAAAAAGATCCTTTAGATTGCCCTCCACTATGGTCGATCAATTTATTTTTATTTCTTGGGATTGATATCCGAGGATATTGTTGAAAAACAAGGTGTAAACAATATTACATTACAACCCCCACACACACAAATATCGCATCCATGAAATAATAAAATTCATAACTCTATTTGCAATCCAATCATATTTGGTACAAATAAACTTTCCACTTACTTACTTTTCTCCTCATGAGGCCAGTTACACACAATGTCGGCATTTAATCTACGGAAACTCTAGCTTCTAAAATAAAAAAAAGCACCAGATTGGGATGAAAATAATTACCTTAGTATACACTGATCCAGGACAGAAAAGATGAAAGATAATATCGCTTCACTCCTAGATAAAAAAAAAATACATGCCTAAATCATCCATCAAGTTGTAGACATGAATGTCCAACATTCTCTATTTTCTTTCAGTGTTCAATGATATGCAGGGACACTTTGGAGAACCTTTTCATCAATATGTGTGACTCTGAATAGGCTTCACACTCACAGGAACATAACCACTCATAGATTTATCTGCAGAGTTATATAAAAGCTAATATCTATATAAAAAAAAAACACTGAAAAGGAACATCACTGCCCAAAACAGGGCAGTATAAAAGAAATAAGTATGCTAGAGTTATTGACAATTTTGTACATTTTATCTAAGGTTATCATTGAACAGTGAAAAAACAACAAAGACTATTGAATATTCAGAACTGAAACTTGGTGGTCAAGACTAAAGTTTATTTGTATGAAAATGATTGGATTACATAAAAGATGGTGCGTTTTAGTAACTATATTGAGCCCTTCATTCTCCATTACGTCTACATAATGTTTGGTTTACCTTCTGCGTTCATACCAGCCAAGAATGTTATCTTCGATATCGGTCTAACAACCTAGGGACTGACTATGCATTTCCTTCTCCTTCGGAGTGTGTGGGGGGGGGGGTTCTATTGCAACACGCCAAGGGCACTCCTATTGAGGAATGCCAATCGGCTTTTCACCTATCTTTGTACTTAAGCAAAGTGTGCCCAGCCTTGTGCCACATCTTGCTGCTAAGAGAAGCAAGGAAATCCTATCTCTAGAATCTTTTCAGATTTCATAAAAGTACTTTTCAATTTGTCCATCCGATTCGTATCAATTTTAAACGAAACCAGTGTGTCAAATTTGACATCGTGTTGATTCCATGCGTGTATTTTGATGTAGACTTGCATAACAAAAACGTTTACATTTACATGCTTATATTTTTATGTCTGTTTATATGTCTGTTTGGGGTGCAATGTATCTTCGTATTTGTCTACGTATCTCTACATCAGGTAATTTGAATCCCAACTAAAACCTAAAAGTGTGAGAAAAAAAACTCCCCAAAGTGTATATCATTTAACTAACGATGTTTAAAACTTTCCATTATTTCCAAACAAACTTGCTTGTTTATAAAGAAACTGCGAAAAAATAACACTGATCTCTTTCATGGCATATTTTATGATGACTTGAGTCTTGATCTGTTATCTCTCATCAGTTCTGTAGCTTTTCATCAGAAATGTAACCAGCATATACTTGGTTACATGTAATAATAAGAATGGAGTATAAGGTTCGTCTATTAAATCTGTGCATTTAGAAATGATTTGCTATTTAATTATTACGTGTGATAAATACTATGAAATGCAATTTCAAACTTGATAAAAATAAATGCTATTTTAAACTTGACTAACAAAAGGAAAAGCTATTTTAAACTAAAAAGATGACTGACCAAAGGAACTGCTGCTTTGAACTAAGCCAAAGGAACTGCTGCTTTGAACTAAGCCAAAGGAACTGCTGCTTTGAACTAAGCCAAAGGAACTGCTGCTTTGAACTAAGCCAAATGAACTGCTGCTTTGAACTAAGCCAAAGGAACTGCTGCTTTGAACTAAGCCAAAGGAACTGCTGCTTTGAACTAAGCCAAAGGAACTGCTGCTTTGAACTAAGCCAAAGGAACTGCTGCTTTGAACTAAGCCAAAGGAACTGCTGCTTTGAACTAAGCCAAAGGAACTGCTGCTTTGAACTAAGCCAAAGGAACTGCTGCTTTGAACTAAGCCAAAGGAACTGCTGCTTTGAACTAAGCCAAAGGAACTGCTGCTTTGAAGATGAGTGACCAAAGGAATTATTTTAAACTGTGATTAATCATAGGAAATCTTATTTTAAATTTAGGTGTGACAAGAAAATGACATTTCAAGTATAACAGAGTGGCCGGCTTATATGATATGGGACATATCTAAAAACGGTATGGATGCCTGATATATTTTGGGGACTAAACTTTATAACAAATACTTTTGTAATAAATTATAAAAAAAGATTCCGTAAATAAAATTTTGAATAATCGGTTATCCAGAAAGTAATAACGCTTTTCTTTTTGTTGTTGTTTTGCTTATTTTTTTTTGTCTTTCTAAAATACTTTCTAAAATACTTTCTGAAATACTGGTCTATTTAAGATTTCTAAACTTTTCTTGAATTTATTACTAAGATTAGAAGTTAAGAACGTATATAAAGTATTTTTCATCCACCATTTATTTAAAAAAAATCCAGTTTCTTTTGATCGGTATCGGTCAAGAAATAACCAAGAAATGTTATAGAAAAAAATTGGCTATAAGATTCGAAACTTAGTCTAATGAAATATTGGAACAAGGTGCACGCTTATTCACAAAAATAGTTTCTTTATATGTTTCTGAAGTGTTCATAAGGATTAGTTATTTATATTATTTGGATTCTTTGGACTACTGTTCTCATTTGAGTGTCATTTTCACAACTGTGTAAATGGCCGTATGACAAGCGAAACTTCATGATTGCTTTGATGTCTGTTATCACATTTAAAGGAATAGATACATAAAATGGAAACAAATTGTGTTGAAAAAAAAACTATTGCTCAAAGGCTGCTCGATTATCAAACATAACATCCTCTAAAAAAACTTTGTGATTCTGGAATTATAGTTTCTCATCAAAAACTGTTTTTGTTGCAGTCTTTAAAATGATGGTATGCCTGATCCAGAGGTTTTGCTGCAATAAATGTCTGCAGATATAAAACCTGTCATGATGAATTTGAATTTACTTGTGTGAAAAAGCTTGGTTCACGATACTATTAACTGTGAGAACCAATCATAAATCCTATAGATTTACTCGAAAACTATCAGTCCTATGATCGATAAAAATAATTCCTCAAACAAAACAATTTTGCACCACTGTTATGTCCCTCATAAACATTAAAATCCAAATATAATACTAAACCTTTTGTCTAGAATCCTTATTGCAATTTTGATGAAAATTTATTGCATGATTCTTGATAATAGAAAACTAAATGCAAATCGGAAATATTCCCATGTTGAAATGGGGAGATTTACCCATATTATGCCCTCTAAAAATCTTTAAAATCCTAAAACAAAACAGAAATGTAAAGAATCTTAATACCTATTAAAATTTCACAAAAATCGAAGATATCTGAATTTTTACAAATTGCTTCCACCCTCTTTTTTACCCTCTATTCATTACACTAGATATAGCATGCATTACAACTCCTTACCCCATGCAGACATTTTTAATGGTCGATTTAATAATCTCTGCAACGTTACACATGGAACACACATTATATGCAGTCTACAAGGCCAAGTAATAACTCGACTCCTTTTTTTTTGTACCAGAAGGAGTGGATCCTGTACATACAAATACATAAACATATACATTTACTTAACTGTATATAAATAGATTAAACCCTGATTTTAGAATTCAATTTGAAACTTAAATTCATTTTCACATTTTTAAACAGAATGAAAAACGTTCATAAAACTAATTTACAAAAAAAAACAAACAAACAAAATTATTGCATGTTTTTACATGATGCAATGGCTGTTGTTTTAATTTGCAAAATATTATTAAATGACCCCCAAAAGGGGTAGATATGTTGCAATACGAACAAACTATACTGATTATTATTGAATGAATAATAGAAAAGAACTTCAATAATTTATGCTGATATTAGTGTATCGCTTCCATAAAAATGAAAACAAATTATACTTTGCCAGTGTTCACATCTAATATATAAAATGCAAAATAGGTGCGTGCGTTTATGTATAGCTATGAAAGGCTATTGTGTTGAGGTTCTTATGTTAGTTAGATTCTGGGATAAGATTTTGCATACTTCCTAGATTATAATATCTCAGATTCGCAAGCAGACACGGTTTCTTTCATTTTTTTTTTTTTTTTTTGGATAGAGTTTAAAAAAATTCCCGCCATCCTGTCGTGTTGACTGTTTTGTCTTTTTCATATAAATAAAGTGAAACTAATCGAACGCCAGTATCTGTTCTGTAATGTGTCCTTGGTCAATGTAGGGGCAACCCTTCATACTGAGACAATTACTATTTATTTGGATACTGCCAGAGTGCCCCCTTTTTTGGCCGAGCTGCTTTTTCCATACATTAAAAACGACCTTCGTGGGAGATTTAAAAGCAACACCATTCCTGCAAGTCATCTTTTTGATTGACTACGTTTAATTTGAATGTCTAACACTTCTGGTCACGTTATGGCATAGCGGTAAGATGTCAGGTTTTCTTTCACTTTCTTTGACACCTTCACGTCACGGATTCGAGCCTGCCTGCCTACTACCACATTTTTCTTTTTACACCTCCAAATGCCCGGGCAACGCCGAGCACCCAGGCTAGTTAATATATAAAATCATAGAATTACGTCTGCAATTTAATATTTCATTTATAAATTATCATTTCTAATGATCTAAAGAAGAAAAACACCTGCTATTGACTTGTTAGTTAAAATGGATTTTTCTGAATTCATTTCTAGATAATGTGTGAATTGTAGTTTTTTTTCTTCCTATTTCCTCTCATCACTTGATATGATTTCATCTAGAAAAGGGCACGATTTTTATTCTTTAACTTATGTGATTGGAGAGCTATAGCTTTTCATTTATGTAAAGTAAGGCATGTGTATGCATTTATATATTTGTATATACTAGGTTACTTCTAAATCAATTAAACGATCAGTATGTATTTTGAAACACAGCTTCTAGCTACAAAGACGGTAAAAATAGGATAGAAATTCTTTGTGAGAATTCAGATGTTTTCACCTTTTGCTTATGAAAAATGACTATTAAACTTAATAATTTCAACTTCTCTGGGTCATTTAAAATCGTTTTAGCAGGCATAATATGGACATAACCTATATAAAAATTCAAATATTCTACATTCTCTGAATTTCAATCTCTTCTAAAGACCTTTGGAAACATTGATGTTTTCTAGAATAAAAGTCATGTAATGAATATTGATCATAATCGAAATAATAATTCTTGACAAAAAGTTTTGTATCATTATATATGATAAAATCTTGATTTTTATTTTATTTTTAATCTTAGTAAGTAGTGACTAATTGTTATGAGCAGGGAAATAATTTGACCCATCCCATTATGTCTGGTGCTACCAGATCAGGCTGTCTATTGGCTTCCTGAGACGAAATGCACCTACATCGACTTTCTGTTTTTGTTTTCTATTCTCTTTTGTAAAACTTAATTATGTTCTGCAAAAACAAAAACAAAAACAACCCCCTTCCCCTCCCCTCTCCTTTCCTTTTCCTTCCCTACTTACCAACCCCGTCCGACCCCCCCCTTTTTTCCCTGTTGGTAGGGTACTAGAATAAGCCGACTACTCCCCTGCAGAGGGTAAAAATCCCTCAATGAGGCAACCAGTTACAGTAACTCCATCCAAAACCACATACCCAGGTAGAACACAAACAAAGCCAACTGGGCCGAATTTAAAGAACTTTGTTCAATAAAACTAACAGAACATCAAATCCAAACAATAGAAGAATTCACGGAAGTACTCATAACAATAGCCAAAAAATGCATACCCAAAAATTCTCCTCCTGGAAAAAAAAAAAAAAAACATGGTTCAATCCAGAATGTAAAACGGCCATTAGACAGAGAAAGGCAGCCTTAAGAAAATTTAAAAAACAATCCACAACTAACAACTTAATAGAATACAAACACCAAAGAGCTAAAACTCGAAAAACAATTAAAGAATGCAAAAGATCCTGCTGGCAACAATTTGTCAATAAAATCAACACTAAACCCAAAACCGTCTGGGAAATGATTAGGAAAATAACTGGAAAATATAATCCGAATCCAATCAGACACCTCACAAATAAACAGAAAATAACTGATAAAAAAGATATTGCTAACACACTAGCTAAAACCTTTGCCGGAAACTCATCGTCAAAACACTACAATAGACAATTCCAAATACTTAAGAAACATGAAGAAAAGTACAAAATAAACTTTAACTCCAAAAACCAAGAGCCTTACAATGAAATCTTCTCCCTCAATGAACTAGAAACCGCCATAGAAAAATCCCATAACTCAGCCGTAGGACCAGATGAAGTGCACTACAACTTCCTTAAAGAAATTCCACTAGAATCATTAAAAATCCTTTTCCAAATTTATAATAAAATATGGGAAACAAAAAATTTCCCAACTTCATGGAAAAATGCAACAATAATACCAATATCCAAACTGGGAAAAGATACATCAAACCCAGAAAACTACAGACTAATAGCTCTCACAAGCTGCCTATGCAAAACGTTCGAAAGAATGATTAAATACCGTCTTATATGGTATCTAGATGACAAAATAGTTTCTGAAATCCAGTGTGGATACCAAAAAAATAGAGGATGTATAGACCACATCACTAACCTCGAAAATTATATCGGAGAAGCTTTAATCAATAAGGAACATGTCACATCTGTTTTTTTCGATCTTGAGAAAGCATATGAAACTACCTGGAAACACGGTATCATAAAAGATCTCCACAACATCGGACTAAGAGGCAGATTACCTGAATTCATAAAAAACTTCCTAACAGACAGATCTCTCCAAGTTCGCATAGACTCAACTTTATCAGACCCACAAAATCAAGGAGTTCTCCAAGGCAGCATATTATCAACAACTATCTTTAACATAAAAACTAATAACATTATAAAAGAACTCTCTCCTGATATATATAACTCCTTATATGTAGATGACTGCTCAATCAGCTACAGATCTAAATACACTCACACTACTGAAAGAAAACTACAACATAACATAAATAAAATTAATAAATGGGCAGCTTAAAATGGTTTCAAATTCTTCAAAACTAAAACAAAATGCATCCATTTCTGTAACCAACGCAAACTCCACCCTGACCCAACCTTACAGATTGAAGGCAAAAAAATTCCATTCGTAAATGAACACAATCACCTGGGAATCATTTTTGACCAAAAACCTAAATTTTATTCCACACATCAATCACATCAAAACCAAATGTAATAAAGCATTACAACTCCTACGAGTCATCGCCCATACACATTAGGGAGATGACAAAAACACACTACTCAAACTATATAGAGCATTAATTAGATCAAAAATAGATTATGGTAGCGTCATATATCAATCCACCAGAAAGTCATATCTGAAAACCCTCAACACAATATGCCCCTCCGGACTAAGACTAGCACTAGGAGCATTTCCGACCTCCCCTGTAGAAAGCCTGTATGCAGAAGCACATGAAACTTCTCCAATGCTCAGAAATCATTACCTTGGTCTAAAATACTACACAAAACTTACAGCCAACCCCACAAACCCAACACACAATAGCACTTTAAATCCAAACCGTAAACACCTCTTCGACCAAAAAGAAAACGCAATCAAAACCTTTGGACTTAGAATAAAAATCGATTTCCAAAGAAGCAAGTCTACCCATAACTAAAATTCACGAAACTGTCCTACTCAACCCCCCCCCTGGAAAATCGAATCCCCTAACATCGACCTAAGTTTAAGTAAATATGAAAAGAAACATACTCACCCAATAACTTATGATGATCTCGATAAAATCAAAGAAAAGTATCCAGACCACACACACATCTATACAGATGGGTCTAAACAAAATAACGCAACAGCCAGTGCAGCAATACCCAATAAATCAATCAAAAAACAATCAAACCTCCCAAAAGAAACCTCAATCTTCAGTGCTGAAATACATGCTCTAATCCTAGCTCTCAAACTCTCCAACAAAAAAAAAAAAATTTATAATCCTTTCAGACTCCCAATCTACTCTAAAACCAATTAAAAATAAAAAGATGGACAACCCCCTAATCGCAAAATTACTCCAAAAATTAACTGAACTAAACAGTAAAAAAGAAATCATTTGCTACTGGATACCGAGCTATTCCGGTATTAAAGGTAATGAATTAGCAGATTCTGGAGCAAAAAACGCCTTAAATCTCCCAATCGATGCAAATTTTAAAATTTCATACATAGATCTAAAAAGACGTATCAACGCATATACAACAGAGAAATGGCAAACCTACTGGAATGAACACCCTAATAACAAACTTCACGAAATCATGCCAAAAATCAAAAAAGAACAAAATACGAAACTAAACAAAAAAGAAGTCAAACTAACAAGAATAAAAATAGGCCATACTCACTTACCCCTACAACTACGCTCTGCTACCATTTGTTGAGACACTTGTAGTCTGTCTAAACTGTACGAACGAACTGACTAAACCAAGATGGCCGACTCCTATTTATATCACCACAAGCAAGGGAGGTAACCATGTAACTGAAGCAAGGGAGGTAACCAATGTCTACATTAACAACTCATATCTCCTAAAAAAAAAGAAAGCCAACCCGTCTGTATACCTTGTCAAACACCACTCACAATAAAACACACATTAATTGAATGTACTGATTTTGTAACAGTAAGAAATCGATTCTACAAAGAAAACAATATTAAAGAGTTATTTGATAAAAACAATCCCCACACCATACTCTCATATCTTAAAAAATTGGCTTTGTGAAAAAATTTAGAAAGAACCCTTTATACAACGGTCCTGGATATGATCTAAAACTATATCCGATGGTGAGGCGCCACCTTGCGGACCTTGGGGAGTGTGGAGCCACCCTTTAATTGCCATTGCTCCCAGGTCCACTCTGACCCGGAGTGGTAGTACCTGTTAGGGTCCCAACTATGGGTTAAATAGAATCCGACTTAAAAAACAAATATACTCCATTAAAAATCGTTCCTCAAAATAACTAGATTCGGCATTAAATAACCTAAAAAAGGTTGATATGCCGTAAAACAAAAACAACCAACCATCCCAATATGCGTATAATTCTACAGCATAATAGTATTGCTAGATATTAATCCAATGAAACTCTAGTATTTACAAAAAGTACTCAATAACAAGTATTGCAGTATTATAATATAAATTCGCTTTATACAAACATCCTTGGCTACATATGTGCATACGTTTCAGTTGCAATTTATTTTGAAAAGCAACTTCCTCAGGTCGAAGTCTTATGATAAACTGAAGTTTATTGATGAAACTTTTACCTAAGGAAGTTGTATTTTGAAAGAAAACGCAATTGAAAGATATCTGCCCATATATAATCAATAATGTTTCTATAAATAAAGGTATATATATATATATATATATATATATATATATATATATATATATATAAAAACGTGTTTGCAACGGATTGAAAAACTTGTTGGGAATAGTTGTAAGCGTCTCTGAGGAGTGACTGGATGGAAGATTTACAGTTCTATGGACGAGAGGTCCATCCTTTCATGAAACAGTTGTAAGAGCTTAACGACAAAATAAGTGAATTTCTATTCATGTAGGTTGTGATTTTATTCAATTTACGTATATATATATATATATATATATATATATATATGATACACATTGGTCTTTATCATAGATGGAAAAGTTCTGATTGAACACTTTGAGAATGAAAGATCCGAGATAGTTTGTGAACAAGTCTGTTTTGGGTAACATTTTATTTCCTTAGGGTTTGTAAGTTAACCTGGATATTTGATAATCTGTTGATGGCTTTGATGTGATCTGATCAAAGGCTGTGATATATTAAGTGAAATTTGTGTCTACAGCTCAAGATAACGAGGTTGCTGATAATTTTATGAAAGTGATGTTGGGGGGAGGGGACAAACTACAGGAAATTTTTTATTTAACTCTTTGTCCGATAGTGGAGGATCATCTCCCCCTCCTCCTTCCCTGTTTACTCAAGAGTGTGGATTGTCTCGCACTACTTCTGTCATTCGAGGAATTAAGAAGCTTTTCGCCTTCTTGTTTGCTTTGCTGGCGAGTTCTACTGCACACACTTGATGTACTTATCATCCAGTGTCTCCGCCATACCAAAGTTGTCATGTCAGAAAAGTACTGTTGTAGCATGTAGCCATAGAATAAGCGATTATCCACCACTGAATCATTTTAGAGATTAGCTAAGCCATGCAGGATTTTCGTTTTCCATTTTGACAGTTCAATATTTAAGCACGTCTTATTCGTTTTTAGTCAGGAACTTTGGAATTTTTGTTTTGGTTTTGTATGTGAAGCACTTACAAAATCATACATACATGGTTGGATATATTACTGAAATTGAATACGGAGAAAATGTCGATCATTTTGTTTTTTTTTTTTTGGGGGGGGAGTTATTTGTTAATTTTGATGCATTTACTTTTCTTTTAAAAATGTTCATATTCTTAAACATATTCTTGAAAAATATATTAATGGAGATTTTGTATCTGTATGCCCGAAGATTAAACTTTAGTGTTACTTCTATTAATTGTACACAGTTTTAATTTTGTTTTCTATTTTAAACTGTGTTACCTTTCCGTACTTAATTTAGGTCTGGTGAAAGTGTAGTATATTTTTGCTTGTCATGGTGCAATCCTCTCAAGCACTAACATATCTGGGGGGGATGTAGTGTAGTATATGTTCGTCTGTGGTATATATTTTGCATGGGAGAATAGTGTGGTTATGGCAGGAATTACCTTCTCTTATTTTTGGTAGGGAGTACTGATATGCTTGGAAAAATATGCAACCCTGATTTGCAATTATTTTTCATCTTCCTCCTATGGTATATTTTTGCAAGCCTGATATTATGGTGAACAAGTATACATAACACTAACACTCCCCTTTTAAAGGTAGAGGTAATGACCAAGAGTGTGGTATTATGAAAAATAAACTACGCCAATCCCTTCAAGAATGTTAATGCCTGAGAGAATGATATCCTAACAATAAAGTATATACTATACTACTCCTCCCTCAAAAAAGGTCATCTTGGGAGGATGATATCATCAGGAAAAAATATATACTATGCTGCTTCCCACTTCCAAAATAATGAATAGTGCCTGGGAAAAATGTATCATAAAAAAATAAATATATACTACACTTTAAAAGAAGCGTGGAATGGTTCACTTCCATCTTTCAAATAAAGGAGGTAGTAAGTCATTGATTGGGGATGTTTTTAGGTCAATACTAACGTTTTTACATCCACATCTTTGCATCGAATGAGTGAATACTCCCATAATGTATATCTAATGAATACTAGGATTATCATCAATAAGATCTTTTCTCCTGTGGTGAAATAGAAAATGTTCGAAGACTCATTGATTTCAATAATCAGTGAGCAAGGTATATCTGAAAGAATGTTAGGAAGGTGAAGAAAAATGGGCAAACTATTGAGATGATGTGGTAACGAAGGTTCCTATACTGCTAAATCGTTTGGTCAATTGAAGAAAATAGTAAACGAAAGACTTTTTTGGGGACTGTTAATACACGAGATTGTATTCTGAAGTATGTGGAGAAAACGTTTCATCTATTTTTTTTACTTTTTATTTCCAACAAATCTTAGTCGTTAAACAAGGGACGTAATTCCTTCTAAACAAATTGTCCTCTTTTCATTTATTTTTAATAATTTTAAATTATCATAAATATATTAATGGAAAAAAATTGAATAATTTTGTTTTTTGATACCACACTTATTTATTTTGTTTCTGTAAACCATTCTTTAAATTCTCTTCTGTTACCAACTCGAATGCCAAAGCTTCTCTTTATTTTTATTAGTCTCTGTCTGATGTTATCAGAAACGATTTTGACAATGCGAGCAGGCAGTGAAGCGTTTAATCTTCTATGAATGTGCTCTACTTTCCATTCAGCCGAATAACCATTCTATGAAACTAAAATCTTTGGGTCAAAGGTAATATAAATTACAGAATTGGGGAATTGCAGTCATATTTGCGCTTTTGATTGGTCTTGTGTAGTAAACTTCTTTTTTAGTCAGCATCCCTTTTTGGCTAAATCTATAGTTCTTCATTTTGATTTCAGCATGATAGAGTTCTTGTAAAGAATATTAGTTTGTTGCTACAAGAAATGATTCAAGTGTATCTTGATAAATTAACACCCCCGTGCGTAGGATAAATATAATCATAAGATGAATATATATTCCTCATTTCTCTGTGACAAATTATTTCATAGGTTTCCATAGGTTTTGTACTTTTTTGTTTAATAAATACTTAGTAATAGTTTGGATATTAGGTTGATGAGAAGATTCTTGCGGAATTTGAAATTTTGATTTCAAATGATATTTTCAAATCAGTTTTCGTTATAATACCTTTAGTTTATATTTTAAAGAAAGTTTTCACTTTATCTGAATTATGTCTTAAAACATTGCAGATAAGAAAGAAAAATTCAAATTCATACAATTTTTTTTATTTCAATTTAAACTTGGGCGAAAAGTTGCTCAAATAGCTCGCGATATCAATGAAGCATTTGGCCCAGGAACCACCACGGAACGCACAGCACAATGGTGATTAAAGAAATTTTATGGTAGCGACGAGAATCTTAAAGATGATGAGCGTAGTGGTCGGCCATCGGATGTTGACACCGATCAATTAAGAGCCATAGTCCAAGCCAATTAACGCACAACTATTCGAGAACTTGCTTCTGAATTAGATGTAATGTATACAATGATTTCCAACCTCTTCACAGGGATTAGAAACACAAAACTTGATAAATTGAATTGAACGATAACTAAAAGAAACGCCGTTATGAAGTGTCATCTTTTGTTTTATGCAACAAGAACGACCCGTTTCTCGGCCAGATTTTGACTTGCGATGAAAAGTGGGTTCTTTACGATGCTCAGTTCAGTATTTAGATGCCGACGAAGCTCCACGACACTTCCTGAAGCCAGAGTTGCACCAAAAGAACGTCATGGTGACTGTTTGGTGCTCTGCGACCGGTTTCATCCATTAGTTTTTTTAATACAAGCGAAACCATGACGGCGAAACAGTACTGTCAACAAATGGATGAAATGCATCAGAAACTCTAACAACAACACCCAGCATTAGCCAATAAAAAAGGCCCAATTCTCTTCTACAACACTGTCCGACCGCACGTTGTTAAACTGACGCTGCAGAAGTTGAAAAATTTGAGCTACAAACCTGCCTCATCCACCATACTCTCCAGATCTCTCACCTACTGACTACTACTTTTTCAAACATCTCTACGACTTTCTGCTTGAGAAATACTTCAAAAACCTAAGCGATATCAAAAACGCCTTTAGCGACTTCATCGTGACCAGAACGCAAGATTTTTACATTATAGGCGTAAATGCACTTGTTTTGCATTTGCAAAAGCGTGATTCTAGTGGTGCTTATTTCTATAAATAAATTTTCGAGTCGAGATATGTTCATTTGAATTTAAAAGTTAAAAACCGCGAGAACTTTCTTGTCAACTTGATATTTTTAGTAAATTGTTTCTTAAAAAAAATGGATCAACCCTAGTTAAGAGCGACCAAAAGGCTCTCTTTCCGAAAACGTAGGGAAAAGCGCCACTAGTTCTCCTAGATTGCACCACTTAGTGTTAAACTTCACTTTTATTATACTGTGTTTTGCCAATCCGACCTAGGATTGAACCCAGTTTCTGGACTCTTTAACCAACACTTTAATATGCCAAATATACTGGTATCCTCAACGAGCTTTTAATAAACATTTATTAGATGGTTATTGTTATAATTTAATAGATTATAATAAAGTTAATTTCATTTAAAATAGACCATGTTGTGATAATGGCGGCCACAGACAAAGGAAGTGGTCGGACATATGTAGATAATGCAAATATAATTATTTTTATGTATTTTATATATATGCAGCTTTCAAGTTTTTATGCACATAATGTGAATATTTTTAAATATGTCTTGTAGAAATCGCCATTAAGTTGAGCGTTTTTTTTTTTTTTTTTTTTTTTTTTTTTGTAACAGAGGTAGTCCACCCTCCTTGCTATCTTTTTTCTAAAAATAAGGATTTTCTTTTTTATTTTTGCTTTTTATTCTGGCGTTCATAGTGTTTTTTTTTCTAACATATGACTTTTTCTGAATATTCTCATCTCTCGGTTTAAATAAATAAACAATGAAACGGATAACATGGGGTGAGGTAGGGTAATATTGTGGTGGTAGAGGGTTTAATGCAAAATTGTCAAAAGTAGATTCATAAGTCTTTCTGTGGCATCTGATTTCATAAAGGTGACTGGAGAGAAAATGGAAGGTTTTGGAATATTTTATCTTAAAAAGAAAAAAAAAGTTTAAAAGACTCGAAAAAAACTTTTAGCAATACTGAAGTATTGAAGACAGCAGTTTTGTCTTGTTTGTCTTGCGATCTTGTTTATTCATTTACGTTTCTACTTGTTTTTTGTTGTTGCTTCAGACAATGACATATTCTCTGATGAGCAAAAATCATGCTCAGAATTCGCGATCTTTCTCTTTCACTTTCTCTCCGATTTGAATTCGCCATCTTTAGTTTCACTTTCACTTTCCTTCTGATTTGAACCGACAGACAGCTCATTTGTCGAACGGCCAGGTCGGTCCAGGAACAATAACCTTTGACTAATAGAAACATTAGTCAATCATTGGACATAAATTATAACTTTGCTTTATCTGTATGAGCGGCAAAAGGTTAGAAATGAATTAACTTCCTGTGCCACGTACAGAAGAAACGAGTAAGCTTTACTTATAGAAAAATATACAGCAAACAATGAATTGATTTGTGAGAAGAATTAGTTGTGTATACAAAATAGATAAAAATAGGAAGTCTTTCTTTTTTCTTCCTATCATGCCTTCCTTTCTTTGTTGTGGCTTATTTTTTGTTTTCTTTAATATTGTTAAGATTGACAAGATGAAATTATAGGGTGGATATATATATATATATATATATATATATATAAAATCAAACTCCACACATCAGATGATAAATGTATTTCTGCCCTCACAGCTAATTCAAATCTAGAACTGGCCTTTATATCTCAATATAATTTTATATTAAACAAGAGTTTTTGTTAGAATTGAACCTGAAACAAACTTGATACAATATTTGCTCCCTAATTGAGTTCTTTCGGCTTTATCCGATATTGAACTAAACTAAAATTGAAATTGAAAATTTGTGGATATTAACAAATGCACGTGTTAGTATGTCCATTTAATGCCTCCGTTCAGTTTCGAAAGACAAAGGATGCCTCCTGTAGAGGCAGCTGCACATTTGTGAAGCAAGGGTTGCGTAATCCTTAACCACACCTCCCCTAAATCGGCACTGTTTGGGTCCAGCGGCAAGGAGAAGTCCAGGACGACTGGAAACAATGCCGAGATAAGCAGAGAGCACATAAGCACCTAGAAGTCTCAAATGGTCACCCATTTAGTACTGACCAGGGTCAACGTTGCTTAACTTCGGTGATCCAGTGAGAACCGGGGAGTCAATGTACATAATTCACCCCTAAAAGGACATTTTTTTACAGAGCTGCTATGCATAAGGGTGAGTAATGTAAGCTATATTTAGTTCTATTGACAAAAAGTGGGCTAGAACCATTCATAAAAATTCAGATACCTCCGATTTTTATGGAATCTTCATTCTCCAAATTTCCGCTACTTTAGAGCATTTTAGAGCTTTACGAGAGTCGAGGGGTCATAATGTGGGCACAACGTCCCATATGAAATTTCAGATTTGCATTAAATTGATTGATATTCACTAACCACCATTTAAGTAAGGTGCCTTGAATTTTAGTTAACATTCTTTGAGCCTTTAATGTTAGACATTTTCTAGAATTAAAATCATGTAATGGATTTAGATCAAAATTAAAATAAGAATTCTAGACATAAGGTTTAGTAGCATTATATGTTGATTTTAATCTTCGTAATGGATATAAAAATGATGCAAAACCTCTCTGTTCAGAGAATTAAGGACTGGTATTTTTATAGTGCGTGTGTGTGTATATATATATATATATATATATATATATATATATATATATATATATATATATTACTAGCTGGATGCCCGACATTGTCTGGTGATACAATACGCTTAAACCTGATATTTTAATTCATGCAGATTACGTATGTATTATAGAATCGATTCTCTAATCAATATTATATACTACAAGAAATAATTTGTCCGGTAGAATAATTCGCAAAAAAAAGAAAAATTAATAATATTGATAATGTCATTCATCAAATTCTGACTGTTTATTTACAGTATTGCGTCTTTAGTCTTGACGATCTGAGAAAGTCTTTTTTCTCTTATATATAAAAAACAGGAGAATATTATATTATGTTACACTGGCCAAGTTAAACCGGTGTAACATAAACTATGCTCCTGTAAAACTTTTTATATATAAGAGAAGAAAGACTATTTTAAGATCGGATTTTTTCGGTTTTCGATACTTATCAGATGAATTTCTGTAACAAAACATATCTAAGAACACTGCCAGAAATATAAATTACCTTTGTGTGAAATTTTCAAAAGATAGGCATTTTTTTTTTACATAGGCATCAACACTTATCAAGGCTAAGAGGCCACTCGAAGATAAGGGTTAAAGAGTGTACAGTAGAAATTGGACAATATAGTAATCAATTCAGTAAATTTGTTAACTTATATGGAACGGCTCATCAAGAAGTTGTTTACGTTAGACTTGAAGACAACCATATTGTAGTCAGCTGGAAAGCAGGAAAACGGAAGGCAATTCCACAGGCGTGCAGTTCTAAGAAAGAAGCTTTGTTCATGGAATCTACGTTTAGCTTTAGGCACAGATAAAGAGTGGGGGGGAATTATTGTTAGTGTTTTAAGCTAGATGAGTGTTTCTTGTGAAAGTTTGGTGAGGGGGGACCATAGATTGAAGCTCAGTCGAACACTTTCCATGAAAATAACGATACATCAGAGACAAACTCGCAACATCTCTTCTGTGAGATAGAGGTTGTAGCGAAGAGAAAAGGACATCACCTACAAGGCTGCGAAGTCTATTTTGAACTCTATCAAGGCAGGACAAGTCCTTTCTAGAAGCTCCTGCCCAGATGTGGTAACAGTACTCCATCATTGGACGAACTTGGCTCATATAGATAGAGAATTGCATCAGCAGTGAGATATCCACTGAATCGATAGAAAGATCCCACCATTTTTCCAGCAGCTTTGGCAACAGATTTGATGTACGTGTTCCATTTAATATCAGGAGTAATTGTCAAGCCCAGAAGCTTGTCAAAACTTGAGGCCTCCTCAAGACGAGAGCCATTCATTTCAATTGATGCCAGATGTGGATTAGAGTGTTGATGTAAAGAAAGAAGCTTGGTTTTAGATGCATTAAAAGTAACCAACCACTCTTTTCCCCCATTGTACCACGTGCTCAAGATCAGAGGAGAGAGAATCGGAGAGAACTTGGTCGTTTACTGTCTTATATGTGCTACCATAATGGTAGTGTCATTAGCATAAATGTCTACAAATGATGTAAGGATGTGATTTGGAAGATCATTAATGTAAACCAGGAATAGAGTTGGGCCCAGGATGGACCCCAGAGGGACTCCATTTTAATACTGTGAACTTCTGATTTTTGTCCCTCAATCACTACTCTTATGAACCTATCAGAAAGAAATGATTTAATAATTGAGGACATTTTCAGCTATACCATAACTAGAGATCTTGTGAAGTAAACCTTTATGCCATATCCTATCAAAGGCCTTAGATATGTCAAGAGCAATTGTCCTAGAAATGTTACCTCGGTCGAGAGATTTGCTGTATTTAACAGATTCCAGCAACTTACTCTTATCGCACAGGAGACTTATAGGCCTGTACTGAGAGCGATCACCTGAATTCTTAAATACAGGGCATACTGATGAGATTTTCCAGGGTGATGGGAACCTATTTTCCTTAAGACAACGTTTAAAAAGTTTTGTAAGTATGGGCGCTAGTTCTGGTTGAAGTTTTTTTTTAGTACTATAATTGGAATACCGTCAGAGCCTGTTGCTTTACTGGAATCAAGGTTTTTGATTAGCTTGGCAACATCACATACAGATATATGTATATAACATAGCGTGTTTTCTGATACAGGAGGAAATATTGGGGGTTGGCGGCCTTGGTCGCAAAGGGTAGAATTAGCCGCAAAGTTCTTGGCAAATGTCTGATGCTGACGAGATTACTTCAGGTCCATTTATGATAGTTGGGATAGAACACACGCTTCTGTTCAGGATTCTGTTTGCTATTTGCCAAAACTGGTGGGAACCAAGCCGCTGCTCAGCTACTTTGGACTTGACGGACTGAGCATACAACTCTCTTGCATTCTTTATTACTTTTTTACAATGGGTGCTGGCAGTCCTGAAAGTGGCTTTAGTTTCCATGCATCTATTACGTTAGAAGCAGTGGAAAAAGTGATTTCTCTGCGCAATGGCAGCAGCACATTCTGGAGAAAACCATGGCTGGCTGTTAGGTTTTTGCTGGAACTTTTTCGAGGGTATGAAACTGTCTATACCTACAATTAACCATTCCGTCAGGTCTAATACTATAGAGGACACATCCTTTTTAAACATGGAATGCAGAGGTAGATCTGATATAAATGTACGGAAGCTATCCCAGTCAGCCTTAGTGTATTGATATACTGCACGATAGAGAGGTACGTCTGGGGACTTATTACATTTCATTTTTATCTTAATTGATACAACAGAGTGGTTGGAAGATCCAAGAGGAGGCAGAACAAAAATTGAACATAGTTCAAGCAAGTGGTGAGAAAAAGGTCTAGTAGACTCGCATACTGGCCGTCATTGTCGGGCACACGGGTGGGTTCATGAACAATCTTAGTAAGGTCATAAGCAATGGAGAAATCATGACAGAACCTCCCTTCATTATCGGTGTTGTTTGAGTGGGTCAACCATTCCACGTTGTGAACATTGAAGTCTCCACATACGTGAATGTTAGCTGAAGGATAAACAGATAGGACTTGGTCAATTTTCTCAGATATGCTTTTAAAGATAGTAACTCCGCTGTTGTGGGAGCGATAGAGAGTAAATATAAATGCAGTAGTGTGAGCTAAAGCAACTCGGAAGCACATATAGGGTAAGTTAGGATCTTCCCTGGAGATGTCCCTACCACATGGAAAGCTATCTTTAATATAGGCACATATTCAATGCCCATGGCAATCTTGGGGGTCAGATTTAGAAGTTAAGTTAGAGTATCCTTTAATTGCGAACTCTTCTAGGGGAATAGCTTGTCCAATGCCAGTTTCACTTAAAAATAAAAGGTCTGGTTTAGTCTCCTGTAATTGGGTTTCAACCTCTGGAAGTTTAGAACGTAGACCCCTGATGTTGGAGAAGGAGACATGGTAGTGAGGGTCTACCTTAGAAGTTGGAGAACCAGGTTTAATCGTGTATTTTTTCTTGAAACTTGTCATGATGGAATTTTGGAATTTGTGGACTAGGTCGTCACATTTGCTTAGAACAGGACAGAGAGGGGAAACTAAGAGAAAAAGAAACGAATTTTTTTTTTTTTTTTTTTGTAGAACAAAAGGTAAAACCGTAAGAATTACCCACTAATATGATATTGAGAGGCCCCACCAGAAGCTGCTGCATGATCCAGAATCCATTCACCAAATGGCAATACAGCAGTCCCATTACTTTGCACCTGCTGATAGGACATCCTCAGACGGATAACGTCAGCCCAGATAAAACGTTTACCTCCAGCACCCTTACTAGTGACAGAACTTATTAGGAAAGAACTGTCTCTCTCAGACTCACACACAAAGTGACTTTTCTATAAGAGATAATAAAAGTGGCATTTCTGTGTGTTCACAATTTGATTAATATGTACAAAAGGTACATTGTTTCAAATTAATTTTCATATGGAAAATGGACATTTACACACTTTTATTTCACCATGATTTCTGTATATACTATTTGTACATTCTACATTCAAGAAGTAATTTCATTTGCATATTACATTTAAGATATTTTAATAATTAGCTTCATGTTATGAATTGTTTGTTGTAATAGGATTGTTTTAATTGTTCTATTTAAAAATGATAAAGTTGATTTATTTAATTATTTTTAATTTATATTTATTTTTAATTATCATTAACGGATACCAGATCCCTTTAACAAAGGAAGTGAGTATATATAAGCTATGAGATATATTTCACATTTAATTTTCACAGACGAAAATTGACACGTTTATGCCTCCATAAATCCAACGTGATCTACTCCGTACTTAAACCTAAATGTAGAATTCATGAACAAAGCTTCTTATAAATGAACACCTGTGGAACTTTCTTCCGTTTACCTGCTTTCCAGCTAACTACAATATGGCCGTCTTCAAGTCCAATGTAAACAAGTTCTAGATGAGCCGTTCCCCTTAATTAATCCAATTTACCAATTTTTCACGTCTAACGATTACTATGATATTGTCCTTTTGACCACTGTACACTCTTTAACCCTTATCCCCGAGTGGCCTCTTGGCCTTGATAAGTGGTGATTCTCTTATAAAAAGAAATCGTAAGAAGTTAGGATATTCAGCGTATCTTAAATAGTATGCAACTGAACCTTCTGTCCACTAATATGTTTCAACCTGACAACGCCGGGTATATACAGCCAGTGTGTGTGTGTGTACATATATATATATATATATATATATACATATATTAGCAGAAGTACCCGTCGTTGACAGGGTTCAAAAACAGCCTGCAGAAAATGGACTATGATTGATGAAAGTATGATAGGTTATGAAAAGGAGGGGATTGTAAAGAGATAGGTTTTAATACTCAAAAATTTTACTTATTTCTTGTATATGTATTTTTTCGGGTAGTCGTTTGTTGGCTTTTCTGCTAAACACTCTTACTAAATAATATCGACGAAATATCGAAAAACAAAGAAACAAAAAGTTTTGAAAAATAATGAAGCGTTACTTACTTTAGTAAAATAATCCGAAACAGCAAAATGGGATGTTAAAAACGTAAACACGTAATTACTTTAGTTTTTTAAAGCAAAGAATCGATATAAATATGAATAAGAAGAAAATGGCGCACTTTTCAGGCAGAACAGCTTCGTTTCAGTTTTAGTATTGAACGATGTAGTATTGCGCCGTCAGATTCAGGGTTTTACTATTTAAATGTAAAGAACACGCAGAAAGGGTTGTAATCGACTGAATTCCTTCTAGTACACTGACAAAAAAAAAAGCTTAAACAGATATATAAATAAAAATAAAAAGGTTATGTAAATGTTTTTAAAGACATGTAATCACGTGAGCAGGATTTTTCCTTTTGACACGATAACAAGTAACGTTCTTATTTTTTATTATTTATCTATTTTCGAAAGAGTGCCACGTGCAAGTGGAAAAGGAAAAACAGAGTTATGCAAAATTTGTGTCGAGAATTGTCTAAAGTTCTGACCTTTTTTTTTTTTGCTTTCACTTTAATAAGAACATGAATTTATGAGATACAATATGATTCAACTCGAAAAATGAATAAAAGCTAACGTGAATTAAGATTAAAGTTAAGGTGTTATTGTGGACCCTCACCCCTTTTAAAAAACCTTGTTAAACTTTGTGACATATTTACATTCTATGGAGGCCAGGCGTGAACGAACATCCAATAATTATATTATGCCATATTTCTTCAAACTGAAAAATAATTATCAAAGTATACTTACGCAAATAGATATGAAAAGTTTTTGTTAAAGTTTGTGCCATATTTCCATGGAGTACAGGCGCGAACGCAGACCCCACAATTTTATTATACCATCTCTATTTAAGTTGAAACATACTTATTAAAGTATTCTTATGTACATCTATATCAAAAACACTTGTAAACTTTTTTTTTTTCATTTTTTATTTTCATACTTTGGGGGCTAGGTGCAAACGCAGACCCCAGAATGTTTATGAACCACCATTCTGCAGGATCAAACATACCCATTCCTGATCCTCGATGCATCTATCATTATATGTAATCAGTTTTTTAAAATAGTCAACAATATAGGAGACTATTCGTGACCAGACACACACAGACAGACGGTCAGCTTTATATTATAGATATATAGACCATTACTGTGAAGAAAACGGTTATGTATTCACCTCCAACTGGTGTGTCATGTGAAACCAACAATTTAAATATTTTGGAATATGCTGAAATAACTCACAAGATACCCAAACAAGCTTTGCTTTTTGTAAGCCTGAAAAACTTGTCTGGTGGGATAGAGGGATCAATTTGAAGACAATGATCAGTGAAGGCATGTGTCCCAACTTGTCTACTATAGGCATCTTAAAACTCTGGACAGATTTAATCAAAAGTGTATCCGTAAAATACTGAACATCAGCTGGAAATTCTTTACTTTGAACAATCCAACAACTGTAGCATCAAATGCGTTGGACTGGACACTTAGTTACGATGAGAGAAGGTAGGATATTAAAACTGCTTTATGGCGAGCTTTCCATATGAAGGAGATGATAGTATATAAGCCTATGAAATGGTCTAAGAATGCATTGAGAAATAACCTTAAGTTGCTAGAGATTGAAGTGAATAACTGGGAAGTTCAACTCTGGATGGAAATACTTGGAGAAAAATGATCATAGAAGGATGAATCTGCAATCTGCTGAATTTCAACAAGAAATCAAATGCACACTCTGTGGCAAATTTCCTCTATCTAAAGCTTGTTTGCAGTTTCACAATGTGAGACAAGGCCAACAGTTTTATGAAGATGTGCTGCCACCTAAGTATTACTATAATATCTGGATTCGTCTCTAAATCAACAAGCGGCTTGATAAGACATTCAAAGGTGCATAATGAAGTTCCTGAACATGCATCACCAAACATTAACAAGTTCTTCTTCCAAATCTGTGAACGATTATGCATGAGTGAAGCTGGGTTGAAGAGCCACCTACATGCACATGGATGCTTGACATCAATCTGAAGAGATGGCAAGCTTCTATCAAGAAGTGGCAATCATATATATATATATGGTAGCTTCATTCAGTCTTGACAGACTATGAAGTGTAAGAGTGCCTGTGCATGGAATTTTTGTGACAAGTGTCGTGCAATCTACAACCACACCTCTCCTGAGTCGGTGTTAAACATCAGTGGCAAATAGAGGTTCAGAACGACTGGAAGCAATATGAAATAAGCAGAGAGCACATACAGCGTCCAGAATTCCCAAATGGACACCCATCTGGTACTAGCTAGGCTCAACTTTGCTTAACTTCGGTGGTTTGATGAGAACTGGTGTGTCAATGTGATTATGCACATATATATATATATATATATATATATATATATATATATATATATATATATATATATAAATGTTGACAAGAAAGTTCTTGCGGTTTTTAACTTTTAAATTCAGATGAACATATATCGTCTCCAAAAATTATTGATCGATATAATCACCATCAGAATCAACACAGTTTTGCAAATTCAAAACAAGTGTATCCATGCCAGTAATGTAAAAATCTTGCATTCTGCTTGTGAAGAAGTCACTGCAGGCGTTTTGATATCGCTTAGGTTTTTGAAGCATTTCTCATGCAAAAAGTTTTTGAAATGCTTGAAAAAGTAGTAGTTAGTAGGTGCGAGATCTGGAGATTATGGCGGATGAGGCAGTTTCGTCGCCCAATTCGTTCAACTTCTGCAGGGTCGGCTTAGCAATGTGTAGTCGGGCATTGTCGTGTAGGAGAATTGGGCCTTTTTTGTTGACATGCTGGGTGTTGTTGAAGTTTCTGATGCATTTCATCCATTTGTTGACATTACTTCTTTGCCGTAATGTTTCGCTTGTATTAAAAAAAAAATCTAATGGATGAGAGCGGCCACAGACCACCAAAGAGTAAGCATGACCATCTTTTGGTGCAGCTTTGGTTTCAGGAAGTGTCATGGAGCTTTGTCGGCATCTAACTACTGAGCTGAGTGTCACCAGTTGTCATAAACAGTCCACTTTTCATCGCAAGTCACAACCCGGTCGAGAAACGGGTCATTTTTTGTTGCATAAAAGAAGGGAAGATGGCACTTCATACTTGCGTTTGTTTTGGTTGTCGTTCAATTCGTGAGGCACCTATTTATCAAGTTATTTTGTCTTTCCAATCTCTCTGAACTGGTTGGAAATCGTTGTATACGTTACATGTAATTTAAAAGCAAATTCTCGAATAGTTGTGTGTGGATTGGTTTTGACTCTGGCTCTTAATTGATCGTTGTCAGATAGCGGACCACTAAGCTCATCATCTGCAAGAATCTCGTCGCTACCACAAAATTTCTTAAGCCATCATTGTCCTATGCGTTTCATAGTGGTTCCTGGGCCAAACGCTTCGTTGATATCACAAGCTTATTTGTCTAGTTTAAATTGAAATTAGAAAATTGTGCGAATTTGATTTTTTTTCTATCTTGTATTCAATGATTTTAGAAGACATAATTGTGTTAAAATTATAGTAATTTAACGATTAGATGGAGCGAAAAAAGTTTTTTTTAAATATAATGAAAACATTTGAAAATACATCATTTGAAAGCAAAATAAAAAAATCCGCAACCTTTATTTATTTATATATATATATATATATATATATATATATATATATATATATATATATATATATATATATATATATATATATAAACATTAGAATAGTCTGAGAATTAAACCAGCGTATTCAACATTAGCATGTAACGATGGGACTGTAAAGTTCATAGCATTTTATAAAATCCCTTATATATATATATATATATATATATATATATATATATATATATATATATATATATATATATATCTGTTTGTTATAGAAATCAATAAGTTAAAACATTTAAATAATTTTCAATAAAGATAAAATTTTCCAAGGAATCTAAAGAAACTATTGAAATTTTCTTTCGATTTGATTTGTGGTCATTATAGGCAGTCATCGGTTGGATTAATAAACTAAAATATATTAAAATGTAAAGAAATAAAATTATTTTTCAAAATAAATTATCATTTCATAAAGCAAATAATAAAATTAAACCAAGAATATTTCCGTATAGAATGCATTTAAAAGCCGGTTTAAACATAATTATTTCTAGTGTTTTGTCGTCTACAACTCATCAGAGTAGCTGAATCGAGCGATAATATGTTGTAGACGACGAAAAACGTGTCGGTGAATAATTATATATATATATATATAAAAAAAAACAATATATATGTCGTTCCCCATTTGGGGGTACAAATATTAGTAAAAGGGAAATTATTCCCGACTCGCATTTAGATAAAAATGCGCTTTCGTATAAATAATTGAATTCATTCAAAACGAATCACAAACACAAATAACCTCTTTCTATATATATATATGTAATAGAATAGTTTGCAAAAATTCCAAGTATCAATTTATCTCTGTTGGTAATTTATTATTTTTACAGCAAATGCATAACAATATTTTTTCGCTCATGATTGACATATATATATAATTTTCAGAATGTGAGAGATTATATATACTTATTTACACAGCCCAAAGGACGCCGCAGTCCACAAGTGCAACGTGAGCCAACGAACTGGAAGTCTAAGACTCGGGTTTCGCTCTCATTTGGGCCCATCAGTCAGGCATATTCGCACCCGGGATTTGAAACCCGAGCATCCTGCATGTGAGGCAAGCACTCTACCAACTGAGCAAACGGGTGCGGATATGTCTGACTGATGAGCCCAAATGAGGAAGAAACTCGAGTCTTAGACTTTCGGTTCCTTGGTTGGCGTGGCTGTTGTGGGCTGCGGCGTTCTTTGAGCTGTCGAAATAATTGTATATAATCTATCACATTCTGAAAATTATATAACAAAAATGTCTCGTTAGATTAGCTCTGCTGGATGGCATCGTACTTTCGAGTTCATAATACCTACTTGTGAGACATCGGGTTGGGGGTCAGCTGGTTGGATGACCACGCCCCTTGTCGAGATGAAGTAGATCTATTCCACAGCTTGACTTCGTCGCAGTTTGCTTGATCTGTGTTGGTTAATAGAATTTCTTGTGTGCGGGGCGTTTGCTTAGTTGGTAGAGGATGCTCGGGTTTCAGATCCCGGGTGCGGATATTTCTGACTGATGAGCCCAAATGAGGGCGAAACTCGAGTCTTCCGGTTCGTTGGCTGGCGTGGCTCTTGTGGGATGCGGCGTTCTTTGGGCTATGGAAATAATTATATGTGTGTGTGTACCACATGTTAATTGAAATATAAAAGTGCTCGATTTTAAGTTCTAGTAGAGTTAATATAGAACATTTTATTTAGAAACTATGCATTAGTGTCTATTGGGTGCATCCGGGTTTCATCGATCATTCTGGATCTCGGTAGAATATACTGGTAGCAACCGTCATTCTATTCAACAGACAGAATAAGCATTCTGTATTTTATTTATTTTAACCCAGAGTCGGTATGAGCAAATCAATGAAATATGGGTACACTCAACGGACACTGTAATGTATCGTTTAAAAAAATACTTATATATATATATATATATATATATATATATATATATATATATATATATATTCAATATTAACTGAAAAATATAGTAAAAGTAAATTAATAAACCTCCTGAGACATTTGCCACCTTAATATTCGATATTCTTTTAGAAATAATGAATACTTTTTGTAATTATTGCATTCAATGAAAAAACGTACCAGAAATTTAAAGAAGCAGGTGTAATGATCTATAGTTCTGAAATAAACGCCTCAATTGTTTTTTTTGTTTTGTTTTTTTTTCCCAGGACTTGGAATACGATATATTTATATGGACCCTGGTTACGGTGTTTTCCCTGCCCTACGATGTTATGTTATTAGATTATATACATATTTATTATATACTGAATGTTTTCTGTAACTAATTTTTTAATATGTACTGTATAAAATTTTGCTTATGCGCGGCCATACGGCGATTTCACCAACTTCCAGAACGGATTAATGAAGTATTCCGGGGTTCTACTGTAATATGCTACCGCAATTTTGTCAGTACGTATATTATAATTTCCACTTTTGTTTTTAAAGTTGGAATCGCATTATCATTAAAGATGCAATGCGGAATAAGTAATTAAAAAAATTATCAAGGTTGTGTCGAATGTAAAACTAACTAATATACATTTTATAACCTTTTAGGCTGGTATGTTCTATCTGAAAATGTTGCAATAATAACGCAGTCGGCATTTGCATAGGACATTCATAGAATGAACATATGTCACAATTCTTACAAAAGTTTCGGAGATACTCTCAGATATAACCAAAGTACACATAAGAATATAAGTGCTACAATAATATCGCGGGATCTATGTTTGTGTCAAATGTCCATAGAACGGAAATAATTCACAAAAACCTACAAGGATACTACTGTGGAATTTCCACGCACCTTACATGTTTAATATTATGCGAAAGGGTTTGACTTTGGAGTCATAAACATTAGTTTTGTTAAATATGTATACAAATTTTTTGGTACACCTTCTGGCTGTAAGTAATCATTGAATATATAAACACATAACACCACGATATTCTAGTCTTTTTTTTTTTTTTTTTTTTTTTAACTCATTTTATGCTTTTCTCCCTGATGTTAAGACTTTATTATTTCTTAAATTTAATCCTCTTTTCTGGGGGAAGAAACACCTCAGGCAGTTTTGTTGTTTCAAGCTTAATTCAAAACTTTTCTCTTCTGCCGTGTGAGCGTTCTAAGATGACCAACGTTAAAAAATATTTATGTCCGCTCAAATGACAGGCTCAAATAACTTTGTTATCTCGGCTCAACTTACCGATTAGAACTTAAATGATTGCTAATAATTCTATATCTTAAATATTATTACCGACTTTTTAATAAAGTAAAAGTTTTTTGTTTGTTAAAATTTCTGTACATTGTTCCGACCTACGGAAGCGTTTATGCAGTATTCAAATTCTACACAATCTATTGTCAATCGATCATGCAGCAAGGAGTGTATACTCTCCATTAGATATGATGAGAAAATTATACTTCACCAGTGTTCGCATTAATATTCATACAAAATAACGATTCAATCGGTGAAATTTAAAAAAAAAAAAAAAAAAAGAAAAATGAATGTCTGAAACTGGAATTTTAAAAGAAAAAAAAATCAATCGGTATAGAAAAAAAGGAGAGGAAGAAAATGTCTCCTTATGGAATAGTTTCTTTTTAGATTCATTTTAGATGGTAAGGAGGTGTCGTTTGACTTTGTTATCTTTACTCCTAAACACTTGAAATAGTTTTGTTTGACACCTTTTTACTTGCGTTTCTAAATTTTTGAGACGAGGATTTTTCCTATTTGAATTTTTGGACTGTTTCCATCTTGAGTGTTTCGATCGATGTAACCTCTGATTTTCTTCAGATCTATTATGTCGAAGTTGGGAATCTTTCTGTCAAACTCTGAAATCTGCACAGAATTCCGAATGAAATCCGTGATTCAATCCACAGGGGTAGCATGCTCTCGTTCTGTCAGCTATGACTGGGTAGAAGTCCTAAGTAATTCACGATTGTATTTCGAATGCCGCTTGCACTTAGGATTGAGCTTTAAACCTCCAGAAAAGTAACGTTTAGAACTGAATTTTTACCAATTATTCTATCCACTAGGCCACGGGACCCTGGATTAAATACAGGGTTTCATTCAAAATTCCGTACACATTCCCGAGTTTGGTAGAAAAATCCTGAGTTCGACATGATAGATCTGAAGAAAGTCAGAGGTTACTTCGACTGAAACCTTGTGAAAAAGATGAGAATAGTTCAAAGTATACAAATAAGATGAACTTTTTACATGCTAAGTTTTATATGGAATCACACGCACGCACACATTGGTCTTTATATAGATTGAATGATAAATTTTGGGGAAGGTATGAACCTAGTTTTTCCTCAACTATGGCTAAAATAAGTTATGTTTAATGGTAAATCGTTTACGATCTATTTCAATTATCTGTTCATAGGTTATTACATCATTGTCCTTGTATAAGTATAGTAGTTATAACGTAGTTAATACGTTATAAGTTTATCCTTCAGCTTGAAATATCAATTTCAGACAAAACTAAGGTATGGCTGTGGTGTTTAGTTTATGATTGGATAAGTAAATGAGTATATCTACTGAAGATACTGTTGAAGATTTCAGTTCAGTTTACTAATTTGATGTTGCATAATTATCCTGACCTCATGAGAGTTGAAATCTCATAAAACCAAATAATTAACCTGATCGTTTCTAAATCCTAAACTATCTGAGGTTCTCTTCTGTACGTCAGTTCAATTGAAAAACATCTTTTTTTCAATTTAAATGATAAAATATGAAAAGTTTTAAGTCTATAATGCTGATTAACTAGAAAATAACTGAAACGTTCTGACAAAGAAAAACTTGTCTCGGATGAGATTAGAACTCTGAAAATGGCATGAAATATTGAAACTGAAGAGGAACGTGTAAACTGTTGGACTATTTTTAACTTATATCGTTTGAGTTCTCTTCACATAGATTTAAAATGGTTCCATTGTCTAGGATAAACATAAATATGCAATACAGAATTCTGAAAACCTGGTTGTGCCGAGTTTGAATGTAGTTCGTTCCACAGAAATGCGTTCATCAAACAAACTCTTGACCTTGTGTCTAACCTTTTGAAGAAGAGATAAATATAATAAAGAAATCTTATTAAAGTAAATATATATTAGTGAACATTTATCAAATATCTTTAATCCATTTTTAATAAAAAAGATAAATGTTTTCTCTTCAAAGTAAACAATATGTAGTTGTTCGGTCGACTAAAAGGAACCAATAAAAATGCCGCGTTTGTTTTTAATGTTATTTATGTTATTTTTACAAAATATTGATTTCAAATAATGAGTCTCAAAAAATGTTACACAAGACAACTTTCGATAAAGACATTAGCACAAAGGTACTAATTCCAATTATGCAGTTTTCTTTTTTGATCAGCCATGTACTGGGATTCCACGACACACATACACACAAGTTTCCCTTATATATATATATATATATATATATATATATATATATGAGAGAGAGAGAGAGACAATAAATGAACAGATTCTGATGACAATATTTTTTATTTTTCAGTAAAGAGTAATTCTATCAGCTGTTTCTTTAATTGTTTAGACAACCTACATTTTTGAATCCTCAATGATTTATAAAAACATTTTCTTATGAACCAAGGTTTCTAGAAAATTAAATATATTGTCTAAAACCTTGATTGCCTTCATAATTGAAGAAATTGCTATTAAAATGAATCTCATTACTGGAATAGGCATTTAAATCTTAGGCTTCTCTCTTTACATCATCAACGTTCTGATCCCCATCTGGCATCAATTAAAATGAATGGCTCTCATCTTGGGGAGGCCTCAAGTTTTGACAGGCTTCTCGGCTTGACCTTTACTCCTGATCTTAAATGGAATACGTACATCAAATCTGTTGCCAAGGATGCTGGAAAAATGGTCGGATCCTTCTATCGATCCAGTAAATATCTCACTGCTGATGCAATTCTTTATCTATATAAAAGCCAGGTACGTCCAAGGATGGAGTACTGTTGCCACATATGGGCAGGAGCTGCTAGAAAGGACTTGTCCTGCCTTGATAGAGTTCAAAATAGACTTCGTGGCCTTTTCTCTTCGCTGCAACCTCTATCTCACAGAAGAGATTTTGCGACTTTGTCTCTGCTTTATCGGTATTTTCATGGAAAGTGTTCGACTGAGCTTCAATCTATGGTCCCCCCTCGCCAAACTTTCACAAGAAACACTAGACTAGCTGAAAACATTATCAATAATTTTCCCCACTCTTTATCTGTGCCTAAACCTAAACATAGATTCCATGAACAAAGCTTCTTTCTTAGAACTGCATGCCTGTGGAATTGTCTTCCGTTTTCCTGCTTTCCGGCTGACTACAATATGGTCGTCTTTAAGTCCAACGTGAACAAGTTTCTGATGAGCCGTTCCACTTAAGTTAACAAATTTACTGAACTTCCATTACTATTGATTACTATATGGTCCTTTTGACTACTCTACACTCTTTAACCCTTATCCTTGAGTGGCCGATCGGCCTTGATAAGTGGTGACGCCTATGTAAAAAAAAAAGCTGTTTTTTCTATTTATAAATGCTCTATAATTAAAAATTGATATCTATTGATCTTAAACATTGAGGATTTGACTACAAAATCTCTAATTGCACTGAAGAGCTGTGGTACATCAAAACCGTTTTTCTGTAGGTGACTATAAGGTTATAAGGAAATAACCAATTGCTACTAGCTAAAGGTATTGCTCAATTCGAGCTCTCTGGTAATTACTGTTTACATTGAGATTCGCTTATATTTTAGCAGGTGTCACACGATAGCATGGGGTTAGTAGTACCAATTGTCTGCTCGACAGTCGAGTTTTGATCCTGGTTTAAAGTTGGTTTTAGTTGTCTAGTCGCAATCAAGATCTGTGATACAGCGAAACAGTCTGTTTGTGAATGACATATATAACTATATATAAAGTGACTCTCTTATTGAACAGAACTAAATATTTTTTAGCTAAAATTACATATATTGATATTTAATTTGTTGCTAATAGTTGGATCTTCTTTGACAATAATCTGTTGATGATCCACCACGCACATGAGACATGAACAGCAGATTAGCGAATCAACCATCTTCATCTTATCTGATAACCATGTTTATCTACGGATTTTCATATTAACATCAACAAAAAAAAAAAAAAAAAAGATGAAATAATGAAGAGAAGTAACAACATACCTGCTCTCACTATGACTTTCTTTCTACAGCCTGTCCTTTGTGGTATGATTGAAGGCTATCACTGCTTCCAGGAAGCCTCTTGCAATTTAGAAATATGTTTTGCCTCAATGAGATGACATCTAAGTGATGAGCAGGAAACAGAGTTGTAATCGGTGCAGGCCGAAAGAGAAACATGGAATAAGACATTTAAACGATGATGATATGCTTGGAAGTCAAAAGCCGATGAGCTGGGAGGGGAGGGGGACAAATACTGAAATTCATCGATCCTCTTTTAATCATTTTGATCGTTTAGTCTTATTGAGTTTGATAAGTTAGTCTGAAGATATTTGCAACGATTCATATAAATATCATCTCTTATCATTTTAAATAACAAGAAAAGCAAAACAGAAATGCTTGTAGTATTTTTAAACAACCACAAATAAAATTATTCACATCGATTTATCGAATTGTCTCATCATATCGATTTTTTTTTTTTTTTTTTTTTTTGGTTAACAACTGATTGATTTGATTTCTTATACTGGTTCTCTTTGGACTTTCCTCCCCGCTCCATTTTTTCAACATGCATAATTTTAAATGTAATTTGAATAAGTATCTTACTGCCTAACCCTATACCCAAGTTGCCCTTCTATAAATCTGGCAGTATACCTTGTTTGAGGTAGAACTAAAGTTTAAAACATAAATACAAAAATAAATTATTGTATTTATGTTCGGATAAAACATTCTTTTATTAGCATTTAAAATTAACAATTTTCTTTTCTCATTAAAACTGAGCTAGTGCTAGTTTCGCTGAGGCTTTTTTTTTTTTTACTATATAATTTAATAAAACATTCTTTTATTAGCATTTAAAATTAACAATTTTCTTTTCTCATTAAAACTGAGCTAGTGCTAGTTTCGTTGAGGCTTTTATTTTACTATATAATTTAATTCCTCAAAATTTGTGTTAAAATATTTCTTAGGTTTGCATCGACTTCTATTTGAAAAAGAAAAACTTTAATTGTTCTAATTAAACGTAATTTACAAGTCACTAATCCCTTTGTAATTTTCTTTCTATTATTCTCATTCACTGTACATTGTTTGACCCTCTCTGTTATTTGATATCACCCTCCTTTTCCACCCCCTCTCTCAAGACTAATTTTTGATTTTGACTTTTTAAAAATTTTAACTGGCTTTCCAAACACTTTTCCAAACACTTTTCCAGATTCTAATAATCTAACCCAATCTCAATGTGTGACCCAACAGATTACCTTTTATCTAGTTTGAACATTATTGAATATTCATTCGTGAACATATATGCAGATTCTTTTTGTGACCCCATAGCCATTTTGGAATTCATTTTCCATAACTGATAACCGACATGGAAGAACGCGGACATGCAATATTTGCAGCATGAATTTACCTGATTTTGAAAGCCATGATCTCCAGCTGGTTGGTTAGTTTCAAGTGACGTCTCTTTGTTAAATTGACCATTGGACGGAAGCTCTACATCGAGTTTTGTCATCACTGCTTAACACCTATTGCTGATCATTTCAAATATTTCCTCTCTTTTTGAACATGTGATCCTGATCAACCAATCAGCTTTTCATATCTCATATTTGTGAGACTATTAAGCACATCTTCTTTCATTTTAAAATCAATCTCTTCATAAAAGATGACATTGGAATTTCAGCAGCTATCACAAGAATATTCTTTACCCTATGATTTTTAAATTCTAATAAGAAGAATTCTTGAGGACATTGGTTCATATTGTTAAATCAAAATACTTCCAACTTTCCTCTCCCAAGCGTGCTTTTGAGGATTTGTTGTTGAGCATCACTTAATTTGAATGAATCAAATGTCGGCATTTGTTTCCTTAATATATTTCTAGTTCGGATTCTTTTTTGAAAGACATTGAGTACTTATAGGAAAGTTTCCAATACCCCCAAGTGAAAGTGTTTCTTTGGCATGAACTGGATTCATGTACAGTCCATGGTGTTAACCACTTGGCTACCATCACCTCCCTGCTTTTGAGGAAGAGGGAAAACCGAATACACGTCTGCATTAGATGTTTGTTGCTGGAAAAAGTGTCAGTTGTTATCGCTTCACCTTTTTTCATGACCTTACTCAGAAGATCTTGTTGCATTCTCTAAGTATTAAACCCATATTCATAAAAATGTTATTTAAAAATTCTCTAAAAAGATTGTTATCTCTTGAAAATATATAAGACATTATTGTGTAACGTCTTTTTACTGTCATTGCTAGAGATCCTGGGTATGACCTTAAAAAATCCAATAGTATAACCCAATTTGGGGGATGTGATGGCGTTGCTCCTTAGCAGGTTCACTTTGACTTGTAGTAGTAATACCTGTTAAGGCATCTGGTGCTGGCAGATCAAGCAATCTGAAGAAACTGCCTTCCTGACCAAAAAAAAACACCAAACATTGTTTTCCCCTTTTCTTTGCAAAACTTATTTTTTGCAAAGTTAAAAATAAAAACAACACTTTTCTTGTACAAACCAAATAAATATTTGAAGATACAAAGACCTCGAAACATAATACCTTTTTCTAAAATTACTGGTTTCAGCATTAAATAACACGCCAAAAAGTTGGTTGATATACTGTAAAAAACAATATTCATGGTTAAATATTTTACCAAAATTACTGGATTTGGCATTAAATAAACTGAAAAGGGTTGATATGCTATAAAACAAAACAACCAAACTAAACCCCATGAATAAATATTTGAAAATATAAAGAATGTAATCTTTTATCAAAATTAATTCATCATTAAATAACCCCCCAAATGGTCGATGTGCTATAAAACCAAAGCAACTAATCGTTTAATAGCTAGAATGCTACAAGACGAGTATATACGAATATCATAATTGCATACGTTTTGTACAGGTTTTATTTAGAGAGAATATAAAACTATTTGTAGATATTAATATAGCTTGTTGAAGAAATAGTTGCGTACATAACAAGGTAAAAATATTTTTGTCCACGAATTTCTTTTATCAAACTGAATTAGAGAAAGTTAAGATATGATGTACATAGTAGTGCAAACAGTGATTGCCAGGATGCAGCTGGCATGATGTTAAACAAGAAATGTTTCTGTGTTTTACAGTATCAAAAAATCGCATAGTAATTCAAGAAACTCTAAATAATGAAGGCAATGATTGTTATGGAACGTTTCAAGTTAGCACCGAAGCAGAAAGTGGATTTTTAACTTCCAATAAAAGGAAATATTGACTTCGAATCATGCATCAACTTCTAAGCTTATATCGCATCAGTTTAACTAATACTTTCAGAAACGTATGGCATTCACTCGTGTTGAGTTGAACCGACTTCCTCTGAAGGAGGAAGATTCTAGTGAATAATAAATTTATAAGCTGTCCTCAGTTGCATGTACATCCCAATCAGGAAAGATGTTTATCTCCTTCCTACGGATGTGACACGAACTGAAATGTGGAATTTGAACAGCCAGCACCTTAAACTAAGAGCAATCAGGTTTGCAAAAAATGCCTGAGCAGCCCCGTCAGCTTTCCCCTTAGGAGCATCCCAAGCGGTTAGCAATAAACTAACCTCTCCTCAAAGGATGATAAAGCATGGCCTTGGAGGTTGAACCTTCTAGAACACACAGGACCAAAAATATACCTCCGTCAACAGAGAACAAATCATTTCAACAATGGCTCAAGGGAAAACTTTTGACGCTTGTTTTTCTATTGTTTTTTTTGTTTTTTTTTACTGCAACAAGATATCCCTATCTTTTTACGTACAACTCATAGCATTTCCTAATCGTCACCCATCTAATAATGACCTAACTTACTGTCGCTTAACTTCGATGATCTAATAAGTGTGTCAATATGATCATGCCATACGATTGGAAAATGTACAATTTCACTTTTCCATGTGGCAATGAATGAAATAATGAGGTAGATATATTAGCTCGATAATAAATTTAGAAAAATTTTCAAAAGTATATATTAGCTTGCAAAAAGTGATAATAAATTACTAGTGCTCAAAATGCTTCAACCAGAACTCGCGCCCATGCCTACAAAGTTATTTAAGCGTTGTCTTAAGGAGAAATGCTTCCCAACACCTTGGAAAATCTGATCAGTATGTCCTGTATTTAAGAATTCAGGTGATAAGTCATCTCCCTCTCTGTACAGACCAATAAGTCTCCTGTGCATCATGAGTAAGCTGCTGGAATCGGTACTAAATAAAGAAGTAGTCAATCATCTCATCAAAAAATGACCTTAGTGGCATGTAATATGGTTTCCGTTCTGCTAGATCTACAGCAGATGTGCTTACAGTTTTCTCATAGGATTAGCGAATCCCTCGATGGAGCCTTCCTCTCTAGGGCAATTGCTCTTGACATATCAAAGACCTTTGATAAGGTATGGCATAAAGGTCTACTTCACAAGATGTCCAGTGATGGTATAGCAGGAAATGTCTTCTCAATTATTAAATCATTTCTCTCTGATAGGTTCTTAAGAGACGTGGTTGATGAGCAGAAATCAGAAGCTCTCAGTATTAATGCTGGAGTCCCTCAAGGGTCCATCCTGGGTCCATCTCTCTTACTGATTTACATCAATGATCTTCCAAACCACATCTTTAGATCATTCATAGACATTTATGTTGACGACACTACCATCTATGGTAGCACTTGGAAGAACGTAAATGATCAAGTTCTCTCTGACTCTCTATCCTCTGATCTTTGAGCACGTGGTACAATGGGTGAAAAAAGTGGCTGGTTACTTTTAATGCATCTAAAACTAAGCTTCTGTCTTTACATCATCAACGCTCTGTTACCTAGCTGCCATCAATTGAAATGAATGGCTCGCTTCTTGGGGAGGCTTCATATTTTGACAAGCTTCTAGGCTTGAACTTACTCCTGATCTGAAATGGAACATGTATATCAAATCCATTGCCAAAGTCGCTGGAAAAATGCTGGGATCCTTGTACCGCTCCAGTAGATATCTCACTCCTGATGCAATTCTCTACCTGTATAAAAGCCGGGTTCAGCCAACGATGGAGTACTGTTGCCATATCTGTGCAGGAGCTGCTAGACGCAGCTTATCCTGTCTTGACAGTTCAAAATAAACTTTGTAGCTTAGTGGGGAGTGCCCTTTTCTCTTCTCTGCAATCTCTTTCTCACATAAAGAGAGGTAGCGAGCCTGTCCCTGCTTTATCGTTATTTTCATGGCAGGTGCTCATCTGAACTTCAATCTATGGTTCCCCCCTCGCCAGACTTTCACAAAAAACACTCATCTAGCCAAAACCACTATCAACAATTTCCCATATTCTTTATCTGTGCCTACACCTAAACGTAGATTCCATGAACAGGGTTTCTTTCTTAGAACTGCACACCTGTGGAATTCTATTCCATTTTCCTGCTTTCAAGCTGACTACAATCTGATTGTCTTCAAGTCCAATGTGAACAAGTTCTTGTTGAACCATCCCCCTAAGTAATCCAAGTTATAAAATTACCACTAATGTTTACTACGCTAAAATCACAATAACTAATGTATACCCATTAACCTTTATCCTCGAGTGGCCTCTGGGCCTTGATGACTGGTGACCCCCATGTAAGAAAAATAATATGCTACCAGAATTGGTATATCTTGACAAGTATTATATACTACATTGCCTCACCCTCCATAGAAAAGGAGGTAATACCTGTGAGAATATAATGACAAAACAAAGTAATGCGAGGGAGGATCATATTAAGTTGTCTCCCTTTATGTTAACATGAAAAATTCTGTTATTTTAGGTTCTTATATTGATCCCCCCTTTTTATTATAGATTAATGACTGGAAAACGAAGGTGGAGGTTTTGATAAACGGCTGGGTATTTATGAAAAGTAAACAGTCATAAATAGGGCTGCGACTACAGCATATTCTTTTCATTGTTTTGACTCTTGAGTATATATCTTATGTTTTTATATAGTGGTTCTCGGTTGATTTTAGTGTGTCTGTGTCATGTACACACCCGAGAGTGAAAAGAATATTATAGTGTCACAGCCCTAGTTATAACATAATACATAATATACATTTGGCCTCAGATACTAAAATCTATTAGTGATAGATATGTCAATTATTGTTAATTTTACAACGTTCCAAAGTAATTTCATATTTTTGATTAAATTAAAACAAATTCCTTACTTTTAGTAGTTATCAACAATAAGAATTCTCAAACTCGTTTCTCATTCATGTTTCAGTGTGATAGCTTTAAAGAATAAATCCAGATCTGCTCTACAATTTAGCTGAAAGAGACGTCAACAAAAGAGAATTAATACCACAAAGAATCTTGGTAGTTTTACCAAGTTGACTGTCAGTTGTTGAAATACGAAATGATACATTGATGAGGCAAGGGATTTAGATGGATTATCTATAATACACTACATCGCAGTATTTAATATTTGACTAATTCCTTTCTTCTGATCTCTTCCCCCCTAAATCGTAGCACAGTTTTTATTGCCTAAATGATGTTATCTTTCTGGTGAACAGTCACTGAGACAAAACAATAGTTACCATGGGATATTTGTCACTATGGCAACGCAAATGAAGCTGACAGGAGCTCATCTCTTGAGAGGTTTTCTCTTTCTTGATATGACAGTAACACTAATATTGATCTGAATTTTTTAGATGAAAAATAGTAATTTATATTATTTACAATAGAATTACTGACCTAATATTTTGGTTTTCATAGTCACAAGATAGCTAGTAGGTTAATATATGAAAACATTTGTCTCAATGACTAAATTTATATGGTTGTTCCTTTGTCACACAAAAAATATCCATTTTACATGTGGTGGACGGTTTTACAAATTGGCTTTCAAAATATTCTAGTCAGGTCTTTATTCGTCCCTATTTCTCTGGGGTTAATCTTTATCACCTTCTTGCATGTTTTTCTTGACCTTATCCAGTAAACTTAATGTACTACCTTATCTGCACTACATTAATTAACCCAAGAACACGCATTCGTTCTTTCAGCATAAGGAAACCTACAAAGTTTCCTGTTTTGCATACATCTCTTTACCCAGTCCAAATTTAACCTTCCTCCAAGGTCATCAGGTCTAAACCTGTCTTTGACACATTCATTGTATTCTCATATCATTTGTCTCCATGCAACGCATTTTCTCAACCCTCACTGTGCATGTTTCACTTCCATACATCTTCACAGTGTGTAAACATGCCTAATAGACTGTTCGATTGGTCAAAAGCGGTAATACTGCTGATTGTCTAGATTTCCACTCTTACTAATCTATCTCTTTTTATATCAGATTCACTGGGCCTTTTCAATATTGACCAGGGTTCATTTTAGTTTAAATATTTTAATTAAAAATGTCATGAAGAGATGAAAAAAAAGTCTCAAAATGTAATGGAAATAACTTACATTTAACTTATAAAGTAGGATTTATCTCCTTTATTTTATGCACTTTCTAGATGGCTATTTAAAATTATTTCATTGCTGGAATAATTATTTTTGAAAAGATATGAAGTGAATTACACTTTTTTGGTTTAAAGAAAAGTCTACAAGAGTAAAAAGGAAGAAATCGCTTGACATAATCAAATATAGATTTGTTAGAGGTATTGCTATTTAAGTATAGCATGAAATATCCGACCTGATAACTTTATATATTAGATAAAGGTTTAGATTTAATAAATGATAGATTTGTTTATGACTTTTTATCTTGCCAGTTGTTATAACTTTATATATACATGTATCGTTTTGCTTATCAAGACTAACTTTGAAGTAGGTTTAACTCTTATTTAATTCATTTTATCATCGATTTTCATGAGATGTAAATACTATATTCAATATTTGGTGTTTATATAAATAAAGACATCGATGGAAATCGCATTTCAAATAAACATTTATGTATTAGGCAAAAATAAGTATCCTCACCAAAAATAATGAACAACTATGTAATTTAAGTATGTCGAAGTGTTTTTATTTGGAATGCGATTGGCATCTGTCTTCGTCATTTCACAGACAATGGATACCTCCTGTAAGGGTAACTGTGCATATAATTGTGAAGCAAGGGTTGCACAATCTCCAATAAAACCTCTCTTGAATCGCAAAAAAAAAGAATTGCTTGATTCCTATGGCAAGCAGAAATTCAAACAACTAGAAACTATGTTAAGTGGAGAACACATACAGTAATTGGTATTTCCAAATGGTCACCCACTTTGTACTGACCGGTTCAACATTGCTTAGGTGATCTAAAGGGAACCGGCGTGTCAAACATGATTATGCTGTACTTTAATCACCAAATATTCTACTTTACTTAAGAGAGTAAAGAATCACGACAGATGTATTTACAGATTGATGTTTTTTGATGGCAAATAAAGCATTCGAAGTTTAGATATAATGCTTTATATCTTTAAACTTACTTGCTTTTTGCAGATTCTCAAAAAATTAAGATTACTTTAAAAAAAATATATATGTAATGTTTTTTATGTGTATTTCTTTAAATTTATAAAAATATGTATGCAGTTAAAAAACATTTTTTAGCTGAGATTCAAACTTAGGTATTGACAGCATAAAAATTACTGCCTTAGTAACGTGTACTCTGCCTATTACCTTTTATCAACCAATCATATGTTTGTATTTGCATACAGACTCCAAAACCATAATTCTTTAATAGTATATAGATTTTTAAATTGAATATTTCATTTTCTGAATATTTTAAATTATATTTTTTTAACTCTTTTTCTACATTTTCTAATTTCATTGATAAAACCCCTTATTTGCTCGGCACTCCCTCTGTTCTTTTTTGTCAATCCCACTTACAGACATTCACATAACCCCCACACGTACCGACATGAACTTACTAAGAAAGATTCTGTTGAAAGCCTCTTGTAACTTTCTGCTGCCAACTATGGTGTTAGAATGCCGACAGTCTATCTTTGCATCAAGTGAAGTTCATACCAAACACAATTCCACATCTGTCTTTGGTTCTTGAAGACATCCAGGAAATCAGGCAGACTATGTCACTGATCTTTTAAGATTTCTGTCTGTGTCGTGCAGAGGGCTAGTCCTGAAGGCACCAACCGAATAGGCAATGTGAATTAACCAATAAAAAAAAAGTTTAAAATCTTCAACCAGAATGTGAGGGTTACTGTTCTATAAAAAAAACAAAAAAAAACGTTCACGTGCCTCTGTTTGGCTGTACTGTTTTCACATTTGCTACTTCGTTCAGAAGTTTTGACATGAATAAATTGTCAAATTCTGATGTTTAATTAATGAATTATTTTCCACTCTATGATAAAGCTCAATGTGTAATTATTTGTGCATTTTAATATCAATAAATATAATAAATCCATTCTGTCACACAAAAGCTAATAAGCAAAAAGCGTGCTTTTTTTTTTCTGGTCTTCATATGGAATTCCAAGTAATGAGAGGAAAGGAGGATACTTATAGCAAGTTAGACAACCCCACTCATATGTAATAAATTCGAAAAGATATTTTATTCAAATACTCCAAATAAAATGTCAGAAATAGGAGTTTTCTTTTCATTTACGGCATCAGAAATAATTTATCTATAAAAAGAAAACTGGCATAAAAGTATTTTATATGAACTTTACTGTGAAAAATGAAGCATTTTTTTTCCATCAATTTCGATAGAGGGTTTCTACTAGTTGTGAAAGAATTATGATTAAAAAGGAAAGTTCCCAAAACTGCAGTTACTATTAAGAAATTGAAAATTTGAGTATTTTCTTATAAACATTTTAAAAATTACAAAAAATCAAAATCTGTTTTATTATTGTTAGATTTTGCCTTCTATTGCTCCGCAAATTTATTCTTATTCACTATTTGAAATCAATGAAACGAAACTAATAAAGACGAAAAAGACAAATTTTGTTATTTCAAAATTTTTTCTATCTCATTCACTCACATGCAAACAAATGCTACCAACAAAACTATTTTGTCGTTTGCTTTTGGACAATTTTAATTTCTTGGCTCACTTTAGTCTCATTGAGGCGTAGTACTGTCGAAATGCTAATTGATCAATGTAGAATCTTCCTAAGGTTTGTGTGTGTGAATATATATATATATATTAGTGATGGGACCATTCCAATATTTTTCTCCGATTCCGATACAATTACCGATTCTGTGCAAAATTCCCAATTCCGATTCTTTATAAATCTCTAATTCTTTAACTTTAAGATTATTTTCCCCAATTTTCAAAAAACGCATGTTAAATAAGCAGATATTTTCCTAAATGTCAAAATACACTTGTGAAGGATGATTTATCGATTTTAGCTTTACTTGTATTTTAAAATCAATGAATATTTACTAATTTATCAATATTACCAGCAATGGAAGATTTTACTTTAAATAAAATCAAATAAAAAAAAAGACAATTAAAATAATCGATTTGGCATCGGAAAATAGGCACCAATATTTCTGATACCGATTCCAATACCCTCAAATGTTCCGATATTTACGATCCCGATTTCGATTAACCGTCCCAATACTATATATATATATATATATACACATACAGGGTGACCCCAAAAAACGGGCCTCAACTCTAATTAGGCCCCGTTTCTTGTTTTGTCAGAATGGTATGAAACTTTGGTCATAACTAGTTTATTATATTCAAAACATCACATCAAAACACAAGGGTCTTTGGCCTTTTTTCTCCATTCTACAGCATATGTTCTAGATGGCCTCCATTTAGCTTTTGTTTTTGGGGTCACCTTGTGTGTGTGTATGTATGTATGTATGTGTATATATATATATATATATATATATATATATATGAAAATCATTTGGCTGAACTAAGCATTTGCTCTCAATAATTTATTAGATAAACGCACTAACAAAACACAGCGGTTTCATTTGCAGTTCATTGGAGAGACTTTGCACTGATTTTCACATTGAAGCAAATATTTCTTGTTTTTCAAAAGTTTCATAATTTGATAAAAACGTAGACGAACGCTTGAAATATCAAACTTTACATTATAAGAACGATTATATTACATACTTTTGTTTTCCATTAAGCTGCATATTTGTCACAAATGAAGAAATTTATTTTTAGTGAAGAAACGCATATATGTTTATTTTATTATTTTTAGATAAAGCAATTCTCAATACACACACACACACACACACACACACACACACACACACACACACACACACACACGTGTGTATGCATGTAATTCATATACCTGTGAGTCTTATGTAGTGTTTTCCTTCATTGTATGTAAATTCCAATCGCATCCTAGTTGTCCTTTCTCCTGTCCATTTTGTGGCATTCCGTTGCCTATTTTTGTCTTCAAAATGAAACCCAAGAATAGCAATTCAAATTGTCTATTTAACTGAATGTTTTTCTGTCATTTGAACTCCTACCCATTTCTTACCACCATTCCACCCACCGTGCAGCATTTCATTAGATCTAATTCATTCTTTAGTGAAAAGGTGTAAATAAAATGGTTGAAAGGACCCAATTACAAAATGGATATACATGCACACAACGAAATTTATGCTGACATATGTGTGGACACATTGCATCTGTTTCATGATAGAAGTATTTTCATAGTTTTATTAAATGAAAATAATATTCAGTGTTATTTTTTTTTAAATATTAGTTTTAAAATTTGAATACTTTTAATTGTATAGTATTTTTGTAGTCTCTCTGATCACCCTCATCTCACTATTTCTCTATAGTACTAAATAAAAAATATTTTTGGCAAGTTAGCTATAAATGTTCATGTTTCATTCCTGGAAAAAATCATAAGGTCAATTCTGTTGGTGCCTCGTTTGTGATTCCACCATACATCTATACAATGAACATGATGATTTCCTTCTATGTAGCTTACTTACTGTAAACATATTTTCATGTTAATAAACTCTATTCATGTATAGTTCACTGTTGAAGTTCTCACTGATATATATGGTAATTAAGCTACTCAATTTTCCGTGTTTTATCCGTGCAAGGATATACCAGGGTACCCCTTACTACTTAGTTTTACACGCATTAAACACTGCTGATATAAATACAGAAATAGATACATAAAATTATATTTAAATATATCTACACCTTATTAATATTAGTAAAAAAAAAAATGTAAAGAATTAGTTTCGAATTTTCAACCGACCTAAAAATATTTTAGACATCACTTTAACAAATTACAGAAAATAAATATTAGATAAATAAAGTAATAATAATAGTAATTTGTAGAATAAAAAAAAATCAAACCGGTTTAATTCATACGTTGAATAAAACCTGTCTAACTTTACAATATGGACAAAGATGGTTACCAGAGCAAACATGATGTTGAGTCTTCTGTGAACTTTTATTTCTTCTTGCAGTATTATATTGTCATGCATTTATTTCTATCTAAGCAAAGAATTTCTAATTTTTCTGAAGATTATATGCACGAAAAGAGATTATAATTACTTAATAACCGTTTGTTTCTGCATAACGAAACGGATCCATAAAAAATATACTGAATTTTAACATGCTGAAGGATCTGCTTTCCATCAAAAATATATATTTGGATTTTGGAATGTAATAATACTGTTATTCTTTTGTATATATACTCTGTTATATTTAACATACATTGAGCTTCTAAACAAAAAGGATTGGCATACACAAAAAGTGAAACATAATTGAAAAAACAGTTTACCAAAACATACATACATACATACACACACACACACACACACACATATATATATATATATATATATATATATATGCTTATTCAATTATTTCGCCTTTTATTTATACCAATCTTTTTATTTATGAAGCTTGATGTATGTTGAAAAAAAAATGGCTTTTTTTCTTTTTTTTTTTTTTTTTTGTGTAGTTTTCTAGTCCTTGGATATCCCAGAAATTTTACCTGCCACAATTCGAATTTAGATTCCGATCCGTCAAAGAAAAGACGGTGACTGGGCCCATAACCTGTTAAGTTTTGAGACATTGTGTTGAACAAAGATGGCGGCGTAGTTCAGATCAGTAACCAAGATGGCGGCCAAGAATCAAATGCGGTCCGTGGCATACTCAACAGCGAACTGATTGAATCCAAAATTCGACAGTTTTTATAATAATTTTGAAACGTTTTCATTGGTTGTTTAGCACAGCCATTGGTTATAAAAATGATTGGCGAATCCGTTCGTCTCATACCCCCATTAGGAGTCAAAAACATTTTACACATAGTGTATGTGTTCGCATGCATATATATATATATATATATATATATGTAAATGAAATAGTAAAACATGGTAAAAAATAGTAAAAATATATTACGATAAAATGAAGTTATTTTCATCTGTTTCATCCGTGTGTGTCGATTACCGAGTGCATTAACCTTAAAATTGAAACTCCCAGTTGTACTAATTGTAACAGTTTGACAATCTATCTTAGCTAACAATCCTACACAAACACATATATATTTACATTAGATAGTTGTATTCTAATTACAAAAGGATAAAATCACTCAAGTCATAATTTGTTTTCTTTACTGTCTTACACACGTTTTGCAACCCATGGATTTGGACGATATTATAAGAGGTGTATATCTTATATAGTTTTTATATATAAATCCAGTTATAAATAAAGGGTGTCCACAAGGGGATAAGAAGTGAATATTTCGTTTAACATTATTTACAATGTATATTATCATGCAATGTTAAGAACAGAAACCAACTAATTGGAAGAGATGAATGAACATGGCAACAAGATAGAACAAAGGTCCATACATCAAAGAACGCTGTTGCCTGGCTCAGGGCCAATAGCCTTGACATCAATGAATCAAACAAACGATCCTCAAAATATTCAGATAAAAATGTAATGGATTGTACCGCTTGGAGTTTACTGTTACATCAACTTGAGGAGAGAGAAATGTCATAGTTATAGCATATTTAAAAACTATTGATGGCAGATTTGAGTAATGTGTTGCTTGAAACAACAAGAACTTGGCTAAATCGTCTATGGTTGAAAATAAATGCTAGCGTATTACTTGTCTGTTAAGAAATTCTATATTTTTCTTTAAAGAGGGACAAAAAATAGACACATAAACGAGGACGACACCCTAGTCCTTTAAATGTTTTATTACTCATCAACGTTGAGCCTGGTCGGTACAAAAATGGGTGACCATTTTGGAATTCCAGGTGCTCTCTGCTTATCTCGGTGTTTTTTCCAGTAATCCTGGTATTCTCCTTGCGACTGGACTCGAGCAGTGTCAATTTAGGAGAGGTGTAGTTTGGGACTGTTCTATCCTTGGCTCACAATTACATGTGCAACCACCTTTGTAGGGGGGTATCGTTGTCTTTCGAGACTGAATAGAGGTGTTTTTAAAATTATTTTTTCTTTAAATTTTAATGTTTATTTAGTTGTTAATGAGCAAAGCTTATTTTAAAACAAGAATGCCAATTTTTGACTGACCTTCAACTTGGTATGAAACAAGTATATTTTTTTCTTTTGTGACTAATTTTGAAGTTTTGTTATTTTATTACTTTTTCTAACAAAATAAAAATAGTAAAAATAATGAAAAATCTCTTTTCCTCCAATGGAAACGCTTAGGATGAACCATAATTTTAATTATCTTCTAAAAAGAAAACTTACTGAATGTTAGCAAACCCCAACCCTACCAATACCATCCATAGAGTCGTTAATAAAATTCACAATCCTTTTTGTAATTCAACCACATTTGTTAAAAATAAACTTCAGTCTATGCCTGACTTCTCCTTGAAGTTTCAGTCATGAATGTTCAACAGTCTTTGCTTTATCACTGTCTATATACCTGCAAAATTGACACACTTGGATATACTCTAATGGCCCTCTTCAGTTCATGAATATTTTGAATATCGTTTATTATATATATATATATATATATATATATATACTAGCTGTACCCTGCCACGCGTTGCAGTGGCTCAATTTGGTGTAATGGAAAAATTTAATAAAAGAGAAAATGCATGTTTCTTATATTAGTACAGCAATCCACTGCAAAAAGTGAAAAAGAAGGCGAAACTGAAAAAAATGGTGCTCTTGCAGAATTTGATCTGGATCCTCGAGAGTTTCTGTCAATCATTCATGTTTTGGACTTGACCAACAATCAGTGGATGAAGCCGAACGTAGCAAAAATGTTGAAACGCTAAATGCTTTTTTTTTTTGTTGTTTTAAAAAATGTGATTTAGTAATTAATATTTGGTTGATGGTGGGGGAGGGGGGGTTACTATACATAGATTCGAAAAAGTCGTCCAAAAACAAATAAATGAAAGCAAAGGTAAGGTAATTTACGTTTCTACCTAATTGGATAATTGTTTAGTGTTTTTATGTAATGTAAAATGTTTAATTGGCTCAAAAAACAGAAATGGTCGCGAATTCTGTTGAATACGTTAAGTTTGGGAAAGTAAGTTGAAAACTAAAAACTATACAAAAGTGTCTGAAACTCACCGAACATATGTTACCATGACATAGGCTGGCATAATGGATAGGTTTCTGACAGTATTTTGTATAGTTTTTTAGTTTTAACTCACTTTCTCTAACTTAAAGTAATCAACAGTGTCCACCACCATTTGTAGCTTTCAAATACACCAATAAACACTGTTTTTCGAGCCGACTAAACGTTACATTAAATGAAAAGGGTTTATATTACAAAACACAGATACAAAGAAGTTGTCAAAAAATAAATATATAACAAATAAATGTTATCAAAGGCAAGAAAAGTAAGTGTTCTACCTAACTGGATTATTTATTTACTTACGTGGTGGAGTTTCTATACTGATAGGTTTTTTGAAATTTTTTCACTGGATTATTATTGATTGAACACTAACCAGATTATGAAAAAAAATTGAAAAAAAAAAAAAATCATTTCAACATTTGAAAGGGATACTCACTTTTAGTTACCACGTTCTGGTAAATCGGTCACTTTTTATTTATTTATTTATTTTTTTTTCTAAATACGGAAGTGTCTTCGGGAGATATAAAATGGTCGCATGTTGACGAAGCAATGTATCGGGAGGCGTACGGGATTAAAAATTATTGGTAAATTTTTAGATTAGGTCCACTCCACCTCCTCAATTTTCTTTTAAATGACGACTTGAAATGGTTTTCGACTATGCTGAATACGAAAATCGCATCGAAATTTTGCAGAAATAAGTAGTTATCAAGATATAAAAAGTTGTATTATGCATTGTAATCTTTGGCGGCCATCTTTTTTACGTGTGTGTATTTGTTTATGGCGCGTGTGCACGTAAAAAGATGGCCGCCGAAGAATACAATGCATAATACAACTATTTATTTCCGCAAAATTTCAATGCAATTTGCGTGTTCAGCATACTCGGAAACCTATAAATGTCGTCATTGAAAGGAAAATTGTGGAGGTGGACCTAATCTAAAAAAATACCAAATTATTAAACATTTCTCCAGCATGTTAGTGAAATTTATAATACTTTTAAAAAATTAAAAAGAAACAAAACAAAAGTTTTGAAAAAAAACTCACCTTTCACAAAAACAATTAAAAAAAAACACACACACACAAACTGTTTTTTTTTGTTATGATAAGTAAAAAAAAAAAAAATAAAAATCTCGAAACTTTATTTTCATGAAAACAATTAAAAAAAGTCCTGTTCTCTATTTTTTTTTCTTTGAGAAACAAATATATTTCTGACTTACAAATGCGGTAGAGACTCATTATTTTTACTTTCTTTGGTTTTGATATACCGCGTTTTTATTGCTTACAAAATGGGTGACTGATTTATCAGAACGTTGTAACTAAAAAGTGAGCACAGCACCACTTTCAAATGTCGAAATAATGATTTCTTTTTTACATTTTTTTTTTTAATAATCTGTTTAATTAGTGTCCAATCAATAATAATCCAGTGAAAAAAATTCCAAAAACCTATAAGTATAGAAATAAAGCATGGGAGTAATGTTTGTACAACGTAACGTCGCCTTTTGCACTTTTACAAACATTTTTTTAAAAAAGTAACTAAACCATTTATTGATAATTTGTCACGTGTACAAACATTTATTTATTTACGTAGGCTTAACTCCTTTCATGAATAAGAAAAGTTTTACTCTTTAAGTATAATAAAAGGAAAAAGTTACTGAACATTTATAAAAGGACTTCTTTTCATGAAGGCCAGAGGAATAGTTGGCCGAAAATTCGTGAAACAACAACAATAAATAAAAATGGTGCTAATGCAGAGAGCCGCGCTATTTTTTAAATCATATTTCCACGTTTAAATAACGTTTTACGATTTATTTTTATTTATTCAATTGTAAGGTACAGAATAGGTACAAAACATCCTTACCTCCCCATGTTAAGAATGACTTTTTAAATAATAGCATTATTTCAGCACGGATCACTCTCTGCATGAGTAATCTTATATATAAAAAAAAAAACTCAAAAGCAAGCAACAAACTTTTTTTTTTTTTGGCCTTATATAATAAAGAAAAGATGTGTAAATTAAAAAATTTGGAAGATAAACAAATGAAATATGTTTTTTTTTTGTTTTTGTTTTTTTACTTATCGAGTTAACAGAAAATTAAACCTTTCGTCAAATCGTGGCTGTGAAATGAATCGAACCGGAAGTTCAGTTTTATCAACAGAACAGATTCGCAGAACCGATAAATAAATATATTTATTTTATTTAATATTTTAATTTTAATTAGGTAAATTTATTTTAATAACATAAAAACATACCTCGACTCTAAAAATTGGTTGCCTGAAAATTTCAAATAAATTGGTAACGTATAAACATGGTTTTATTTCTTTAGAACGAACCAACTTTACATTTTTATATATATAGATTTACATAAGCATAACCACTTATCAAGGCCCAGAGACTACTCGAGGATAAGGGTTAAGAGTGTACAGTAGTCAATTGGACAATATAATAATCGTTAGTAATGGAAATTCGGTAAATTTGTTAACAAGTGGAACGGCTCATCAAGAACTTGTTTACGTTGGACTTGAAGACAACCATATTGTAGTCAGCTGGAAAGCAGGAAAACGGAAGGCAATTCCACAGGCGTGCAGTTCTAAGAAAGAAGCTTTGTTCATGGAATCTATGTTTAGGTTTAGGCACAGATAAAGAGTGGGGGAGGGAATTATTGTTAGTGTTTTCAGCTAGACGATTGTTTCTTGTGAAAGTTTATCGAGGAGATACCATACATACCATATACATTCATTAACACATTTGTGATAACCCCATATATAAATTTTGATAGAGGTTTGAGATACGCTTAATATGAAGCTCATTCAAGATCACACTTACTGATTAGATGCTCATCAAAGTCTCCTTGTACTTCACTGAAAGTCAATAAAATAAACACTGTTGAACATTAATGATTGTAACTTGATGGACAAATCAGGTATGAGCTGAAATTTATATTAAAATATGGTTGGATTGGAGAAAAGATTTTATTAACGATTTAATGCATGGCATTTGGGGAGTCATTGTTTATGTAAGATAGAATTGTTGGATTAAATGTAGAAATGAAATCATAGCAACTTGCATGAATTTTTCTATGAGAACTGAGTTATGTCAACTTTGTAATTTGTGGAGATAAAAAAAATTCTAAAAGTTGCAATTGGCCATGCCCCTTATCTGCTCCCCACTGACAACTGAAATCAGCTTCATAAAAGAGCAGCACTGGAGAAAGGTGTCCCAATTTTAAAATATCCAAAAAGTGTTCTTGCATTTTTTTTAATTTAAAAAAATGTTTTTTTTGTTTGTTTTTTTGGCTAAATTGTTTCATGAGTTTTCTTTTTAATTTGTGTTTTTGTTATTATAAGAGACTTGAAATTTTGATAGAATTATGCAAAGTAACTTTAAGGAAAGCAGAAAAACAATTCTTGTGTGTTCGTTTTGAACAAGACCATTTGTATATAAAAACGAAGCTTCCTAAAAAATTTTGTGATTAAATATTAAATAATTAGTCATTATGAAAAGTTCATTTTCTGTATGTATTTTTTTTTCTAAAGAGGAGGAAAATATTTTTATTTATACGATAATTGTTCTTTGCCAAAAGAAAAAAATGGTTTCTAATAAAGACACACCTGCATCTTTTCTTGGTCTTTTTCATCCTTCTAGCTGTAAATAAATTATTTATTTACCTATCAGATGTTTAGATCTACACTCTTTCTCTGACTCTTTGGCTCTATCTCGCATATATCTTTTTATCTTGGGTCGGCATTTTTTTTCTATTGCCCTCATGATTTTCAAGTCTTTTACTTCATCAAAAGATCCCCAAAGTATTTCGGTTATTGCCACTTAATTCTATGAAATTTCAACCATTTTTACTTTTTGTTTTAATTTTGCCGCCTCGTTTTATGAAAACAGCTGCAATTACAGCTTTGATTCTAATTGGAAGTGAAAACACTTTCCACTTTGGGTGCTTCTCATTGCAGTTGTTTCAAATTTGAATTAAATTATTTAAGCAGTTAAGTTAAAACACATTTTTAAATAAAATATCTCTTTACAACATCTTTCTCACAGAAGATAGGTTGCCAGTCTATCTTTGTTCTATCGTTATTTTCATGGCAAATGCTTGACTGAGCTTCAATCTCTGGACCTCCTGTCAAACATTCATAACAAACACTCATCTATCTACAACCACTGTCAACAATTCCCCTACTCTTTATTTGTGCCTAAATCTAAATGTGAATTCAATGAACACATTTTCTTACCTAGAACTGTGGAACTGTTGATTATAACATGGTCGCTTTTAAATTTAATGTAAACAAGGTTTTGGTGAGCCGTTTTAAATAATTCAATTCTACCTAATATTCACCATTATCGATTATTATGTTCTCACCAACCATCTGACACTCATTAACCCTTACCCTCGAGTGGCTTTCAGGCCTTGATAAGTTGTGTCTCACTTGTAAAAAACAAGTTTATTTTTTTAATAAAGAATTGTGCGCTTTGGCAAGACTGAAAATGAAATCCATTCATTATTAAGTATACCGTCTATTTTACATGCTGGCATATGTTGGACGGCTTAGAGAAACTGACTTCCAAACTTACCTATCTCTGCTCAGGTCTTTATTTATCCCTCTTTCTCAATTTCATTCTTCGAAGTTTCCTCTGGTGTTCACATTTTTTTATATTGTTCAGATCTAATCTTCCTCTGAAGTCAGAAGATCTAAGTTTGTCTTAAAACTTCACATTACACACCCATCATGTCATTTCATAAATTCTCTCCATGCAACACACATCCTCAACCCTCACTGACTAGCATCATCACATTGCGTACAGATACTTGATAGACTCTTCCATCGATGCACTTCAATATTACAAAAAAAAATTAAAGAATGACACTGGTTGTAAAAATGTCCTATGAAGAAATTTTAGTGTTATTTCAAGATACTTGATCTGGAAAACTAAATAGTTTACAATTAATTTAAGTATACTTGTTAGCTGTCTGGCGACAAGTCGGATATTTTCATATATGAGGATAGTTCCAAAAATAAAGCCTCCTATTTTTTTACTGAAAAAATTTAAGAATTATGAAAACGTAAGTGGTGCCATTAAAACGAGAGATCTTTTCTACTACAAGATGTATTTTTCTACATAATCACCACCATTCTCAATGCACTCTGCCAGGAATTCAATGACGCATCTCTGCTTCTAACGTGCGTCTATTACAGGTATTGATTTCTTAGTTATTGATCAACGTTAGTATCGGCAATAGAGAGATGAAACTTTTAGGCCAGGAATACATAAGTTCAGTCGTCATAACAGTGCAATTTGCAATCCCCTTTGATACATTCGGACGAACAAAAAAAAGGAGGCATTACTTTTGGAAAGCACCGTGTGTGTGTGTGTGTGTGTGTGTGTGTGTGTGTGTGTGTGTGTGTGTGTGTGTGTGTGTGTGAAGTAAGCAAGCAATGGAAAATCATAAGCATGCAAGCGGGTGAAAAACGAAATGAATAAAACGATGTATGACTTTAGTGTTTTGGACAATTTTAGAAGCAAGGTAAATGTTAATCTCATTCTTGTTAGGATATTCCATAAGTATTTTGGAAATCTTTTTATTTTGGAAAATGAATGGATTTTTATTAAATAATGAAATCCAATATTAGTCAGCAAGGCATGTATTGCAGTGTCATGTATAAGCGTTGGCTGTCTGTTTCTTTTCCAGTTTAAATGAACAAGGAAACAAAAAAACGAATGTAGAACAAATAGTATTTACTTTATATTGATTTCCTTCGAAAATTCATCGCCTGAGCATCTTGTAAAATTTAAAATAATTTCCTTTCCTTGTGTTTTATCCTTATGAATAATATAAAAATAAAAAGACTATTATTTTGTTTTGTTTACGGTGTGTACGAACACCCTATGTAAATTAGATAAAGACTCGCTCTTTCTGTAACAGATCAGAGGCATTATCTATTTACATTAGAAAACTCAAATCGTCTTGCTTGAGCGTTGAAACTATGTTTTCGGTCTACAACTTCCCGTTTGAAAAATTTTGTGCATGCATAATTAAATAAAAATAAAGCCGTGAAAACCTTTTTTTAATTGACAATTTTTCGCATTTAAAATATTCAAATAAAAACTAAATAAATCCCTTCTGCTTTTGTTTTCAGCTGCATTATACAAATTCCATTTGTATTTTTTCATTGCAAGTTGGAATCGTTTACAAACAATTTTTATTTAAAAGAAAAAAATTATAACTTTTAGGTAAAAGTACTCCAGAGAACCAATTAAAGATTTGCCTTTTAAAACTTTATTTTTAGAGGTATTCCACTTTTACCTAGTGTTATAAATTTTCATTGCAGCTGAAATCTTTTTCAAACAATTTTTTATTTAAAAGAAACAATAATTCGAACCGAATCTGAGATTCTTCAGGAAATGCCACAAGTTTTTAGTACGATTCTTTAAATAAAAAGAATTTCTTTGATTATCATTTTCTTTTTTAAAATTTTTTTTTAACAGTTTAAAACTTTTGAAATTCATTTTTTTTTTCATGCTACAATTTTGGACGCTAAAACAAACGCAAAAAATTTAACATTACAAAAACATTAATAACAAAATTAAGCTGATATTTGGGACAAATAAATTAGTGTTTGTTTCTTTTAAATAAAATTAAAATGATTCTAAATATAACTAAATGAAAAAAAGTTTTGAACTTCTAAAAAATAAAAATGAAAGAAAAACAAAATAAATGAAAAAAGATAAGTAAACGTTTGTTCGTTAAAGAATCGTACTAAAAACTTTAGTCGAACTTGTTCAATAAATATTACAAAGCTGCAATTTGCATCACATAATTTCCTAGAGAATTCATTGTCAAGCCTAAATATCACCATTTTTTTTATTTATTTTTTTTTTTTACAGGAACTAATAAGAAAAAACAAACATCCGAAATAGGAAGCTAAAGGGAACAAAAAGTTGGCGCTCAATGTACGCTAATGTCTTAATAAAATAGTTATCTCTGTTAGATCAGCGACGACATAACAGCGCCAGCAAAAGTTCTAGCCGTTGACTTGTGATAAGTGCTTTCATTAAGAGTCGCACTTTGTTTACAAAGCCATTCAGCGGAAGTGACGTCAGACAAATTTTAAGGTTCAGATGACCAACATTGTGTAGCTTTTTTTCAAGAAATTATAAAAATAGAAGTTTTTTCAAGAAAATATAAAAATAGAAGTTTTTTCAAAAAAATATAAAAATAGAAGTTTTTTCAAGAAAATATAAAAATAGAAGTTTTTTCAAGAAAATATAAAAATAGAAGTTTTTTCAAGAAAATATAAAAATAGAAGTTTTTTCAAGAAAATATAAAAATAGAAGTTTTTTCAAGAAAATATAAAAATAGAAGTTTTTTCAAGAAAATATAAAAATAGAAGTTTTTTCAAGAAAATATAAAAATAGAAGTTTTTTCAAGAAAATATAAAAATAGAAGTTTTTTCAAGAAAATATAAAAATAGAAGTTTTTTCAAGAAAATATAAAAATAGAAGTTTTTTCAAGAAAATATAAAAATAGAAGTTTTTTCAAGAAAATATAAAAATAGAAGTTTTTTCAAGAAAATATAAAAATAGAAGTTTTTTCAAGAAAATATAGAAATAGAAGTTTTTTCAAGAAAATATAGAAATAGAAGTTTTTTCAAGAAAATATAGAAATAGAAGTTTTTTCAAGAAAATATAGAAATAGAAGTTTTTTCAAGAAAATATAGAAATAGAAGTTTTTTCAAGAAAATATAGAAATAGAAGTTTTTTCAAGAAAATATAGAAATAGAAGTTTTTTCAAGAAAATATAGAAATAGAAGTTTTTTCAAGAAAATATAGAAATAGAAGTTTTTTCAAGAAAATATAGAAATAGAAGTTTTTTCAAGAAAATATAGAAATAGAAGTTTTTTCAAGAAAATATAGAAATAGAAGTTTTTTCAAGAAAATATAGAAATAGAAGTTTTTTCAAGAAAATATAGAAATAGAAGTTTTTTCAAGAAAATATAGAAATAGAAGTTTTTTCAAGAAAATATAGAAATAGAAGTTTTTTCAAGAAAATATAGAAATAGAAGTTTTTTCAAGAAAATATAGAAATAGAAGTTTTTTCAAGAAAATATAGAAATAGAAGTTTTTTCAAGAAAATATAGAAATAGAAGTTTTTTCAAGAAAATATAGAAATAGAAGTTTTTTCAAGAAAATATAGAAATAGAAGTTTTTTCAAGAAAATATAGAAATAGAAGTTTTTTCAAGAAAATATAGAAATAGAAGTTTTTTCAAGAAAATATAGAAATAGAAGTTTTTTCAAGAAAATATAGAAATAGAAGTTTTTTCAAGAAAATATAGAAATAGAAGTTTTTTCAAGAAAATATAGAAATAGAAGTTTTTTCAAGAAAATATAGAAATAGAAGTTTTTTCAAGAAAATATAGAAATAGAAGTTTTTTCAAGAAAATATAGAAATAGAAGTTTTTTCAAGAAAATATAGAAATAGAAGTTTTTTCAAGAAAATATAGAAATAGAAGTTTTTTCAAGAAAATATAGAAATAGAAGTTTTTTCAAGAAAATATAGAAATAGAAGTTTTTTCAAGAAAATATAGAAATAGAAGTTTTTTCAAGAAAATATAGAAATAGAAGTTTTTTCAAGAAAATATAGAAATAGAAGTTTTTTCAAGAAAATATAGAAATAGAAGTTTTTTCAAGGAAATATAGAAATAGAAGTTTTTTCAAGGAAATATAGAAATAGAAGTTTTTTCAAGGAAATATAGAAATAGAAGTTTTTTCAAGGAAATATAGAAATAGAAGTTTTTTCAAGGAAATATAGAAATAGAAGTTTTTTCAAGGAAATATAGAAATAGAAGTTTTTTCAAGGAAATATAGAAATAGAAGTTTTTTCAAGGAAATATAGAAATAGAAGTTTTTTCAAGGAAATATAGAAATAGAAGTTTTTTCAAGGAAATATAGAAATAGAAGTTTTTTCAAGGAAATATAGAAATAGAAGTTTTTTCAAGGAAATATAGAAATAGAAGTTTTTTCAAGGAAATATAGAAATAGAAGTTTTTTCAAGGAAATATAGAAATAGAAGTTTTTTCAAGGAAATATAGAAATAGAAGTTTTTTCAAGGAAATATAGAAATAGAAGTTTTTTCAAGGAAATATAGAAATAGAAGTTTTTTCAAGGAAATATAGAAATAGAAGTTTTTTCAAGGAAATATAGAAATAGAAGTTTTTTCAAGGAAATATAGAAATAGAAGTTTTTTCAAGGAAATATAGAAATAGAAGTTTTTTCAAGGAAATATAGAAATAGAAGTTTTTTCAAGGAAATATAGAAATAGAAGTTTTTTCAAGGAAATATAGAAATAGAAGTTTTTTCAAGGAAATATAGAAATAGAAGTTTTTTCAAGAAAATATAGAAATAGAAGTTTTTTCAAGAAAATATAGAAATAGAAGTTTTTTCAAGAAAATATAGAAATAGAAGTTTTTTCAAGAAAATATAGAAATAGAAGTTTTTTCAAGAAAATATAGAAATAGAAGTTTTTTCAAGAAAATATAGAAATAGAAGTTTTTTCAAGAAAATATAGAAATAGAAGTTTTTTCAAGAAAATATAGAAATAGAAGTTTTTTCAAGAAAATATAGAAATAGAAGTTTTTTCAAGAAAATATAGAAATAGAAGTTTTTTCAAGAAAATATAGAAATAGAAGTTTTTTCAAGAAAATATAGAAATAGAAGTTTTTTCAAGAAAATATAGAAATAGAAGTTTTTTCAAGAAAATATAGAAATAGAAGTTTTTTCAAGAAAATATAGAAATAGAAGTTTTTTCAAGAAAATATAGAAATAGAAGTTTTTTCAAGAAAATATAGAAATAGAAGTTTTTTCAAGAAAATATAGAAATAGAAGTTTTTTCAAGAAAATATAGAAATAGAAGTTTTTTCAAGAAAATATAGAAATAGAAGTTTTTTCAAGAAAATATAGAAATAGAAGTTTTTTCAAGAAAATATAGAAATAGAAGTTTTTTCAAGAAAATATAGAAATAGAAGTTTTTTCAAGAAAATATAGAAATAGAAGTTTTTTCAAGAAAATATAGAAATAGAAGTTTTTTCAAGAAAATATAGAAATAGAAGTTTTTTCAAGAAAATATAGAAATAGAAGTTTTTTCAAGAAAATATAGAAATAGAAGTTTTTTCAAGAAAATATAGAAATAGAAGTTTTTTCAAGAAAATATAGAAATAGAAGTTTTTTCAAGAAAATATAAAAATAGAAGTTTTTTCAAGAAAATATAAAAATAGAAGTTTTGTTAAACTTTTACTTGGTTTCCACCTTAACATTTTCTTTTAAAATGACTTTTAGAGGTTTTCCGTTATGCTGAAAACAACTATCACATTTAAATTGTGCGCAAATAAGTAGTTTTACAAATACTAAGCTATTTAATCTTTTAAAAAGTGGCGGTCATTGTTGTATGCGCAAGTGCGCATATTTTTTGCCATAATTAATGTACTCACTATTCTATAGCTAGCCATAACATATACTGACCCAACGGGTCGTCTGGTAAACTATTAAAGAGTGCTCGAATCAAGTTTATTTTATTTCAAATATAACTCAATTCCAAAAATAAAGAATATTTTAACATGTTTTATGTCATTAAAATATACAGGAAAAAAATATTAGAGTAAAAGCGTTGATGAACTCTGCTTTAATGATAATAAACTAATAGAAGAATATCCGTCCCAGCACGATTAAAACTAATTCCTCAAACAAAAAGGTTTTGCACCAAATTCATGTCTCTTCATAAAGATTAAAATCAAGATATAATGTTACTAAAATTTATGTCTAGAATCCTTATCTCAATTTGGATCAAAATCAATTTCATGATTTTCATCCTAGAAAAGTCTAAAGCGTACAAGATCTTCCAAAGAAATAAAATTAGGAGATATTTTAATAATTGAAATAACTATGGATCAAATTTAATGCAAATTTAAAATACTTTAATTTTCAAATGGGAGATTATGCTATCTAAATACCTTTAAACAATTGCAAAGAAATTTGGAGAATATTTCATAATTGATGTATAGTACATATTGCTTGAATTTGACAAAAATTGGTGGCATCTGAATTTTCACAAGACTTCCCCCTCCTTTTACGACTTTGTATTAAACTAAATATAGTTCACATTATGACCCCTTAGGTGTAGCTTTGTTCCAAAATCTATGAATCTATTAATTATTCTAGCAGTGAATCTTCTACATATAACCATATGAATATATACAGATGCTAAACTTTAGAAACTGGTAGATATTTATAAAAGTGAGAATATGTGTGTGGGGACACTTCTCAACCTATGTACTCAACGAATTTTTGATTTACAGACTTGAATCTTGGTATATACGGAATTCAGACACGCGGAAAACTTTAATCCGTTTTCATCCGAAAAAAAGGTCTTATAAGGAGTCAAAATTGAAAAATGAGCACGTGGGGGGGGGCTTGGATTTTACTTGCTCATCAACTGTTTAACGAATGAACATGTGCGGCTGGAAAACTTGACAGCTTTATGTTAAGAATAAGTAGGTTTAGAAAACACTATAGATCCTATCAAGCTGGTCTAATGGGTAACATACTTGACTCGCTGTCTTTAGATTTGAGTTTCAATCTCAGCTCAAGTATTGTTTCTTACTCGCAAGAAGTTGCAGCGACTGCTACATAACGGCCGGAACAAACTTTTTGGCAGAAACATTTTCGTAGCAATCAGTTTTCAATGCCCACGATTATCAGAACATGTAAGCACACAACGTTGCGATTTGACTACTCGCACGTAGTGATACAACAGGCTTGAACGTTTGAGGACATCGTTATATAAGGATTTGCCGCGAAAATCAAATCAGTTTATTCGAGTTTCTTTCCCCAAAACTAGATGTTAGGATAACTCCGCCACTGGGAGGCGTTAACTTCCCCCGTCTTGAATTTGCACGTCATCCATATGAATCTTAATTCTCATCATGGAAAATTATCACATCGAACGAGGATTTAATTATTCTTATTTTAAACAATGTTATTTCGAACTACTGTTATGTAATGAACACACGCACACACGTATTTCGCTTACTGTTTTTCTTTCAGAAAATAATCGCCTTAATTTTAAGCCACGTGTGACACTCTGTTCATAAAAAATCAGTAATTTTAAACTTTATACTGTTTTCACGAAATCCTCATTTAGCTAGTCCTGCATAATGAACACTCATTATAAGAAAATGTTTACGTTGGAACGATTTAAATTGATGTTCCTAACATGTAAATAAATGTTATTTCATATTAATACGGTGATTTCGAGTTCTTTGTCAAGTGTCGTTATTTTCCGAAGATATATCTTATATTTCTATTTTATGTATGTGAGGATGTGATCTGGTGACATCTTTCTATTAATCGGCGATCTCGTTAAATTTACTGCGGATATTCTACTTTTGACTCCAAGAGATTCCTGCACTTGCAACCTCGGTCCTAAAAATTGATAGCTCCCGAATTGGGAAAAAATTATGAATTGGTGGACGCCGACTCACACCCTTACAAATCAGTGACTCCCAGTCAGAGTACCTATAATTGGTAACCCTTCTACCGCGAGTTATTAGAAAGTGAACTGTTAAAACAAAAAAAACAAAAAAAAAAAAAACAACAAAAAAAAAACATAATACTCTCATGCACGTGTCTCAGTTTCTTTCCGTTTTATTTTTTTTGTTTTTTGTACTTCATTTTGCTAAAGGAATTTTGCGTTATGTTTAATACCCCGATATTTATGTTTATAATAAATATTAATTTTACATTAATTAAAATATATTTATGCGTATTTTACGACCGGACAACGCCGGGCGGCCTACTAGTATATACATAACCATACCTTACAATCACTGCAGAATAAAATGGAAGGCAAAATATAACAAAGGAAATAGAAAGAAAGACATAGATAACTGTAATCTCCTCTCCTCTTCTCTCTCATCTATAAGATTGATCAATATATATTTACTGGTGCAGACAGACGAGTTTAAATGATCTATTGTGTAACAATATCGAATGTGTTAACTTTTTCCTTTTTCATCGCTGCGGGTAAGCATGACATTTCCTTGAGGCTTTCATATTTACAGAACAATCTGGCATTTACTGGGAAGGAATAAGTAAAGTCTTTGACAAAAAAAAAAAAAAAAAAAAAAAAAAAAGGTAGAGAAATAAACAATTTCCATTAATCCATTACCAGTATAATACTACAGAGAACTATTTAACGACAGACAATGAAAAGACAGTCGTGTCGGCTTTTTCAAAGGTGATGCTATTTTTAAGACACTTAATCTGAACAAATCATTAATAACATTAGTTTACAAAAAAAAAAAAAAAATGAAATTGTGCAAGCATAGAAACAGGTGTTTAAACCAGATTTGAGGGCGCTAATTGTAGATTGTATTAGAAACAACCGCTAATTAAATTGTTCGAATCAATAAAAGTGAGTTTACAATAGACAAAATTAAAGATTAATCTCGTCCTATTTTGATCTCACTCTTGGTTTCCAGCTATGAGTTAAACACCATACTTTGGGATAATTGTGCCAACTAGCTAAACGTGCTCTTTTCGCAACCATGCAATAAAGAGCACTTTTTTTTAGTTGGCGCAATCACCCCAAAGTACGGTAGTATTAATACTTTCATGATATATTCTATTGCTTATAATAGACTATTCGCATCTTTTATTTTAGCTTTGTTACCTTTGACTGTTAATAAAGTGTGTGTGTGTGTGTGTGTGTGTGTGTGTGTGTGCATATAAAATAAGAGTTTGGGGTTAAGCGAGGTAGTGAAAGAGGGTAATAGACAAAAACTTCTAAAACGGCGAGTAACTTGGTGAGTAAATTGCAAATGACAAGAAATAAAATTAGGTTTTTTATTTCTGTTATTATAAAGTATTATTTATGATGAGCTTTATTTTTTCTAGCAATAAAGAAATTTATTATTTCGCCATCTGAATTAGATCCGTGTTTGTGGTGTGTACAACTACATATAGTTAATTAGATGAAAACGCTGCAAAAAATGGAGATAACATATTTCTCGAAATGATCGATGATTAAACTGTATGGGAAAGAAAGCCATAGAGGAACAAGTGTTGATTAACTCAACTTTGTAGCAGTATAAAAATGTACTTTTAGCAAGTGTTTTGTTCTGAAAACAAATTTCATAGTCTCTCTCTCTTGCTCATATACAGTACAATCACGTTGACACTGGTTTTCGCCAGATCACCAGAGTTAAGCAACGTTGAGCCTGGCCAGTACAAGATGAGTGACCATTAGGGAAGGCGAGGCACTATATGTACTGCGAGGTTGGGCAACTGGCGCTGTCTATCCTTTTCTCAAGGGTAGATGGGCCTCTCGTAAGCTGTGGTAAGCAACTCCTCTAGTGATGGCATCACGATAAAAAATACCCTTGATAGCCCTAGTGAAGCATCAGGTATTCAGCTATGGACAAGGTTTGAATTATACTACAAACTCGTGTAGTGAGTCTAATCTTGGCTGTGACCGCATGTTACATGATGTTACTCTCTCTCTAAATATGATCGTTATATATATATATATATATATATATATATATATATATCGATCATATTTTTAAACTAAATATTAATAATTGTTTTAAAACCTGCAGTCTTTTTACTTCTGTGATTATATAGTATTATTTAGAAATGTTATAGAATTATATAGTATTATTTAGAAATGTTATTATTGAAAAAGAAACGATGCTTTATTTTTTTCAATATCAGCATAATTTTTCTGATCATTTTGACAGTGTATACTAATGTTAAATATTACTTGACCAAATTGCTTTTAAAGTGGCGATAAATTGACTAATTGCAATTACTTATCAACACGTTAATTACAATTAACAACTCCTTACATCTATCCAATCATATTTCCACTTTAAAACCAATGCTACGAAGCTATATTGAATATTAATGTACATGTTCTGTCGAAATTACAAATGATGCTTCATCAGTGTTCATTTAAATTCATCATCGCCTGAATCGGAGAAGAAATAAAAATAAAAACTCTCAAACAGGAAACTTCCCTTTCTTTTTTTTTCTTTTTTTTTTTTTAAGAAAGAAAAGTAAAATGTATAAACCGGTATAAAAAGCAAAAAGAAAAACTTAAAGAAATAAATTGAAGGTGGGGTATGTCTGACTTGTTGTTTTTCCGATTCCATTAAATACTTGAAATGCATTGGTCCAGCAGGATTTTGTACTGTACATATTTTATTATAGTGTGGAGGATGCAAATAAGTTTTTTTTAATTCAGATTATTTGATAGTTTTTAAATAATTTTAATTAGTTTTTAATATTTTTAAATTCAGATCATTGCTTCAGTTATAGTTAGCCATTTTTTATGATGAAATGTTTCTCATTTTTGTTTTCTTTGAAAGAGAATATGAGATATATATATTAGTGATGGGACAATACAAAAATGTTTAATTCCGATACAATTACCGATTCCGATCCTATTATATTTATATTTCTTAATATAGAGCCGTTTTGGGGTGGAAGGGTGGTTTATTTACTACAAAAAAAAAAAAAGATGTGAAATGTGCATATTTTTTCACAAATGTAAAAATTCACTCATGAGTGTTATCTATAGATTTTTAGCTTTACTGGTAGTTTAAAGTCAATAATTAGAAATATTATTTAAAGCTAAATTATTTAATCTTTAATTTAATTTATATTATAAATTATTATTAGCCGAAACCAGTTCCCTTAAAAATAGGAGTAAATTTATATCAGCCATGAGTTATTTCTCGCTTAATTTTCATAGACGAAAATGGATGTTTTATAATTCCATAAATCCAGCATGTGATTCACTTTCACGAAAATCGTAAGAAGTAAGGATACTCGGTGTATTTTAAATAGTATGTGACTAGACCCTCTGTCCGCCATTGTTTCCACCTGGCAACGCAGGGTATATACAGCTAGTGTGTGTGTGTGAGTATATATATATATATATATATATATATATATATACACACACAGGAAAAGATATTGATAATATACAAATATATACTGATGCATATAAATTTATTGATCAATTTCAAACAAGGGAAACCAGTGCGTATGAATTATTAAAGCTTTTTATGCCGGGCATTTAAAAGCGTAATGCTTCTCATCAGCTCAATCCTGTTAAAACCCCGTTGTATCAGTTAAAGTGCCATAATTATCTAATAATCCTCTGGATAACTCTGTCCCTCTCCAATGTATATCCTCTATACAAGATCCCCTAATATCGCTATTACTAGACGTCGCATCCATATTTTGTAACCTAGCACATACCTTCTCTTCTGATGAGAAGCATTGTTCGAAATGCCCGGCATAAAGAACTTTCATAACCCTTACATACTATTATATTCATTTGTTTCATACATATATATATATATATATATATATATATATATATATATATATATATATAGAAGTAGCAGCGATCGTGTGTGTCTGTGTACAACTCTTCTACAGCCAACATCACTGAACTGATCATAACCGAGCCTGGCATGATGATGCCCCCCCCCCACTTAAGGCTGATGCACACAAATATATAATTTTCTATGGTTTGCACAAAAAAAAATGTGGAAAATTAAAAAAAAAAAAAAATTAAAATACTCCTCAAAAGATCACTTTTATTGGATCATTATAAAGTTTATAATAAATTTTTTTTAAATCAAATATAGTCACCACCTATCAAAGCTCGGACGCCACTCAAAGATAAGGGTCAATGGGTCCCGTGATGGTGAAAATTGAATCTGTTGATTTATTTTAGAGGGTGACTTATCAAGAATCTATTAACGTTGGACTTGAAAAATGAAACATGTTGTAATCATTTAGAAAGCAGCTCTATGGTATTGTGTACAACAGCCGAGCAGATAGAGAAGTTGCTGATAGTGGTTATACCCAGTTAGGTGTTTGCTGTGAGTGATTTACAAGGAAGGGAACCATAGAGTGAAGTTTAAACGAAGACCTGCTATGAAAATAATGATAAAGCCACTTAAGAAAGGATAAAAGGTTTTGTACTCTGTCCAGGCAAAAAAGAATGCTCTGAGATATAGCAACAGTACTCCATCCTGAGACATATTTGGCTCTTATTCATGTAGAGGATTTCATCAGGAGCGAGACACATACTGGAGCGGTAGAATAACGTTAGCATTTTACTGAGGATTTTGGAAACTGATTTTATGTATATGTCTCATTTCAGATCAGGAGTGAAGGTCAATCCCATAAGCTTGTTAAAGCATGGTGCTTCCTTTAAGTTAATTTATTTTTTAATTTTTTTCAAATTAAATAAAATTCTCGGAATCTCAATTTCTTAAAACATCTTGAGTAGCATTAGGTTTTGTAATGCAGCATAGAAATGATGCAAAAGTGTTCTGTTTAGGGAATTCATTTTACCTGTTCTGCGACGACGTATATTTAAATGTGTGTGTGTGTATATATATATATATATATATATATTCCTGATGAACCGCCCCCTTATCAAATCTCCAATACTAATGAATATTGCAACACTATCCCATTGATTACTGTACACAAAATAACTCTTATCCCCGAGTGGCGTCTGGGCCTCGATAAGTGGTGATCTTGTAAAAGATATATATCTTGATACCTCTTTTCAGTCTCAAAATACGATGAACTACCTTGTAAGGGTAGCTGAACATGTAATTATGAGGCAAGGGTTGCGAGTTTCCAACCACGCATCTCTTGGATCGACACTGTTTGAATCCAGTGGCAAGGAGAGGCAGAAGACGGACTAGAAACAATGCTAAGATAAATGGAGAGCACCTGTAATTCCCAAATGGTCACCTATTTTAGCACTGATCAGGCTCAACGTTGCTTAACTTAGGCGATCTGATGGGAATCAGTGTGTCAACGTGATTTTACTGTATATGGCATACACATACATACATACATATATATATATATATATATATATATATATATATATGATTAAACAATTATGTTGTATAATTAATCTCACACACACACACACACACATGTATATTACATGAAATAATTATTTTTTTCGCAGCTATCAGTGTGTGTGTGTAGAGATGAATGACTGCCTTAAAGGGAATCCTGACAATTATAGAAATGTCAAAGCAAAATGGTGAAACATGATCGGAAGTTGCAAACAAAATAAAAATGGCAGAATACAGCGTGTAAATATTTGCAGAATTAAGATGAAAAAGAATAGAAATTGTGACGGAAATAAAAGGTGATTTACTTAATAAGAAAAAAATTGCTAGTCAAATTCAAAACGACTGTTGTAATATTTTTTATATTTGACGAAAGTTGTTACCCGGAGGGAAACAGTCATGAAGTTCACATTTGACATAAGCATGCATTCTTAGTGGTGGCAGATAAACTAGAGAAGCAGGTTGAAGATTGTGTATGTGTAATGATATATATATATATATATATATATATATATATATATATATATATATATATATATATATATATATATATATATATATATATGAGAGAGAGTGCACATCTTATTGTATGATGGATATTCATAGCAAATTAATGGAATATTTTTTCGGTTTAAAAATATTTAGAAATGTCAATTATGCAAGTTTAATATAAGATTCAGTTATTTATTTAATAAATTAATTTTAAGGTCCATAGATTTTTTTATATGATAATTTTATCATATAAATATTTTTTCATCAAAGAGTGTCTTTAGAGAAATGGATTATGAATATTTTTAAAACTTTTCTTTGTGCCATATTTATCTTTTATGTATGTTTCATGGACATTTTTTGTTTGCAACAGATTAAATTTGGGCGAATAAGAAATATAGAAAAATAGGCTTCGTCTTTGCACCCCTTCCCCACTAGTGTTCTTAAATTATTTTTATTTTTCATACTCTTTTGATAAATTTTAACGTTGAAAGATTGCTATTCACAAAAACTATTTTTACATTTTTACAAAAAAAAATTTTAAAGGTATTTTTAATGGCATTATCCTAAACTTATTTTGTCGTTAGAAAAATAAATAAATAAAACAGATTAAATTTTAAATTCTGTAATATCAACGATTTCCTTTTTAGTATTAGGATTTATTCATTCTGAAAAGTAACAATTTGGGATTTAATTTTATTCTGGATATAATTTAGTTATATGAATTTGTGAAATCGGTTGATTTACCATTGAAAAAAACAAACAAAAAAGAACTTGTTTTGCAATGAAAAAGGTTTTGTTCTGTTTTTTTTTTCTTGAAATGTTATAATAAAAAATCATTTAATAAATGATATTCGATCATCTCTGTGGTACAGTTTTTAAGGATTCAGACCTCTGTCTGGGTTGAATTTATCTTCTGGCAATTTAGAATTTTATCCTTTCTTGTTTAATAATTTTATGGTTCCATAAAGCAGATAATATCACTGTAATAAATCATGATCAAGTTGACTAATGACATTAATTACCAGTGTGTGATTTGACAGATGTTGGCACCGTATTTTGGTGGGTGGGTGGGGGGAAATTTAAGTTGCTAAACATTGGGAGAACTGATATTTTATTAAAGTGGCAAAAAAAAAAATATTTTAGGACCCTGCAAATTTTCAGTCCAAATGTTGGCTTGCAAGTTGATTCAACTTCATACACTTAATGCTAAAGAATTTGGAAAAATTTTCTCTAATACCAAAAATTAAATAAACGTTTATCTTTTATTTTTGGTTACAACTCGAATTATTAAATCAAGAAAGAAAAAAAAAAGCGGCTGAGATGTGTACGACTTGGTAATCTCTTTCCCACAGAATAGACGTGCGAGTCTGTCTTTGACCTATTGTTATTTTCATGGCAAGTACTACCGAGCTTCAATCTATAGTCTCCCTTGCAAAACTTTTGCAATATACACTCGTCTAGCTACAACCATTATTAACAATTTCTCCACACTCCGTACCTAAATCTAAACGAAAACTCCATGAACAAAGCTCCTTTCCTAGGATTGCCGGTTTGTAGAACTGTTCCACTTGCCTGCTTTCTAGCTAACTATAACATGGTTGTCTTCAAGTCCAATGTAAACAAATTCTTGTTGAGCTGCCGTCCTTAAATAATCAAATTCTACCCAATTTCCAGAACTAACAATCACTATGCACTGTTGCCTCAGTGACCACCTTACACTCATTAACGAGTGGCCTTAGGGCCTTGATAAATATAAACTCCCTTGTAAACAATAAAAACAGAATAATATGGTGGATGATTGAGAATCTGGTTTATGAAAATCTTTTCGAAGTAGCCTCCTTGAACCCTTTAAATTTATTAGGTTTTTCTGTGTAGTTTGTGTATTTGTTGATGATTGATGTCAGTTTAAAATGATGGATAGTCATAAATCAGTGCTAACCTCCACCACCCCCACCCTCCGCTATGCCAGGGACACTAGCTCTGTGTCAGTGTCAAATATGTTTTATATGTTGGCGTGAGTTAAACGATTTTTCGAAATTGATTTCCAAATTAACTTATCTATGTTTAAGTCTTCATTTATCCCTCTTTCAAGTCCATCCATGCTTATTACTTCTCATGATTCCATGACTTACCCTTTGCCAACTGACTCTACTAATTCAACTATACTAAATCAAGATCTCTTAGCCATTATTTCAACATGGCCATACCACTGTGCTGTCCAGATTTAATTTTCTCCTGAGGTTGTCAGATCTAAGCTCGTCTTGACAACTCTCGTATCATTCTCATATCATTTCTCTTCATATCATCAGCTTTCACTGCCTTCATCTTACTTTTATACATCATCACACTGCATACACCTGCCTTAATCACAATGGCCATCGATTCTCGCTATATTAAAGTTAAGCAACATTGAGCCCGATCAGTATTAGATGGGTGACCATTTGGGAATACCAGGCGCTGTATGTAGGAGGACCTTGACTTCTCCCTTCATGAACTGCAAAAACCTAATCTTATCACCCTTAACTTAAACATGCAACTGAAGACTGCTTGTGAACTTAATATTCCCATGAAACTTCTTCCTCTGGGGGAAGTCAGTTCAACCTGCCTAGAATGAATGCATATGGCATACATACACCTGCCTGATTAGCTTTTCTCTTGATTGGCAGTGGTAATACTCTACTGGATAATAATGACAGAATTCTTTTGAGCTTCCATCTATTTCTAACTTTTGCAATCACATTAGCACCTGCTCCTCTCTGTGCTCCAATGATATCACAAAGATAATAAACTTCTGAACCGCCTCAATAGCGGCATTCAAATATATAAACACAACGAATGTAGCTATATTCTAAAAGGAAGCATAAAATCAAGGAATCGAAGGACATCCATTCCAATTATTAATGTTATTTCGATTCTTTGGATTACTATTCTCATCTTGAATGTTATTTCTACAACATTTGATCCATGTAATTTCCGACCTTCTTCAGGTATATCTTATCGAACTCTGGAATCTTTCTGTCAAACTCTGGACTTTCGAACAGAACCCTTTATTTAATCTATGGAAGTAGCATGTCTCACTTCGTCGGCTATAACTGGATAGATGTCCTACATAATTTGCAATTGTATTTTGAGTGTCACTGAGGATTGAACCTTCAATCTCCAGAAGTGCGACGACTTGTAAATGGAATTTTACCAAGTACTTTATCCATTATGCCACTAATCCATTTTAATTGCTTCCAAAATAAGATTCAATGCCAACGCATTAAAAGTACTCATTTTTTTTTTTCAAATGGAAATTTTAAACCAATTTCATTTATTTCTCTTTCTATTTTCAACAAGGAATGTAAATTGTGTCAATTGAAATAAAATGAATGCAACCATTTCAGTTGTTCCTCGCAGAGAGGCTAAGGAGTCAAGAGAGAGAGAGAGAGAGAGAGAGAGAGAGAGAGAGAGAGAGAGAGAGAGAGAAGAGAAAAATGGATAAGTATGTACATTTATGCAATTATTACAGGTGCCGGAGTGATAAAGCTAATTTCACAGGTGATAACTTGCAAGGATACTGTTTACCATTCAGTTGTATGGGTGTCCAAGTAGATATAAAATTACAAACATATGTCACCGTAGGTAATTATCCCAAATGACTTAAGCCGTTCAAGTGATATCGTAACAGCCATATTAAATGTCTGTAAATGTCTACAGAGAAAATTGCCGCATATTCTATGATCAGATACTTTGCATACTATTTCGGATCTCACTGTTAACACCAAAAAATCAATTGGTATGAATTGATCGTGTGTACATTTTATTTCTTATCTATTACAAAATTTGTTAATCAATACTAGCAGTAATATGCTCTCTTGATCTCGTATTTTTCTAGTATATTTGATGAACGAACATATACTACACTACTCCCCAAAGGAGTAGTTAATGGCAGGAAGGATGGTCTCATAAGAGAAATAAAAGGAGATGAAACCTAGGAGAATGACAACAGAATGGGTATTAACCCCACTCCTCTGAATGAAGCAATGTTATAACTACTCCCCAAAGGAGTAGTTAATGGCAGGAAGGATGGTCTCATAAGAGAAATAAAAGGAGATGAAACCTAGGAGAATGACGACAGAATGGGTATTAACCCCACTCCTCTGAATGAAGCAATGTTATATATATAAAGTCGGTTTTTTTTCCTGTTTCATTGACAGGAATAGTTTTGTGTGTGTGTTTTTAATTAAAAAAAAAAGAAGATTGATAAAACGAAGTTCTAACATTAGACTTGTATGGTAAATATTCATCTGTGTTTTTAAAGAGAAACTCTATTTTTAATTGATTTGATTAAATTTTAATATTTATCCGTCTCAAAATTTTATTGTTATAAAGGATAAAGAAAGGCAGACATACTTACCCTTAGTCATATCTATATCTGTAACTCATAGCACTGCGAAGAAATTTAACAAGATAACTTTTTTCATATACACCGGTTCGTTTGCTTTTAGGTTCCCTATCATCTGACCTATATATCTCTATAGAGAGAAGGAAAAGAAATAAAGCAAAACACGTGTTTTTTTTTTATTTGGATTATTCGGACTACTGTTCTCATCTTGAGTGCTATTTTCACATTTCCGCCGATGTAACCTCCAATCCAATCCTTTTTCACGTGTATCTTGTCAGACTCTGGAATCTGCATGGAATTTCAAACAGAATCCTCTATTTAATCCACGATGATAGCATACTTTCATCCTGTTTACTTTCACCGAGTAGAAGTCTTAAGCAATTCGTAATTGTATTCTTAGTATCGTCTGTACTGAAGAGTGACCCTTTAACCTCCAGAAGAGTGTAATTTAAGACTGAATTTTACTTAGTACTTCATCCGTTATGCCATTGGTTCTTGCAGATGTGGTGTATGTATTTCTTTGTCAGTGTGGAGTAGCATGCAAAAACATAAGTTTTCTGTTCGAACCTCACTCTGGATATTATTTTTTTTACTCTGATTTCGTCAACCAACAAATTTAATGACATCTCTATATAAATAAAATGAACTCATTTTTTGCTCGTCTGATTTTGACATTAATAGGATTAAAAATCAAGATATTTCATGCAAATATAACATGCACAAACGGCAGAACAATATCTGAGGTGTGTTATAGGCTTATTATTTCTCAAATTCCTCGATAATCTTATATTTCTATACTTTTTCTGCTGAAAAGTCACGGCCAAAATCGGTTAAGATCAATGGAAGTGGTAAAATATTTTCTCTTGAATAAATTCCTCCCCCCCCCTGCCACCACTTAACACCGTTTGGGGATCGTTCACAAGGAACAGTTGAGAAGAGAACACCGGTTTGGCTTCGTAGTTCTTTCATGTGAAGTTATTTAAAATCACTAAACTAAGCTGCAGTGCTCTGTGGCGTAGTGGTTAGCGTGCTGGACAATTCACATTATATTTTCACGTTCGCGCCGACCTACCGTAGTCGTTTTTTTTTTTTTTTTTTTTTCCTAAACAACTGGAATGGACTTTTCTTGGTGGCCGAACTGTTAACGTTGCAGATGTTTTTTTTTTTTTGTTTTTTTTTTTTCACACTTTATTTTCCTACTTTTACTCATGACTCCGGGTTTGATCCTTCCTACTTACCCACCATAACATTTTTTAAAACTCCCCCCCTCCGTCCCGGAAACAAACACTCGGGCAACGCCGGGTACCCCCGCTAGTAGTTAATATAGAGGACTGATCGGCATCATATAAATGTTGGATCTTATAACAGAATACAAGAAAACAAAATAATTATTAACAAAAGAATTATGATCGGCACAAACCAAAGAATGAATCGAGTAAGAAATGGTCCACAAAGGAAATTGAATTAGTGATGAAGTTCTTTTATAATAGAAACCCCCCATAAATATATTTCTTCACACATTTAGAACATAGGTTTCTGAATTTTCGACATGAAGATTGATAATTCCTAGTATTTGGATTATTCAGACTACCGACCTTCTTTGGATTGTTGAACTCTGGAATTTGCATCGAAATTTTGAATGGAACCCTTTATTCAGTCCACAAGGGTAGCCTGTTCTTGTTCCAGTAACTGTGACCGGGTAAAAGTCTGAAGTAATTCACAGTTGTATTTTGAGTGTTACTTACACTGAGGATTGAACCTTTAGCTTCTAGAAGAGTGTAATTAAAACTAAATTTTACCAAGTATTTTATCCACAACATACAATTGAAGGTCAGTTGTTACATCGACCGAAACGTTGTGAAAATAACACTTAAGATGAGGACAGTAGTAAGAATAATCTAAATAATAAAATATAGAACATAATCCCATGTCATAGATTTTCCAAGCACCATATATATATATATATATATATATATATATATATATATATATGTGTATGTTTTAAAAATGTTTTTTTATATTTTGTTTGAGAATTTCATCAGATTATCCAATAATGCGTAAGTTAAGAATAGCTTGCAAATCATTACTGATATTTATTTGCTGATTTTTATCGCAAAGTTATCCACTTTGAACAACGCATTATAAAAACAGTGGACTAATAAAATGGTGAATGTATTTTTTGTTTTTCTCTAAGTTTTTGATAACTTGGAAAGATTAAAGTAGTTGATAGTTTTAAATATGCATATTCAAAATACAAAGGCAGTTTGTTCCGAAATTTTAAACATTTTTTTATTTAGTTTTTAAATTGTCATTTTTCAATGAAAAATGTTTGTATATTTTTTAAGATTTTTCCCTCTTATACTGCTAAACTTTTTGAAAATTATTAACTGAACCATTTTGTTTTTTGTTCACAATCTGATTACCGAAGTCAAGTTTCCCATGGGGAGAGGCAGTGATCAGCCAGGGTTGATAGCAAGGGAAACATCGGCATTAACTCTGCTACACTTGCCAATCTTTTCTTTTGATTTCGTCGAATCTTGACGGAACAAAAAATAAATCTTTAAGAAAATCCTAACCTCAATAGAGCTGCCATTCATACCATTTGGGAATTGATCAAACGCTTATGTTTTTCACACAGTTCTCACATAGACATGCATGTGCATATGCACATAAACGCAGTGTTATGCATGCGTGTGTTATGCATGCGTGTGTTATGCATGCGTGTGTTGGTATATACTGATTTTTTTGTGTATATTTTTATTTTTTAAATTTTCTTCGTATTTTCAAAAATAATTCAAATTAATTCCCCCGCCCCCTCTACTCAATTGATTCTTTGTACCTAACTACATATTTGAATTTAATCTGTCTCTTTCAATTCCTTCTTGGGAAAATGAGATAAGTCTACTTTATACTGATTATATTGCATTGTTGCTAAAAAAAATAGGCATTGTTTTTCTTCACATATAATAACGATGAGGCAAAAACATTTTTTTCTTGAAATTATAAAAATAACCTCTGTAATATGTAAAACTGATAACAACAGAAATAATAGCACATATGGAACAATCTTATTTAAATACAGATTTTGTTTGTTCGACCGTCACAAAGTTTTTAAGCATAATTTTTTGGTTTACAAGGGGAATCACCGCTTGTGACCTGAAGGCCACTCAAGGATAAGGGTTTATTAGGTGATTGGTGAAACACCACTTTAATGATCAGTAGTGGTGGAAATTTGGGAAAATTTGATTACTTAAACGGACGACTCAACAAGAAATTGTTTACATTGGACTTGAAAACAACCATGTTTTAGTCAGCTGGGAAGCAGCCCCGCGGTATTGTCCCACAGAAGGGCAATTCTAGGAAAGAAACTTTGCTCATGGAAGCTTTTAGTTTTAGGTACAGATAGAGAATAGGAGAAATTGTTGACAGAGGTTGTAGCTAGACGAGTGTTTATTGCGAATGTTTTATAGGTGGAGTGCCATAGACTGAAGCTGAATCGAACACCTGCCATGATAAATACTTTGTCTCATTTATCTTATCTCGAAACATCAGATCTAAACTACTTTCAGAAATAGAGTATATTACATCAATAGAACACAAATTCCAAAGAGATGCCAAAGAAATAATAAATTCTAGAATGGATGACATGGTCAGAAATCGAACTGGAAATTTTGCGATCTTCAGTCTAAGGTTCTACCAATTGACCTCTTTGGAATCCAATATATAAAAATCAAAATAGGCGCGCATGTGTGTGTATGTCCACAAAAGGCTTTTTGCATCGGGTTCTCGCGTCGGTTAGATTCCACGAGAAGTTTTTTTCATATTTCCTAGATCATAATATCTGATTCACAAACGGACACGGTTTCTTTCATTTTTTTTGATCGAGTTCAAAAAAAATTACCATCGTCCCATCTGTTTTTTTCGTATAAATAAAGCAAAACTATTTGAATGCAAACCCCAACTCCCGGCTTCGCCTGGGTGGTATCTGTTCTTTAATTCGTACTTGGTCAATATAGGAGAAACCGTTCATATTGAGACAATTACTATTTATTTGGATACAGTCAGAGTGCCCCCTTTTTTGGCTGAGCTGCTTTTCTCCCACATTAAAACCGACCTTCATGGGATGTTTAAAAGCAACACCATTTTTGCAAGTCATCTTTTTGATTGCCATTTCTAGTCGCGTCATGGAGCAGCGGTAAGACATCAGATTTTCTTTCACTTTCTTTTCTGCCTTTGCATCATGGATTTGAGCCTGCCTGCCTGCCTATTACCACTTTTTTTAAACACCTTCAAACCCTGTGGCAACGCCGGGTACCCAGGCTAGTTTCTTATAAATAGAGCTTAAAATATTACCTTAAGAAAATAAAGCCTCGGCTTGACGTTGTGGATTTATGATTTACATGTTTAAAACCATGAATTCAAATGCAAGCCATAATAAAAGAAGACTAAATGATTATTAATAGGATTGGAAATTATTTTAATAATCCAAAATAATTTAGCTTCAACTAAGTAATATATGTAGTTCTTTCACAATTATATAATCCTTCCTGCTTAGCAAAAGTATAGGACGAAAAAAATACATTTGCTAGTAATTATAAATTCTACAAGTAAAGCTGCATCACATTGCAACTTCATTTTTGTAAATTCTTTGTGGTTCCATTCTCTAACAACCATTATTTTTGGATATCAAACTTTTATAGTTGCCGATCGTCATTATAATGTAGATTACTTCGAAACACTAGCCCAATCTAATAATGTTAAACCAGCAATAGCAATAGCTGTGTAAAATATAGTCATAGAATATTATCACATTCAATCCGAGTTAATCGACGTTTGTTTCTCCAAGGCTTTTTCCCTTAATTTTAATTGCACTGAATACATAAAGTATTCCTCAGTTTTAGACTTGAGTTATGTTTGAAAAACAAAATTTATTTTGATCTAATTAATCACAATTTGCACTTCACTCAGCAAGTGAAC